>NC_087478.1:79063276-79392443 GCF_036417665.1 Passer domesticus | reverse complement strand
ATTGCAACTAGAAAACCAGAGGCATGGAACACTAGAAGTTTAAATCCTATTTCCTTCACACAGATTGTGGGATCTGCTATTGTTCAGCCTATTTTCATCCAGGAAACAATTGCTGAGTTACATAAATGCACTGTAAATACTGTGGCAGGGTGTGACTTCAGTCAGCTGTGACCTCAGTGCAGTGAGTTCTTTTACACTTGACTCACTTTGTGCTGAATAATTGCAGCCCCGATGTGGACAAAGGCACAAGATAGTGTCTTTAGTTTACTTGCTGAATTGCAATATGTTCCCTTTTTTTGGGTTATGTGTGTGTTAACACAAACAAAAAAGTCAACGCTGAAGTTTTCTGGTGACCACAACAAACCTCTCCAGGTGATGCTGGTGATGCCTTGTGAACGCTGATCTGGAACAGAGGCTGGACAGAGTTACAGAATAAAGCAGGGATTTATTCAAAGGATCTCCTCCATGGATCCACCTCGGGCAGCACCAGAGCCCAGCCAGGGCTGCACCCAGGATGAACCCAAATGGTCCCAAAATGCACGAGCGCTGCCGGGGTCTCTCCCTGGGCTCAGCTCTGCTCCATGTGCACATTGCAGTTCAGTGTCCAATCCCAGCTGCAGCCCCTGCAGTCCCATCCTGCTTGTTTTTCTCTCTGCAGCCCACGGGGTTTGTGCTCCTGGGCTGGGATTTGGATCATTTGTCCTTGGTGCCCAGCTGGAGCAGGAATTGTTTTGTCTCCCTGCTCTGTGCAGAGAGCTCACCATCCCTAATATGCAGCCCAGACCCACACACTAAAGCAGCACAGAATGTGAAAAATAGAAAAGGTAAAACCTGAGGCATCAGTGGGATGCAGGTGAGTTACTGCATGTCTGAAAGTGCTGAGAGCTGCTCAGACCACAGCCAAGGTCACACAGCCCACTGCAGTCATGTGCCTGTTTTTAACCTCAGGTGAGGGGGACTTGTCTTTAAAGTTTATTGTTTCAGATTCATGCTTCAGAAGGAAAAGCAATCAAGGAAATGCTGCATGATAGGGGCTGTTTGACTTCACTCTTCTGCGTGAGCAAACAAGTCACACAGCTCTTTTTATGCCTCTACTTTATTCTGCCGTGGAGTAGGAAATGGTTTTGGGTGGCAAGGACGTATTTCAAGCAGAAGGAAGGAAAAAAAATGTAGTATTACCTTGGAAAATATCTTTTCCAGAGCAAATTTTTCCAGTGGAAACAAACAATTGTGTTTTTTCATGACCTTAAATTGAATATCTCAGTTTGTCCAGCGATGGTTTCACAGACGGGAAAATTGAACAAATTTTTTGTTTGTAAAAGTCAGTGACTGCCCCTACTGGGGTTTAAAATAGCTTATAGTGCAATTTATCCTCCAATTTAATTTAAAAATTAATTGGCTTTCCCTGCCTTTTCTCTCTTCTGCCTGATTTTCAGAGTGTCTATGGATTTGTTATTACCACGTAGACACTGTGCAGCATCTAGGTCCCTTCTCATGGTGTCTCCTCCTAGCCATGAAAAATACCACAGGTGACCTGGATGGCAACTCAGGAGCAAGTTTCCCCCATAGATTCAAGACAAAGCGGTTTTTGTAGGCCCCAGAATTTGAAAAAGAATTAAGATTTCTGTATCACAGGGCAAGTTTTAAAGAGCACACGCAGTTCTCTGCCAAGAGTCCATGAACCAGCTTCAGTCAAACCTCTGTGCTGGGGTGGGGCACAGCTTTGACTCCCAGCTCCTGCCATTCTTGCTGCTACTCACTGCAGCTTCAAAACCATGTCTTTGAGAACAAATTCTTCTTCTTATGTGCTTTATGTGTGCATGACAAGTGAAAATCTGCTCCCTTTTAGGAGGCTTGCTGACTAGGATTGCAATTAATTCAAATACTTTCCAGGAGTAATGTGTTAATTTAATACTTCAATACACACATGATGTTACAGGTACGTTGACAATATTAGGGGAATATTGTAAATTAATTCTGAGAATATGAGTACTCTGCTGCCTTTTTTGGCATTAAAAACTTGTTTAATCCCCAAAACTTTTACTGGTGATCTTTGGTTTAGATTGTGTTACCAAAACTCATGAGGATTTGCATATCTTGTGAAACCTTGTTTGCACGTTATTTGAGTCAGGGAAGTCTGAAGAGTTAGTCAGCATTAGAATAGTATGTGCTTATTTATTAAGTTTTAAAATTAAACTTTTAAATTTGGTATTGAGTTCCACAGTGAGTTTATCCTTATGCTCACTTTGTTGTGGTCTCATCAATAACTTTTTAACTTTTTAATTGTGCCTATTTGTTCACCTTTATTAAACAGAGCCTTTTCTGTTTTCACTGAACTGCATGCAAACTGCCTTTAAATTTTTATTTTTTTGGGTACCAATTAGAAAATCTAAATCTCACAGTAAGACATGGAGCATGAACTCTTGCCATAGTGAAGTTTGAGGCCTTCCAGACACATGTTAGTTTGCATTCAGAGCACTTTAGTGGTGAAAGAGCTGAAGATTCAGTAAACAAAGCTAAATCATCAAGGAATGCCATCAGTGGGTCTGGAGCCTGAGTGTTCAAGGTCATCAGGAAGCCAGTGGATGTTGCTCCTACTCAACTTTGTCTTGTTTAATTGAGAATTGTAACCTGCTACAGACATAGAAATTGGTTTTCTGTGTGGGTAACAGATGGACTTCAATAACTTCACCAAAACTGAAGAAAGCAAATTTGTGAGAACAAAAATTAAATCTTGCCATATTTCTCTTAAACCAAATTAGAGAGGCATTGATGAGTGTTCCTGTCTTCTTTGCCCCTCCTCCTCCTCCATGTTAATTTTTACAGTCTGCTTGGAGTTTGTCATTATATGGTTTCAGTTCAGCTTTTGTTATGAACTGTACCACGCCAGTTTTAATATTGTCCCAGTGTCATGGCACAGTTATTAACTGGCTAATAAATGTGGGGAGGTGGTTAAGCCAGTTTCGTTTGGGCAACTTGCAGCAGTTTTTAAACTATGCTGGAAGTTCTTTCATTTTTTGGCCAGAATGAGAGGAAAACTTTATCTAAAACAACACCTAAAAGACATTATCTTATTAACCTTTATATATTTTAGAAGTTTTTAGAAGCTTCCATTTCTAAAGTGGTGGCTTTAAAGTTGGATGTATACTGCAAACTGATTTTCAAAGTAGTGTCTGGAGTGCCCTGTTTTGATATCTAATGATCTCATTTGAAGTATGATGTATCAAAGAATAAAAGGAAATAAGGAAAAAAAATCAGGCCGTATGAAGAAGAGAGATACAGCTGTGGTTTTTGTGCTGCATCAGCAGAATTCACCAGTCAGCAGTTTCAAGGCAGCTTTTGTTTTATTAAAAAAATTAAAATTTTAAGGAAACAAAACACAAAAACAACCAAAAAAACCAACCAAACAAACAAAAAACCCTCCCTGCAAACAACAAACCCACCAAAAACCCAAACCAGGACAAGTTTTTGTACCTCTCTCTTCAAGTGAAGATACTGAGTGTGCTGTTGTAGGCACGTTGAAATTGGGATTTATGAGTAAAAATGGTATATTTTGCCAGCTCACTACTCTACTTGACAGTGACTCACCAAAATTACTGATTTTTATGGTAGATTATAATCCTTTTCTTCTATTTTCCTCTACAAATTCTTCCATATGCCATAGACCCCTTCCTCTTTAGACTGCTCTGTATGTGTGGAAGGTTTTCTGTTTGGATTTTTGGGTTAGTTTTTTTTATCCTTTCTTTTGTACAAGATATTCCAGCTGTGGTGGCACATTCTGCAAGGACTGCATAATGATCTTGATCTTGGTAATTAATACTCACATTGCTTTAGACGAGGTGGTTAATTCTCTAATTAAAAATAGCAGTGAGTGGTGGCTTCAGTGCTTGGCATATTTATTAACGTTCCTTTGTTGCAATGGGGATTTTAAGTCTTTGAAGCTTTTGTATCTGTAAAGCTGTTTTATTTTCTTTCAATATGGTTAATTATAAATCATGGCCCAGACCTGAGTGAAAGGGATGGAAATAGGTTGCCATGCCAGTATAAGAACCTGTTTTCAAGCAGGGTCTTTATTAGTGTGGCAATAATAAGGGCACAGTCTATGAGCATGGTCTGAGATTTATTCATTCAGTTCTTCCTGTTGCTCTCCGTATTTTTCCCCTTCCTCAAAATAAAAGATAGGCATCTTATTTGTATTGTTAGACTATTTCTTTAATCACTAGAAAATATCATAGTAGGAAACAGGCATTTTTTATCTTGTTAGTTTTCCGATGGAAACCTTCTTTTTTAGCAATTTCTGTTTTGAAGACAGGCCTTTATCTACTTTGGTTGATAATTACGACCACAAATTTTCTCCAATAAATTTATCCTCTCCCTCCTGCTGAATGGGATGTTGCTAATGAATTTAGCTTACTCCTCCTTAGTGAAGAGTATTAGATTTCAGAAAGTGTCAGTGAAAATCAAAACATTTTCTGAAGCTGGCAAAACCAGCACTGACTGAGCTTGTCTGCTGCACTGCACTGTGGAGAAGGATGTGAATACATTTACAAACCCAGTGCCCTGTCACTGTCCCCTGCCTGGACAGAGTGGTATTTTTTGTCTGTCAATGTCCTCAGTTGCTTGAAATGTTTCTACCCCTGTGGCCCCTTACACAAACAGGTAAATAATATTCTGGGGTGAAGTTCAGCTTTCTGTAAGGAGTAAAACTCAGGCAGGAGAGGGAGACACATCCAGTCCTTTCCTCCCCTTGTCCAGGTTTCTTTAGCAGGAATCCCAGTTAGTTAACAATGCATCCAGCACTAAGACCTAAAATCAGGATACAACAAAGTGCAGATTTGCATAAAGTAAAATGCAGTGTACTTAGTGCTAAGGGTCATGCTGGACAACTGCTCTGAATGCAGAGAGGTCCTGAAGGAAACAGCACTTAAAAATTATTTTATTAACATATTTCCAGGTGCTTGGACAGAGGAGTGAATACTGGAGTATATACAGCTCAGAGAGCTTAAAAAAGAAATATAAATAAATATAGAGTGGCTTGAGAGGCAAAGGGGACAGCAGTCACAGTGGTGGGGAATCAAGTTAATCTATTTTATGTGCAAACTGCAGCACTTGTAGGGCCTGGCTTTCCATTTTCTGCAATGATTTTTTGCTGTGATCTTTTCTACCAGCTTTTGGATGCTCCAGCCTGCCTAACAGGAAACTGAAAACATTACAGAGCAAAGCTGCTGCCAGCTCAACCAAAGGCAGTTTTTCTCAGAGAAATTCTGGAATCAGTGCACTGAGGCTGGAAAATCCCCAGGGATCATTTCAGAAGTATGACTTATGCATTCATGTGCATTTTGGTGTTTATCTCCAGGCAAGATGTCCAACAAGCAGCAGAACTCGTGTTTGCTCTTGGTTGTGCTCTGAAGCAAGTCCCAAAGCAGAGGGCAGCAGCAACATTTCATCTGGCTCCACAGGATGCATTTCTGCCAGGAGTTTCCCATCTGTAAAATCTGAAGATACAAATAGGAGAGTGATGGGTCAGAACAGCAAGGTAGACACGAGGAGATGCTGTTTAAAAATTTAGCATGAGTAGGGAAAGCCGTGTGTGGGTGAAGAGGATGAGGTTTGAGATGAAAAATGGCAAGTCACACAGCAAGCTAAACAGTTTTTGTGCATTCTGCAGGTCAGCAGTGCTGAAAGCTGAGGGATAGCAGCAAGAGGCATTTTTACTGAGTGCACGGTGAGCTGGGAGTACATGGATTTTTTTTTAAAATTTTTTTTTCCCTGTTGTTTTGTTCTTCTGTAATACTTTTGAAAGGGAAAGGGTGGAGAGAGAGAGCCCTTATCTGACATTGCTGAACTCACCAGGGAATGGTGTTACCTTGTAATAGCCCACTGCTTTTTGTTTAGGCTGGAGTTACAGCCTCTGCTCTGCCTGGGGAGAATTTTGGGGGGTTTGGGGGAACACATGATAACAATTAAATTTTCTTAATCAGTAGACAATAATCATTCCAGCCATTATTGCCTTTCCTGTGCATCCTTTTCTCCTTAGCCCTTCCCCCTCCGCAATTTCTGAAATATCCATGTCGTTAAGTTGTTTCTCTTTTGGTTTCCATATGGGTGGAACTGATCACTTCAGGATGAGTGGAAAAGAGCACCAGGCTCTAGAATATCTAATTTGCTCTAATGATGCAGCTCTGCCTTTCTGGGAAAGGTGTTTGGGTTTGGTTTTTTTAATAACCTGGGGGATTTTCTTACTTTCAAACTCCTATCAGGAAATGACATGGCAGGACATGAGAGCTGTTGATGTGCCACATAAATTGTATTGTTTTCATGAGGCTGCTGTGCTACAAGATGGGGAAGACAGTATTTTTTTATTAAAAAAACAAACAAACAAACACAACAAAAAACAAGTGTTCATGACTGATAGAATCATGTTGTACACTGGCATGATTCTCCCCATGCTTGGGATTACCACCTGTAACTGCTGAAGAGCAAAAGTACATCTGTCTCAGGAATGGTTTCTGTGTTATTTGTAAATGTTTAAACTTATTATATATTATTTTAATATACTTGATACATTTATTATTATTATTATTATTATTATTATTACTACTACTACTACTACTACTACATCTATTTTATTATTATTTTCTTATTGAAATCTTACTTAGCTTTCCTGGTTTAAAATATTTCTTTTTCAGAGCAGGCATGAGTATTTTTTTTTTTAAATTTGCAAGATCCTGAGACATGACTATTTTTGGTCATATTCACAATTAAACTGTTGATACTTCAGGCCTAATTGAAGAGGGATCATGCAGTTGATTGTGAAGGATGTTTATTTTAAAGTCTGGGACACCAGTGTAGGTTGCTGTGACCTGCTGGGCTGAGGTGAAAGGGAAAATTAAAGAGGAAGTGGAGTTTATTAATAGACTCCTGGTTGACAATGGCTTTGCAGTGTGCAGGGGGTGACTTTTGCTGACTGGTTATAAGAGATGAAAGAGCATTTGAGATGAGAAACACAGCCGAGAAAGCTGTACAAGGCAATAACAAAACCCTGCACCTACTGTTACCCTTTTGTGGGTTTTCCCTTTTCTTCATCATGCAATTAATTAAAAAAAATTAAAGAGTTGTCCTAATTTTTTTTTTAATGAAACATTTAGGTTGAATGAGATTTGATTGTGTGATAATTTTGGGGAGTCACAAGTAGCTTTTTGATGCTGTTATAAATATTTCAACTAATTAGAAATAATTATAGTGAAGAGTTTGTTTGTATTCACATTCTGGAGATTTCTTGAACCAAGTGACAGAAGCATTGCATAAAATTGCAGGAGCATTGAAATTGTCATGTCAAGGTAGTTGTTCTGGCATTTCAAAAGCACTGGAAAATTGCATGAGAGGCAGGAAATACTGTTGGCTTTACTCAACTATCTAATAGCAAGTGGTGTTTTGTTTGCATATCAGCTAAAGCTGACTAACACTTCTGTGTTTGCTTGGGAGAACAAGCCGCTTGCGTTTTAAAAAATTTTAATAGTCAAAATTTTTTACTTCAGACTTTCTGTATCTCTTTATTCAAAACATAATTCTGAAGATTTTTGTATTTAAGTGGTGTTGTGCCTTACAGTGGGCAAGTATTTAGTCCTGAGAGATGGTTTCTTTCCCCAATGTGAAAATCTGCTGCTCAGCTTTCTTGCTGCTTTCAAACACAGTGTGTCATGTTGACTTCAAAGGCTGAAGCTTGAAATTCTAATACATTACATTCTAATATATTACATTCCTTCTACTTAAAATATCTGTTTCACCACCTCCATAAAACTGAGTGAATGCAAATACAAACCAAGTATTTGTCAGATTAAGATGTCAGAGCAGTGGAATTATTCTGAGAGAGTTTTAAACCAAGGGGTTTTTCCTCCCCCCAGATCTCACTTTAAGACAGATAGTTGAAGAATTTCTTACAAATAGGCCTATGGAAAAAAGACTACAAATCAAAAAAGATTATGACAAACAGAATTATTCAATAAGTGCTACCTTAAACAATGTGTGGATGGAAAGTAAAGTGGGGATACCAAAGAGCAGCAGGGATAATTTGTGTATTTTGGATGTGGTGACTCTATGGAAGCTAATCAGAGGGGAAACTGCTAAGCAGGGCAGCAAATTGAGCTTGGTTGCAGATGATGATAAGCATGAATAGCTGATAGGAAGTGCTGGAGAGCTCAGTGGCAGCCTGGGCTGGAGAGGAGCACTGGGAGCTGCTCCGCTCCCGGCAGTCGCTGGAACGAGCAGGGAGTGCCCAGTGAGCTGGCAAATTCTGCTGGGAAAATGAACAGTTGTATCCTTTCAAGTCATGGGATAATTTCAGCAAGCTTTCCAAAGGTTGTTATTGCTTATGAATTGAGCAGCACTCAACATGGGTGGTCATTTATTGGAGACAGTTGTTAAGGATGGCACTCCATAAAGAGTCTTAGAGCAGCCAGCTTGGATATGTGATATATTTGTGGGGCAAAATGTGTTTGTGTCACTAAAGAGGTTCTGCAAGGAGCCAAGATTTCAAAGAAAATTAAATAAATTTAAAATAATAATAAAATATATATACATATATATATATATATAACTTCTAAGCCAATTTAGCAAGTGTGTACCCACTGAAAGCAACACTGCCCTTGCACATGATGTCACTTGGCGTGTCAAATACACCTCAAATACAAATACACCTCAAATAGAACTGCAGAATTTCACTTGGCGTGTCTAACACACCAACAAATACACTGTTCCAGTTAGTTTTGCTGACTGCATCCGAGGCAGGAGGTGCCAGGTGTTTGTCCCTCAGAAAGGTATAAAAGCTCTGCCCTCAGCACCAAGCACCACCAAAGCTTTTTTGTGTCTTGAACTGACTGATGGATCTACAGCTCAGAACAGATTTTGGTTGTCCTTCTTCCTGGAAGAAGGAAGTAACAGAGTACATGTGGGCACTCAGTGGGTACTGGCAGGTCAAAGAGCTGCTGCTTCTTTGTAAAACAAGAGGAGAAAGCTAATGTGGGGCAGTGAGCTGAATTAGGGCCTCAGATGATAAGCTGGCTGCAAGGCAGCTCTAGTGCAAACAGAGCAGGCTGTGCTTACTTTGGAAACAGGGCTTTTGTAGGTACAAATTTGATCTGATACACTTTTGACTGTTCTGAAGTGTCACTGAAATGCAGAGAAATATTCAAATTTATATTATTCATGTATATATGTAAATGAAAGAGTATTTGCCCATGGTAAATTTGAATATGAAAGGGTTATGAAAGTCACTTTCCAGAGCTAGTTTTAACTTCAATGGACATGTTATTAAAGGGAGAATTTTTTAAACTGTTTTATCATGGCCTGTTCAGCACTGCTTTTATAGGAAAGGTTTCATCTGGCATGCCAAACTTTCAGGATGTTAAGCGCTGCTTAACAAAAAAAAAAACAAAACAAAAAAAAGAGTTCTCTTAAGTACCAAAATAGCTAACCAAGTTTCCTTTTGTGCTAACAATTGTGTTTTAATTTGATAATGTATCTTTCCAACAATTCAGCTGATATGTTTCATAGAATATGTATCAAAAGGTCATTTCAAGAATTGCATTTGAAAGAAATGGAGGGCTGAAATCGAGCACGCTTGTGCAATAAAGTTGCTATTTGGAACATCTTGCTCACTTTTGCAGTAGATCTTGTTCTTTGTTTAGTGAGCCTTTTATTTCTACAGCTATTCCTAAGGACCATTGTATCAAAAATAATAGCTTTGTTCACAAAATTATAAATTATTTGAAGCTATAACTATCAAATTGCTGCTGAGAGAAGTTCCACAATGGGTCTTTGAGGCATCACTGGGATGCAGTTAACAACAATTGAGCTTGTTGATGAAATTTTGTTCCCATTTCAACCATAATTTCCTCATTAGGTTTGTGTTACACCTGTGTTCAGCCTTCATCTTTTAGGATATTTCAGTTCATGTGCTGTGTTTCCTTTTCCCAGGTCGTTTCTCCCAGTGAGTGACAGTGAGAATGAATGGACACATATCAAACACCCCTCCTGGTGGATATGGAAGTTACTTCCCTCAAATGAAGTAAGGTTTTGCCTTTGACTTGCCTTTTATGGACAAAATAGCATTGTATCTCCTTCTTTAGGTTTTCATTTCAGGTAGAACTATAATTAGTTGGTCCCATTAATCCATTGGGATTAAAAAGGAGATTTCTGTAGAAGTGTGTTGGGTTTGCAAACCATGCAACCAAAGGGACAGATATTTTTGTGTTCATGTAAGGGAAAACTGTGTTACTGCATGGACTCATCTGGAACAGCAAAATAAATTGCTGCAGACATAACATCCTTATTATGTTACTCAGAGAGGCCTTTGTGTGCCTGAGATGTTTAAGGTTAGCTCTGAGTGAATGCGTTTTTATGCATAAAAGATGAGGCTGCCTCTCCCATCTGTGAGAACAGACTGCTTCCCAGGAAAGAGAGCTGAGCAACTGCTACCTGAAGGTGTTACCTTGCCTGGGAGAAGAGGGTGATCCCTCTATCAGGGGCATGGCACTAGACTCACAACACTAATGAGAATTTACCCATCTGATGCCAAGGAACATGTATCTCTGTGGTGTGTTTTGCTTCTCATGTTGTTGTCCCTTTAAAATAAATTCATATATCACTCATTCTTGAAACTCTTGCAGTCATACTGCCTTTTCATTTCTGTAAGACAATGCCAGTCATTTTAAGTTGTTCATTAAAAGCTGTTAAAATTGTTAAAAGCAATCAACACTTGTGTATGCAGGGAAAAAACCCCAAATCCTACCAAATTCTTTGGTATAGTCATTATTATTATTATTGTTATTATTATCATTATTATAATTGTGCTGTGAAGTTTCTTACTGGAGTTAAGGTGGTATTTATATGTATACCACACTCCCGTTGTGCACAATGTTGTATTAATGCAACAAAAGACAGCTCACAAGGGCCTGCAGCCCAAGTGAAACATTCTCCCTCATATTTATGGTGTGGAACAAATATCCAGTATCATTCCCTCTGTATGATGCTGTAGGTATGTGTAGTCCTATGGAAGGGGAGGGGGTTTTTTTCAGTGCCAAATACATCTATACAGAAGATAAACAGAAATGTTTTCTTCCAGTGGCTATGGCTCCCCGACGTTTGCTCAGGCAGAGAGGGAGCACAATTCAAGAACAAGTGCAAAAGCTCTCTACGGTAAGGTGGCAAAAACTCTCTAAACTTCTAAATTGCTGTTTAAATAGTGGTTGTGGTGTGGTGGTGGAAATATTTTACACATGGGTGTGTCTGTCAACTGAACTAAAAAACAAAGTAGTTTTATTCCTACTAAAGCTAACTAGAAAATATTCAATTTACTAAGCAGAGTGCTCCCACCTGCTCATTTTCCAGGCAGCATTCATCACAAAACTCAGAGTGATCCCAGGGAGAAGGCATTCAAGGGTTTAGCTGTGCTTAAACCCTTGTGGGGTTTTGTTTCTCCTCTACCTCCCTCTGCCTCCCCAGTTTCATCCCCTGCTGGAAAAGGCACTGACAATATTTTTCTTCTTTGACACAAAGATTTAATGGAAATTAGAGTTGGTGTGACAGATTTGGAGTCCTGCTTGGCGTGCTGTTTCCAGCAGGCTCTGCGACTGTCACATGTGATGTTACAAATGCCTGGACGTTGTTGCACTCACCAACTACAAATGCTGTTTTTCTTGGCTGTACACACTACTCTGCAGCCAAACACCAAATCTGGGCAGGAGAAATGCAGTCATGTTCCTTGCCAGCCAAACTGCACCATTTTCAGGTAATCCTCCTCCACTGTGAGCACATCCCACTGATAGCTGTGCTGGTAATGGAAACAGCAGCAGTGAGGCAGTGAGAAGTTCTGCTGTGTAAATCTGTGCCTGTTGCTAAATGCTCTTTTGAAAGTCCCAAGCTGTACCTTCTCTCCCTCCTGTTTTGGGTGGAGTGGTGGCTGGGAGGGAGCTCAGGGCTTAGGCAGTGATGGCAGCCTGCTTTACAATCTTAGAATTATTTTAAGTTGCAAAAGACCTTCAAAAGATCATCAAGGCTGACTGTTAACCCAGTGCTGCCAAGCCCACCACTGCACCTTGTCCCTAAATGCCTCACAAACACATCTCCTCAGCTCCTCCAGGGATGGTGACCCAGCCATTGCCCTGGCAGCTGTTCCAGTGCTTGATAACCCTTTTGGAGAAAACATTTTTCCTATTGAATCATTCTAAGTTCAAATTCACTTTGTTTTAGTGCTACGCTGCAAAAGTCAGTTTCTTGACATAGTGCTGAAGGCAGGAACCTAAACTGAGGAAAATTCTGAGTTGATCATTTTAAACAGTGATTTCTGCATCCTGAATGGGTTCACTCAACAAACTGATTGCAAGTGTTGACAGAAATAGTAGGTGGCAACAGAAACCAGCAAAAGACATTGCAAAAAAAAAACCAAAAAACTTTTAGCAGATTATTTCTTTATGAGATGCTATAATTGCTGTGATTCCTTTTTCATTTTATGTCAGCATCCTAATTTTTCAGGAGTATATGGTTGGAATAGCATGGCAGTATCTGTGTCTTAACTGTGTCCTTTAACCTTTGTGAGCTTTTAAAATATCTCTCTGAGCCTTTTCATATCAAATATTTTGGGATGCCCATGTGTCAGGAGAAGATGGGGACAAGTGAGTAAATTTGATGTGTATAATGGTATTTTTTACTTCCAAAATGCTTAACTGAATTCAGGTACTAAAGGAAAATTCTTGCCATGAAACTGCTGCGTGGTGGCTCCTGTAAAGTGAATTGTTGTCCTTGGTTCCCTTCTGTTGCTGGTAGATAGATCTCAAAATGATGGTTGCAGTTGCCAGGAGCTGAATGAAGTAGAGGAATCAGTTATTTTGGAACTCCAAGTGGATATGTATTGGCACAGCTTTTAGAGTTTGCACATTTTACTACTTCTGCTCTGTTTTTTATTCATAAAGAAGTAGGGTGTTGCTATCACCACATATATGAGCTGGAGAAAACAAGGAAAGAACCTAAAATCTTCCTCTAATTCAGGGCAATTTTTTTAATTTTTAGCAACAAAGTTACTATTCCGTTGCATCCCATGTGCATCTTCTCTCTTGTAATGTTAAATTTTTTGTGCATACTCTCCCAAATGAGCTGCAAAGCAGCTGAGTGATATTGGAATTTTAAAAGTGTGTTGAAAATGGTCATTACAAAGTATTCTATTTATAATTAATTACTAACTAAGCTATTTTATTTGAGATTATTGAGACTGAAATCCTATAAAGCAGGAGGAAGCTGTCTTAGTTTTCTTTTTATATTTGTTGTTTACATATATTTTAAATGTATGTTTACTATTTAGGTTAATAAAGAAAACTCATGAGATTAATAGGTTCACTTACACTGGAAAAAATAGATGTAATTTTACTGTAAAAGTTAAATGGGCTGTGTTTAACTAAAATGTGACAACATGATGTTGTCACAGCAAATTTTCCCCATTACAATGTTTCTTTTCTTGGAAAACTTGAGAGTCCGTTGGACTGAGCCACCTATGCTTGACTATCAACAAATAAAATGGTGCCTGGGCTCCTAGGTGACCACTTGATATTGAACTCAGTTTATTCCAAGCACTGTAAAAACTAAAGAAAAAGAAAATTACTAAAAATAAAATTAATAAAAAAAAATTATCATTATTATTAGTGATAGTATTAAGAACAATAACAACAGCAACTTATTATTATTGCTTGTTGTTATATGGGTGTATATTTCTGTCCTGGCATATATATGTCCTGGCATGAATTTTATGTCTTAGATGCCATTGCTGAGGTGATTCATGAATATTCAGCCCTTCAGCCACCCACAGAAGTTTGGCCTCTGTGCTGTGGGAAAGGAGGCTGGAATATTACTGGTGTTACCAAGAGTTCAGCTCAAAGCCAGACCGGAGCCATCACTATCTCTAATGTGCCTGTCTGATAGCAAAAACTTCCTTGCAATTGCCTTTTTCCCTGTGTCAATAATCCCTTTGTTTTCACTCATTTCCTTCCTGAAATGAGCTGTTTTCTATTTGCATGACAAACCTCTCTCTGAGGCGAGGGAAGGTGCTCTCTGCACATTTTTATGGGGTTTATTTCATCGTTTGCTTCCTGCTCTCTCCATCTGAGATGGGTTTTGGCTCCTGCTGTCATCTGTTGTTCTAGCATTGGCTCCTCCATCTGTCTTGAGCAGTTCTGCCTGTGGGGAGAGGAGCAGCAGCCTCGGGGCTGGGCTGGGGCTCTGCCAGCCCCCGACACAGCGTGGAGCTGCCTCATTCCTCAGCAGGGATGGACCAGGAATTTGGTCCTTGGATTTGGATCACTCCAAATTGTCAGATTATTGTACAGCCCAGAAGTGAAATATGCTGCTAAAATTGTCTTCTCACAGCACATTAGAATAGACTGCTTTGTGCACTGAGTTTATACTCTAGTGGTTGTGATTTGGAGCTGGAAGTGAAATTGCCTGTGTATTGTATTTGCAAGGACCCTCGTGGCAGGGAGGAATGATGAATCTGACTCCGTGTTCTCAGAAGGCTAATTTATTATTTTATTATCCTATATTATATTAAAGAATGCTATACTAAACTATACTGAAGAATACAGAAAGGATACCTACAGAAGGGATACCTACAGAAGGCTAAAAAGATAATAATGAAAATTTGTGACTCTTTCCAGAGTCCTGACACAGCTTGGCACTGATTGGCCAATGAGTCAAAACACTCACACCAGAATCCAATGAAACAATCACCTGTGGGTAAACAAACACATTCCACACATGAACACAACACAGGAGAAGCAAATGAGATAAGAATTGTTTTCCTTTTTCTGAGGCTTCTCAGCTTCCCAGAAGAAAAATCCTGGGCAAAGGGATTTTTTCAGAGAAAGCGAATGCTACACCTGTGTATTTTTGCATTGCTCATATGCCTCATTCAGAGCAAGAACTGCAGTGTAACAAATTCAAGGGAGC
The DNA here is from genome assembly GCF_036417665.1 of Passer domesticus. Lineage (NCBI taxonomy): Eukaryota > Metazoa > Chordata > Aves > Passeriformes > Passeridae > Passer > Passer domesticus. The sequence continues at coordinate 79,377,452 of NC_087478.1, read as the reverse complement.
CTCAAGCAGCTCACAGGCAGGTAAATGAGTGCACTGAAAGAAGCCATCCACATAACATCCTTGCAGTATTTTGGTTCTCAAATTAATTTGACAGCTGACTTCTAAACAACACACTTCCTTTGACAGCTATTTCCACACAGCCATCAGAGAGAAGTTACTGGCATAAATCTCTGAAAGTGATAGTGTTTGCTCCTCTGAAGAGGAAATTTGTTTTGAACTAAAGTTCTGACCTTTATCCCCGGATGTTTAGGTCATGTTTCCTGCACTTTGCTCTGCCTCAAGCTGATTTTTTTTTTTTATAATTTACTCTTAAAGGGTATCAACAATCAGTCCAATGCAGATAGATGGTAGTAAATTAAGTATTGGGCTTTTCTGATTGATGATGTGTAGAAATATTTTATGCTGTCACTCCAGGATCCTTAGGACAGATTTTGGGGAAGACTTTCAATCCATGTCCACGTGGATTGACATCAAATTTCAGAGCAATCTACAGTCCTGTTGATCTGTGTCAGGTAGTGGCTGGTAGAGTTTTTGACTTGGCTGAAAGTCTTTGATTAAGAGGTTGCTTTTTGTTTTCTGGTGTTTTGGATGCTTTCAAAAATGAAAATAAAATCAGTCGTTTTCAACCTCTGTTTGAAAACAGAAATATGGTCTGTTCCTGATGATTGGTGAATTCAATAATTTCACCCAACATGAATTGCTGCAATATCTGTCCACATCAGACATCAGGAAGAGTTCTAGTTTCTGTGGCTCAATGTTCCAGTTCCTCTGGGGGCTTCAGTAGCTAGGAGATCTTACATTCAGGACCTATAAGAGAAATGCTGTTCTGCTTTTCACTTTATTGCCTTTGTGTTGTGAGAGATTTTATTTTAATCAAATTCTTCTGGGTTGCATTTGCTATAGATTGTAGTTAAGAATTTAAGTGTCTTCTGCCATGATACTCTCTGATATTTTTTTTAATTTTACTAAAGGAAAAGTCCTTTATCTAAATAGTGTACAGCATATCAGCAGAGTTTGAGCTAACCTGTTATTAAGGCTGCATTGTACTTTAAGTGGTGGGTGTAAGAGCCACAATGAGCAGAATATACAGGAACAAAACTTAATAATTTTGATAGTTTTATTAATATTTTGATAGTTTTAGTCTTCTTTTGATAGTTTTATGCATCATATCTGGAAGTCTCTATTGTAGCATTTCACTTCAGCTTCAGCAGTCTCTTCATGCATGAAGGGACCTGTGAGAGGCTGAGATTGATTGGGAGGATGAGGAGAGTGAAACAGTGCATACAAAACATTATTTTCTTTTTAGTGTCAGGGTTGACCCCAGCCAGCAAGTGAGGACCTCCTCATTTGCTTGCTCATTCCCCCTGTCTCCTCTCTGCAGCAGAACAGAGGGAAGAACTGGAAGAGGAAAAAAAGCAAGAAAAAAAACCTGATGGATCAAGATAAAGATGGTTTAATAGGTGAAAGAAAGAACAGGGAAGAAAAGGGACTGAAAAGCACAAAGGGATTTACTCACAGCCTTCCACAAGAAGACCAATGGCCAAACTATCTGGGCAAGGAGTCTTTGGAAAGACTACCTGCCAGATTTATTGCTGAGCAAGGATATTAAACAGTATGGACTATCCTTTGGGTCAGCTGTTCCAGCTGTGTTAGCCTCTTGTGCACCCCCAGCCCACCCACTGGGGCAGCAGAATGAGAACTAGAGAAGACTTTGACACCATACAGCCACAGCTAAAATATCCCTGTGTTATCAGATCCAAAATAATCTCCATCCTAGCCCGTCCCACTGCATTCAGCACATCAGCAAATTCTGTTGCACCTTTTCAACAGTAGAGCTTGTGTTACTTGCATTTGAAGTTAGTGTGATAAGGTTTCTGTAAAAGCAGTCAGATTAAAATTGGTAGGTAATAATCTGTCACTTTGATATGTGAAAGAGTTGAGATGGAAACTGCATTTCCTGAAGAATGGCAAGGGACACCTCTGTAGCAAAACAAAAAGTTTTATACAGATGAAAGAACCTGTGAGAATCACCAGCTGAGATCTCTCTGACTTGGAAATAGAAACCCAGAGGTGCTGTAGGAAGGAGCAACAGTCCCTGGTGTCCTCTGGAGAGGAGGACAGAGAACAGATTTGCAGGCTTTTACCAACTTTTCCAGGAGCTCCAGGCAGTGGAGCACTTCAGCAGGAGGGGGTGCAGAAGGGTTTGTGTCCTTTCTGATGGCAAGGTGAGACTTTTGGAGGGTTGTAGGTGGAATCTGGGACAGGAGCCAAGCACTAGGAGAAAGCAGAGCTTGAAGATTCCTTTTGAGGTGCTGGCAAAAGCCATGGGACAGGGAATGCATTTTAGCTGCCAGTCTTTTTATTTCCTTTCCTTTTTTTCTTTTTTTCTTACTATTTCTTTGTGTAATGTTCATATTATCATGGGGGGGACTATTCTTCCTTCAGTGTGATTCATGCCAGGCAGCCAAAAAAACCATGTCTCAGGGAGCTGTAAGGGAAAGGAAACCCACTTATGAACCATTGGATTGTAAAAGCTTTGAAAAACAAAGGCTGAAGACAAACCCTTCCAACAGTGGAAGAATTTTGCCTGATGCCAGAATTCGTGTTAGAAGATGTATTTTGATGGGTGAATAATTTCAGGGTGCAGCTGTAGTATCCACCTCCAGATCCTCTATAGCAGTTTTTCAGTCCCAGCTCAGATGTTCTGTTCTGCTCTAAATGATAACTTGGGTCTCCAGCATCTTCTAATTCTCATTCTACCTGCCTTAAAGAAGTAAATGTGTAAATATGAATTGCTCTCAGTTCTTGTGTCCCTACTCTTTGTTTATTAACACAAACACTGATTGACTTTAGTTAAATGTAAATTTTATTAAAGTTGTTGTTAATTACAACGTAATAGCAACAAGAACTTTAATAAAATTTACATTTAATCTCACCTGGACAGTGTGTGTTGAACACTTTCCATCCTCTCTGGCTGGGAGTGTTGACCTGTTAATCTGTGTTGCAAATGGTTTTGAAATTCCTGCCTCAACACAGAAGCAGAATAAGGAGCCTCCTGCAAATTTACTCTCTGCTTTTTAATTCCTTTGGAACCTCTACATATATCAGACTTTCTTTGTTTATTTAAAGCAGCTCCAACTGTTACTGTTTGCAGCATTTACAAATTTTACAGGGGATATAAACTTTCTGATGCTTGTTTAATTCAATAGCACAAAACTTACATTTTGGTAAGACAACACTCAAAACTGAGTATTTGGTGCATTGTTATTGAAACAAGTAATTTTTTGTTTGCTTTGTTTTGTTTAAACCATATAATCTTTCTTACTGGACAGCACTGAAGTATCATTTACAGTCCACAGCAGAAGGCTGCTAACTGATCCCCTTAGAGATGCAAATAATTCTATGGGATTAAATTAGATACTGCTTTTTAATCCCCTTGTTTTATTAGGAACAGATGGACTTTACTTCTTCAGATCATCATCCAAACAAAAAAAGAAAGGTAGCAAGTCAGACAGCACTGTTTTACTGACTGTGTTGTTGGGGTGTGCATGGTTTGTGCTGTGGTTCAAAAGACAATCAACTGAAAAAAATCATTTCAGTAACATGCTGCAAAAGCAGAAATAGTAGATACAGATGGGATCCTCTGCCCTGGGATTTCAGGATAATGCAGAATGAAAGCAAGATATCTATTTGGAAAGATTCACACACCTGGCTAAAAATTCTGATAGTTTGTGGTGACCTTGCATTTGACTGCTCTGCACACTTCCCTTGCTGAAGCAAGCTGAGCAGCTGCTGCACAGGGTTAGGATGGCTCTGCTGCCTGAGTGGCATTTGTCACCGTGGCAGGGGGGCTTCAAGCCAGTGCTGTATCTCAGAAACTTGGTGGTTTTTTTGTGAAAATCACTGAGAAGGGAAGAGAGAATGGTGTGTTTATAAAATGTGACAAATGCTTCCACAAGTGACGTCTGAAAACGAGGGCACTGCTGTCTTTGCACCTGGAATTCCTGCAGGAATGAGCCCTGGTCACAGAAGGGACCTTTGTAGGGGGGCTTTTGTGGACTCCTCACTGCAGATCTCTGCATGGCACAGATCATATGTTTCATAGTATTTAGATTTTTTTTTTTTTATTTTACAAAAAGTAACTTAACCTTCCTGTCAACAAAATCACTTTTATTTTGCTTCCAACTACTCCCAAGTGTGGTGAAATTGATGTAATTTGTATGTACGTTTTGTATTTTCGTCATATGAAAAAAAATCAAACCACCTATTTTACTTGATAATCAGAAAGTGAGATTCTTAATGAAATAAAAAAAAAAATTACCAATTTCCCGAGTTTCCCTAGACCTCTTTTGGCCATGTCACCTACTGACTTTTTCACACTTAAGTGGTTGTAATGAAAAAAACCCCAAACTTCCAAATGTTGCATTCATTTTTTTTCCACTAGAATTGAAAAGTGTTCTTCAGTACTCATCTAAATTCATTATTTTGTGGTGTGGGTGTGTGTTGTGTCTTCATCTTGCTTTTCCCCTTCCTTCCTCTCCTGGTTTAATATCAATCTACTGTACAGAGTAAAAGGCACATAATGTTTCTGGTTTTGCAGCATTGTGTTTTGTTAACTGAAAAAAACCCCTGTTTTGAGATATTTTGGTGTGTTTATGTCTATTTTCATACCTATTTCTACACTAGCAATTCAGTGAATTGAATATTTCATGAAGAAATAAAGGATGAGTCAGGTCTTTTTTTTGTGTGTGTGCCTTGCAGATTTAGCATGAGAATTATTTGTATCTATCAGAAAATACTTTTGCTTTCAAGGATGCTCATACAGATACAATGAGCCCAGTGCTGGTTGTCATACTGCTGCTACAGTGGCAAGACAAATATTTTAATAATCAGCCTTCCCAAGGCAGTGTTTCCACCCAGAGCACTGTTCCTCTCCAGTGTCCTAACCCACTGGATGAGATAAGTGGATTTTTTGGGCACCCACCAGCTCTCTGTTAATGTTGCTGACGTAAAAATGGTCCTTGTGCTGGACCATGTGGGGGTGGAGGTCTTTTCTGCTGAAATACAGAAATTAACCACAGCTTATCTCCTCTTCTCATGTACACAACTTGTCCAAAGTGTCTCTGAGGAGCAGTCAAGACACCAGGATAAGGCACTGAATGAATAATTATTCTTTCTTTTCCTCCCACCTGCAGAACAAAGAAAGAATTATGCACGAGACAGTGTCAGCAGCATATCTGAAACATCACAGTACCACGTGGAGGTGAGATGAGAGGGATACACCAATTACAGCCCTCAGTTACTTGTGGTTATTTTTGCCTACATGTTTTTTTCTGAGGCTATATAAGCTTGAAGGCACATGCATCCTCCAAAATATCCCTCCAGCCTGGGGTCACTTCAGAGCAGATTACACTGAAATGTCTCAAATTGCATAGCTTTGCCATGATGAGCTGGAATCTGGATGTGGAAGGATGTAAGCAGAGTTGTGTGTGGCTTGACAAATTTCTCAATTCCACACCTTGTGCTGCCCTGGCTCCTTGCAAAGATGAGGCAGAGCTGTGCTGCTGGCAAGGCACACTGAGTGATATTTAAAGCTAATGCTCTGATCAGATCTAATCAGCAGAGGCATTAGAATATTCATCAAGTGCTGAGCATTAACCCCTCCAAGCCCCAGTGGGCTTTGCGTGGTGGTTGAACACATTCTGCCTGCACAGATTCTTCCCCAGGGTGAAGAGCCAAGTGTGTGCCTTGCTGGCTTCAGCTGCTTTGCAGAATTACTGCGTGCTGCTCTCATATTTAAAATACTCAGCAGGGTAAGCCTGAGTGCTCTATGTATCCTGTTAAGCACTTTTCAGTGCAGTGCCTCCTTTTGGAGCCTTACTTTGGCTTAAACTTTCTCCTGCTGCCATCAGATCACTGTCATGGGTTAAGCCAAGTCTTGCAAACCCCACAGATGCTCAGCTCCTTTTTGCTGGATTTTAAATCACCTGTGCATTGTGAGATCATATGCAGAAGACTCCTAATTTCTTCAGTCCTAAAGTCAGCTTGCAAATGAATACATGTGTTGGTTCTAATTGCCTGTCTATTTTGTGTGCTTCCTTCATAACGGTTTTGGGCCTGTACTGGAATAACAATTAGTACTTGCATTTAGAATCTAAGCACTCCTGGGTAAGCAGCCAGTGCAGAGTTTGTTTCACTCTACTTCTTTTAAATACTTTGATTATATGCAGCTTACACCTACTTTCTTCTCTGTAATTACCATGTGCTGTTATCCTGTAATCAAAGAAAGCACAGCTAATCCTCTTGTATTATTTTTATTTTTTGAAGTTATTTAGAAGGGAGATATGCAGGCATACATTAAATGTGGTTCAGCTTGTTTGAGTGTTACCAGATCTTCAATTAGAATGTGAAGATGGATTTATGCCTGAACAAAACGAAATAATTTTGTGGGTTTTCTTGCACAGTTAGCATGCTGAAGGAAAAATTGCCACAACAATAATGACAGCTGAGGTGATGTTTGTGAGGTACTATGTAGTTTCCAGGCCATTAATTGAGCCTGGAGAGTACTCCAAGCTGATGGTGAGCAAAAATTGTTACTATTTTCTTCTGTGCTGCCCAGAAAAGTGACCAGCCCATCCATAAGGTATCCCAGTGAGATGCAAGCCCATCCTGGTTGCCACCAGCAGGCTGCTGGCAGCTCTGGAAGAGATGAGGACACTCCAGGTCAGGGTGGTGGTGGAGCTACGTTGGCAGGGAGCTTCTGGGAAGCCTCTGCTGGCACCTCCTGAATTCAGCTTGCCAAGAGAGAGACAGGTTTTCACTCCTCATGAAAGCTAATTAAAACTCGTGGATTAATTCTAGCTTTGATACCTGGAGGATGTCAGAATGTGTCTTCAAGTCTGACTGCTTACAGCAGTGGGGAAATGACAGTGGGTGTCACAAAGCAAGCCACAAAAATAAGTTGACTTAAAATGACATTTTGGACTAAACATCCTTCTTCATGTCCTAGAGGTGGGCTCTGCCATACACAAAGGCACTTTTACTCATGAATAATTTGCATTGCTACTTCCTGACAATTTAAATAGTGGCACTCCTGAACAATAGGGAAAAACTGCAATCATAATTTCTTTTAAATGTGCATTTTGCTCACCAGCACTTGACCACCTTTGTTCTGGACCGAAAAGAGGCGATGATTACAGTGGATGATGGAATAAGGAAGCTGAAATTGTTGGATGCCAAAGGCAAAGTGTGGACTCAAGACATGATTCTGCAAGTGGATGACAAAGCTGTCAGCTTGGTGGACTTGGAATCAAAGGTAGGATCTGTGAGTGACAGTCTCATTTTCAGAGAGAGAGAAAAAGGGAGCGAGCAGAAAAACGATGTATGTGAGATTGAGGATTTTAATTAGCTTATTATCACTTTCTCTTTTTTGCTCATGCAGTTTTTCAGAGATCAGGACACTGTATAGCAAGGTGGCATTTTGTGTTTTCTTCTTTTTTTTCCCTCTTCTGACAGAATGAACTGGAGAATTTTCCTTTAAGCACAATTCAGCATTGCCAAGCTGTGATGAATGCATGCAACTACAATTCAATTCTTGCATTAATATGTAAAGAACCAACCCAAAACAAGCCTGATTTGCATCTTTTCCAGTGTGATGAAATTAAGGTAAGATAATAGTGGAGATCTGCTATGACCTATTTGAATAGGGGAGATTCTATGAATTGACCAGTACAGTGGGTAAAGATAAATGAGCTGATTAATAGAAAATAATTCTTTACTTTTATTCTTGTAAAAATGCTGTAAGTTTCATCCACTTATGATACCAACACTTCTTATAGTTAGTAAATGTAATGTAGTATGTATTGCAAAGGAGTAATCTAATATTTAAACAGAATCTTTAGTGGATGTTCAAATATGTCTTTACTGTAAATATTGGTTCTTGGACTCTATGGCTGCTAATTTGGGTTTGCAAATGCATAAAGCTCTGGAAAATGTCTATGGTCTACCTTCACACTTTTGAAAAAGTGGTGTAAAATAATTTGAGTTGTCTCAGATTTATTTTCTAATCTGCAAAGAGCTCATCTAAGCCCTGAGTGTTTCTGTTCTTTTTGTCACTGAGCAATTAAACATTCTCTACATTCTCACCTCTCTGCATCTCTGCTCTGCTGGAGAGATCTTGAAAGGGAAAACATTCCTTGCAGGAGGGGCAAAACAAGGAAAGAGATTGCTTGTCTCTAATGAAAACATTGCCTTCAAGTGTAAATTATTTTTTTAATGTATTCTGCAATGCTTCTTTATTTGTGAGGTTATAAATTTTAATTCTGTTAGTTATTCTCTGTAATTCCAGTTGATCATTTCATGGGGGATTTCTTAATTCCTTTCTAGTAGTTTGTATTGTTGTCTTGAAAGAACAGATTGTTAATCACACTGTGCATCAGTTTCAAAATTAGCATGGTGAGAGTGGTGTGAGGATGATTAGTTATTGTGTGATCTGTTGCACAGAATTTGCTGTTTTAAAGGAAAGTGGGATCCTGTCAGAAGTTCAGGGGTTATTGTGTTAAATAATGCAGGGATCCCTTTTGAGGAGTGTTTGGACCCAGTTTCTCAATGTGTAAATTGGTCTCTCTTCATTTTTGAAGTTGTTCTTCTGTGTAGATATAAAAATATAGAGTACAGAAGCATGACTTGGAAGTTCAGTATCTCCCTTAGTTCTGAAGTATTGTTTGATTCTGTGGCCACATCCTGGGGTTTTTTTTCCTTACCCATGACACTTTTTTGGTTTTGAAAGTTTAGGTCTTTCTCTGTTGGCTTTTGTTTGAAGTTACATGCAAATCCAGGAGCCTCTGCAACAAAAAAATTAGTTAAAATCATTACTATTTGTGGCATTCTGACATTTTATAAACAAGAAAAAAAATTAAATAGTAAATACCAAGAGTGTTGGATTAATGGACTTCTTCTGGATTTAAGTTCCTCTGGTCCCCTAGAGTTTTCTTCTATTAATTCTGTAAGCTTGAAGTATCCTAACTATTCTGTAATGCAATCCATTATAGCCTGAAAAGTCCTGTAATCCCCTTGAATCCTAAATTCAACAATGTCTCCTGGTCCCAGCAGAAGTCACATATTCCTCCCAAAAAGGTGCACACCTCTGCACGATGAGGGTGCTAGGAAAGACATGGTCCTTGCAGAGTGAGCCAGACACTGACAGATTTGGGCCTTGACAGCCTTTGTAGGAAATTAATTTGTCAGCTGAGGACATGTAACAGAGCATTCTAAATCCTGTGAGAAGCCATGACCTATTTAATGCAAGATCTATTAAAATAATCCTTCAGATGTGCATCAAAATCTCACTTGTGGGGCCACTGGTGGAGGCAGACTGCACTTGTGGAGTGGCAGGAAGGTACAGATCAGGGAATCTTCTGAAAAATTCATCTTCTGTCACATCAATGAGAAATTGGAGGCTGTCACTATTTCTGAGAGGAAATTGAATCATGACAAGTCACTGTCTTCATGCTTATGCTGCTGCCATCTATAGTAGTTTTGCTGCTTCTATATTTAGTGGATTTTCTTTTTATAGTCTGAGACAAACAAAATACTTGAGACAACCCAAAATTACGTATGCAGAGGGAAAAAGTAGCTTATGCAATAGTGGTTGACTTGAGATAATTACAGCTGTTCAGACAAATTTGGTGTCTAGATTACTTGTATGATGATAATGTTTGAGGCTGGAGTAGTGGCAGAAATACCAACTCCCAGGTTTTATTCTCTTCTTTTTTTTTGTTGTTTATGCATAAAATAATTTGTCCCAGTGCTTTTAAATAAATGGGATTTGATCAGGTATTCTCTGTATAAAGGTGAGATATTTATTTCAAAGATCTGAACACAGCAGCTGATTCCTGATGTCTCCTGCTCCTGTCTCCTTAGGCTACCCTTATTCATGAAGATATTGAAAGTGCAATCAGTGACAGCAAAAGTGGGAAACAGAAGAAGAGGCTTGAGACACTGAGGTAAAATTCCAGCTTCTTGGCAGTATATGGGATTATCAGTGTCCCAGCATTCAGAAGCTCTCCAGGTCTGCCTGCTATCTTTTGGGGTTTTGTGGGGGGCTTGAGCTTTTTTCCTTCTAGATAATAGGATACTTCCAAAGCCATGTGTATTAAAGCCATATCTTGCTTTAATAATTTTCTCATGTTCTGTTCAATTTATAGTGTCAGTCTTAACTTCTCCAGTTCCACCTTAGTGATGGGAACAGCTGAGATCAATTCCACTTGCCAGAGAATGGCATTGCATGTCTCAGCTCTGCATATGGCTCAAGTAGTTCAGAGTTTAAATTAAAAACCATAAATTCTCCATATCTCTGAGTAAATAATAGTATGCTAAAAGGTTTTGGGATCTGAAGATGTTAAACAAAACAGCAACTGAAGATTGAATAATCTTCCTGCCTGCCTGTTTAATGATGCTGAAAACTTCTGGTTTCCCTGGTAGCAAAATCTTCTCTGCCAGTTGGAAAATGTAAGAGAAAGAATCTGTTGGATTCAGAGAAGATTAATACAGAAATGAGAGGTAGCAAACACAGGCATAAAAGCAAGGGCACAAATATATCAGAAACTGAAAAGTGATGGTAGTAGCTTGTTGGAAATTCAGTGTGTAAGTGATGCTGATAGTATTTCTCAATAATAATTGTGCTCAGATAGAGAACTCTCTGCTGGACAAAAATTAGAATGAATATAAAATAGTTCTGGATACCTGTTAAATTCTGATGTGCAACTTACAAAGATTTCCTATAGCAAGGGGCACTCCTAGAAAAACAAAAGAGAACCTGAACTGTGTCTAACTCTATTTGCAGGTTTAAAATTAAATAAATAGACTTTACCATTTGTGGGACTGTTGCAAAACCAGGTATATATAAGCACTGAGAGGCAATCCGGGGTGACTCAAACACATTGGACATGCTGGGAAACTAATGAGATGTAATTGGGAAAAGAATGTAGGTCAATACATCTGTTGGGACAAATAATCTGAGATATCAATCTCTGAGGGCTGTGAGGCCCAGAGGTCAAATGTGGGCGGCAGCTGAGTGCTGGCTCCTCCCTGTTGGCTCATGTGCCTGCTGGCTTTGGGTCACAGGGAGGAACCCTCCTGCCTCACCCAGCCTCTGAGGCATCATTGAGGTGCTGCAAGGTTGTTGATGAGTGAAAGGGGACTGGAGAAAGGAAAGGCAAAAGAAATAGATTTATCTATTCTTTATTACTTTATCAATTTATTAATTTACATTTATTATTATTATTATTATTACTACTACTACTACTATGACTACTACTACTACTACTACTACTACTATTGTTGTTATTATTATTATTTCTTCAAAGACCAAACAACATTTGATTTGTGGTCTTGTTGATCAATGCTGTGAACGAGATGGGTTTCTAAAGGGTGAATTTAAGGTGAAGATCTAGTTTTTGAATAGAGCTCTGGGGAAGGAATGGGGGATATACATGACAGGAGCTACTGTGATTTCTTTTTTTTTTGTTGTCTGTTGTTATCAACAGACTACAGAATGAATTCAAAGACCTCTTTCCTTACAGCATTTAAAACTACTCTAAGAACTAGAAAATTGCAGCTGGGAACATTGATATGTTTGTATTGAGAGAGGATGAACAGGCCCCTGTTAGAAAACAAATCAGCCAGTGAACTTGGTTTTGTTGGCAGGGTTTTAAGAAAAAAGATTGACAACTGGCCAGACTTAGGGGACTAGAAACTTGATTTGTGATGGCTGAAAGGTATCAAATGATGGCTTCAAGCCTTCCCATTTTCTCCCATACAAAAGACAAGTCCCACCCTTACAACTTCATGTACTGGTAAAAATGCTGTGCAATAAGCCCGAGGCACTGAATTTATCTGTGTGAACTGGCAGGTGTCCTCCTGTTCTTTGACACTGCCTGGGCACTTCCCAGGTGACAAAAGTTTTCTCACTCCCTGGTGGAGTGGATTTCCTGGAGAGGGTTTTCTGGAGTGGGTTTGTGCTGTGTTTATCATATTTCCACATCATGGTCTGGAGTGCAGCTTACTTGGCAAGCCATAGCGTTCTTGTGAAGCCTCCTCCATTCCTCTGACCAAGCACTGGAGAACAGAACATTTTTCCTTCCAGTGTCACTCATGGGCTTCCTCCTGTCCCTCTAGAATGATCTCCAAAGCTGACAGTGCCATCCCTCCACCCCCACGGGCCCCTGCCCCCGTGCCCCCGGGGACCATCACGCAGGTGGACGTGCGGAGCCGCGTGGCAGCGTGGTCGGCGTGGGCCTTGGAGCAGGGGGACTGTGAGTATTCCTGGGGCTGCTGCCACACACAGGGGGGCCAGGAATGGATTTTTGTGGTGCTTGGTAGCAACTGAACTACTTTGGAAAGGCCACTTTGGCGACGGCAGAGGCTGGATGCAGAAGTGGTTGTGCAAGGTCAGCCCTCTGCCCTCGCTGCCAGCAGATTTTCTCAGTGGAGTTTGAGATGCCCCAAGCCTGAGCTGGGGACAAAGATCTGTCAGAATCTGATTTGTCATTTCCTTGCATTTTCCCATTTTCTGGATTCCCGTTCAGAGCTGCTTTTGCTTGTGCTGGGTGTGGGTTCCAGATTTTGATCTTCTGGGCTTTTTTGTGAAGGTGTAACAGTAACACAGTAATCTAATGATGCTCTCCTCAGTAGTAGGGCCAGATATTTTGGAAAATTAAAAAGTATAATCATGGATCATCATTATTTATTTGTATTATATTTATTTTTATGATGGCTGCTTTGGCTAATGAGTTTGTTGGGTTTTTTGGGTATTTTTATAAGCCTTAACTAGGAACTACTTTAACGATTCTTAATGGGTTGGGATTTTTCTGTTTGATGGCTATTTTAAAACATTTTGATGAGATTTCTTTAAAAATAAAACTTCTTCAGAAAGAATAAAGTTCCTTCTATAAAACAGACTAAAATGGTTAAGATGAAGCCTCTTTTAGTTTGTTTTCTTGGGTTGTTTTAATATTAAGACTGTACCATGAAAAAGCCTTATAATTTTTCTTTTATTAAATTATATAAATATTACTTAACAAAGTACACAGCTATGCAATAAAAACAACTACAAATGTACAAGGAAATCTGAAATGTTAAAATTACTTAATCTATGTATTTATATATATCTATTTTGAGTAAAGTCTGTCTTGTTTTTCTGATTGAGCTCTCATATCAGAAAAGTTTTATTAGTTTGGTGTCTTGTTGGAGCAGTTGTGGATCTGAGTTCCTGCAGCTCCTTTTATTCCACTCAGGTGGATCTTTTCTAAAATGTGTTTCCTGAAATCCCACCTGCTCACAAATGCAGTGCAGTACTAGGTGTGGATTAAAAATGCAAACCTTATAATTCCTCAAATAATTCACCCTTGTTATTTTCAAAAAGAGTCACTGACTCTGGGTGCTGTTATTTGGAAATATCAGTTCTATTGCATAATTCCCTCTTCCTTCTGTGTTTCCAGACCTGCTATCCCTTTTTGCTAATATGTTTTTACATTAGAATTGTCTTCAAAGCCACTGCAGTCTTTCCTGCTTTCTTCTTCTGGAGTAGCTTTCAGCATATTTTGCAAAATGGGATGATTCCTAGTTGCATTTTATTTATAATCTGCCACTTTAAGTTGATTTTTTTTTTTTAAATTTAAAATACTTCTGCAGTTAACTTCATTTATGCAATTAAGTAGACTGAAAGCAGATACAGAAGTTTTTTTGTGGGCCTGGAGAGGATCAGGCATTAAGGTGCAAGATTTTCTTACAGTAGTGTACTTCAAAGCATAAACTCTATAGAAATTGTTATATACTAACATACTAAACCCACATTTATGCATGCCTTATTCTCTTCTCCCTTCTTTGCAGATGAAAAGCACAGACAATACCACGAGCAGGAGGAAACAGCAGAGATGATGGCAGCCAGGATTGACAGAGATGTTGTAAGTGAGGAGCTACAAATGGTGCTGCTTCATGTCTGTGAAATTTTGCAGCTCTCCTTTGTGGGAAGACTTTTCTTCACATGGGATATTCAGTTCTGGAGAAAAGCTTTCCAAGCAGCCTCTGCTTGTTGTGGTAGATCTGAAATGAACAGGTGGCAGTTTCTTTCCTTAGTATTCTTTTTTAAAAAGGAAGAAAAACGCACTGAATGTTGATGACAAGTTTTCTGTGGTGAAGAGCTGGAAATAGAAATTGTAATTTTTTAAGTAATTTATTTCATCAAACTATGTAAGGATAAAAAATTCCATCAGTTTACAGGACTTGGATATGTGCAACACCTGTAAAATAAACATGGTCATTTCTGAAGAGAGGTGGACCCTTTTTATTTATAACTTCAAGCATTCCTGAATATAAGCAACAATATTTGGCATGTTCTATGGTATATGTTAGATCAAATATTGCCCCATCAGTAATTTGTCACTTTCTACTTCTCTACTCTGCTGTTGCCCTCATCAGAGGGTCTTGGGAAAAGCATGTTGGGACCTGCTGGATTGGTGTTTTTGTGTTTTCCCCTGGGGTTCATTCATTCTCCTCCAGTTACTCTTTGAAATCAATTCTTCAAAGAGCACTTCTCCACAAACAGCTTAATTTGTAGAGAGCTTCACCAAACAGCTTAATACTTATTACAAAAGGAGATTATAAAGTTATACTCTTTATGAAAATGCTGTCCATTCCAATAATTACAATTCTTTTCATGTGCTCTCAGCAAAAATGTAATGTGGAAGTAAATTGTATAATTGCAATTTGAGATGAACTATCTTGTTACACATAGTTTAAAAACTTCCAGCGGGCCTGAGTTTTTTTTTTTTTTAATAAAATTAAAATACTTTACAGGTATGTAAAATTAAAACCACAAGGAATCTAAATATGAAATATTCCAGCATGGACTTTGTTCCAAGGAAGCTGGTGGTGTCTGGGACTCTGGACATTTCAATTTCTGGAGTATTTCTGCTATAGATTCTGTAGAGAAAAAGTTACTTTTCTTTTCTTCCACAGCAAATTCTGAACCATATTTTGGATGACATAGAGTATTTTGTTACCAAACTGCAAAAAGCTGCAGAGGCATTTGCTGAACTTTCAAAGAGGAAGAAAACTAAAAAAAGTAAAAAGAAAGGACCTGGAGGTAAGAGTTCATACTGCACACAAATCTGTTTCTCTCAGGACCATTGAAGGAGCTGGAAATTTCTTTTTGTGTGGTTTTTTTGTTAATCAGTGTAGCAATTTTCTCTCAATTTGAGCACAAAGTTCCTATCAGGGTATGCTTAGAGGGAAACATATGAAAATAATTTACTTAAATCAGTGGGGAATGACTAATTAGAGATGTGACCACAGAATATGCTCCTGCCTTGGTTCTGTATTTACAAAATTCTGTAAGATGGTAAATTTATTATGGATTTGTTGTTTACTATATCTGGAATACTTATGGAAGCTACATACATATAAATGGGTGCATAAAAATTTTGTTTTGTTCACCAGAGGGTGTTCTGACTCTCCGTGCAAAGCCACCTCCTCCAGATGAATTTGTTGACTGCTTCCAAAAATTCAAGCATGGCTTCAATCTCCTGGTAAGTGAAAGCAGCTAGTGGGTCTGAGATGTGAGGTTAGACCAGGGCTAGCCACCTCTGGGCTAGCTTGGCCTCTGAGCTTTGGGATGCTGCTACTCAGGTTCTCCACACAATGGCTGGATGAGCATATTTGGTGTTCAGCACCCTGTTTCTTCCTGGTTCTTTAAATCCTTTGACTTGGGAAATTTGATTTTAATAATTCAGGATGATAATTCAAGAGCCTTCTGCTGGCATCTCCTCTTCTACAAGCTGGAGTCTCCCATTCAAGGGAGGCAGCACGTGGGACACCCTCACAGCATTTGCTGTCAGACACTGACTGTCCCTTCCCATTGCTGGGGAGGCTGTGCCAGGGGGGAAAGCTGCTCCTGAATTCACCAAGTCAAATCAGCTTCTTTCTTCCTCCTGGGGAATAAATTCTGATTGCGGGGCTGTAGGAAATATTTAGACATGTTAAAAATATCTTAAAAAACAAAAAAGGAAGCTGCATCAATGTTGTGGTTCTGACCTTAAGGGAGGATGAGTATCCTGGAACATGCTCGTCCTTCTCACTAAAAGATGTAATGTCCAGGGGTTTTTCCATTCTTTTTGCTACATTCTGCATTAAATTAGTTTTTTTTACTCAAGAACAATCTGTGCATCTTTTAATCTTTCTCTTCTGTGCAGAAGAAGTCACAGCTCCTGTTTTGGTGTTCAGCAGCATCTGGGACTTGGTTCTGGTGTTGCTTTTAAGGATTTGTGCTGTGACAATGCTTAAACAATTCTTTACTTCAGCATCTTTGCAGGAACATCAAAAGCCTGAAATTTCTGCTTTATATCAGGCAAGGAGAACTGTAGAAAATTAAGAATCTAGTTTAAAAAGAAAAGGAGTAGCTAGAAGAACAAAATCTTCAAGTAGAATGGAAATTGTTTTAAAACCTCATGCTGGAAGCTTCTGGAAATACCTACCATCTGTGAAAGAGCTTTTGGTAGACTGGGACTGGGTTGTTATGGCTGAGGAATGTATAGGAAGTTATTAGAAGCAAAATCATATCCTTCTCTTTTCTTCATTTGGGGGGACAGTTGGATGTAAAAGCAGAACCAGGGTAGCCAAAAGCAGTTTGAGAAACAGATGGCAAGATGCAATAGAAACTACTACAACTCCTTAAATCATATTTGGGCTTCTTATTTCTGGAGCTCACAAAGCCAATGGGTGATCAGTAGATAAAAGAAATTCTCCAAGAAGCTCTATCAGTGAATTTTAATGGTTTGGGGGTTTTAGAATTTTTTTGGTTTTTATGCAGGTGTTTGGTCATAAGTTGGATTTGATGATCCAGGTTTTTCATAGAAATATCTTGTTATAGCAGATAAAGTGATTGATAAAGTTGCACTGCTGGTAGATGTGATGGTCATGGACTGGCAAGGAAAAATCTCTTACATAAAACAAATCAGAACAAAATGTTGCTGTAACAGAGATTGCTGGGAGACAGACATCTGTGTTCAGTGTGATCAACCAGGCAAATGGTAAAAGCCACCAGGGAAAAAACAACAACAGAACATTATCAAAGGGGCATCAATATACCGTTGTGCTACCTGGCCTGATATTTTTGGCAGTGTAGCAAAATTGAAAAAGTTCCAGGGTGGACAAGGATGCCTGAAGGAATTACTTCAGCTTGGAAAAGACCAGATTCAGGAACAATGTAATAAGTCTGTAAATAGTTATGAGCATTGCTAGAAAAGAGTGAGCTGAGAAGGACAATTTTGTTTTATTTGAACATTTTGCAGAATACTAATGAAAGCAAGAAGTGTCAGATTTCCAAAGGAGATGCCTCTTCACAAAGCATGTGATTTAGTTTTGGAACTTCTTGTTTTGCACAGTAGGTGCTAAAATATGCATGGAGTCAAGAGCAATGGGATGCATGAGCACTTGCACTTAGGGGTTGTTGCAGGCCAAGCACTGGGCTTAGGAGGACCATGACCATTCTTATGTGAAGTATTTATTGTCTTAACAGTTAAATGTTTCTTAAAATGTACTGTTTGTTTGATTCCTTCAGGCCAAGTTGAAGTTCCATATCCAAAATCCTAGTGCAGCTGATCTGGTTCATTTTCTCTTTACCCCACTACATATGGTGAGATTTTACAGTTTTCTCAGTGTTTCCCTTCAGAACTCTTGTGTTTATATGCTCTGTAACTTTCTCAGTGATAACAAGATTGAAATGTTGTGTCCTTGGACAATAAGTAAGGAGAAATGTTTGTGTCTGAGGATGAAGTTTTCTTAAGAAAATAGTTTATATACTTTACTGCATATTTTCCCTTCTATTAAATGTTTTTATTTAAATAATCTTTAGCCTCATGTTACACTTTGTCATTATAATGTTTAGCTAGCAATAAAAAATTGGGGTTCTCTACATAAGGCAGGAGGAGAGTTGGAACCATATTTAATGGAAGTATGTGTGGCTTTGATCAATAAAGCAAAAATAACATTGCCCAGAGTGGGTCTGAACAAAAAATGGTTGGTGACCAGAACAGCAGCTCTCCAGCAATAAATAGTTTAGTTAATTTGTGTGACATCCAGACACACTTTTAGTTTATCAGAGGGTTTTTTATTTCTGGGGGGTGTTTTTATGAGTAATGACTGTTTCCTAGCAGCACTGTAGGTAACATAAATTCACAGTCACCTCCTTACTGACAACCAACGTGTGTGTTCCTGGCATTATTTGAATCCTTGGATTTAGGTGGTACAGACAACAGGAGGGCCAGAGCTTGCCAGCACAGTGCTCAGCCCCCTGCTGACAAAAGACACCGTAGACTTCCTGAGGTACACGGTCACCAGCGAGGAGGGACAGCTCTGGATGTCCCTGGGTGATTCATGGACCAAAGCCAGGTGAGAAAAAATCTTCAGGTCTTAGAGAATCTTCAGTTTTTTTACAATTTTCTCTAAAATCAAGTTTATCGACATGTTCTTAACCAGGTCATCCATACTCTGATAAATTCAATATTACTTTGTTAGGATTTGGACTCCTGAGAACTGTTTTTTGAGGGTTTTGGAAAGGAACTCTTTAGCTTTGCTGGAATTTGGGATCTCAAGGAGACACAAAATACATAGAGAATTTTTTTTTTGGTCAGTGGTATCCAGAACCTCCTGACATAATCTTTTGGAGTATCTTTTCCTGAACAGTCCCTTGCATGTTTCCAGTTGTTTTTCACTGTTATTTTTCCAGCCCATCTATCTGGACTTCATTAAAAAGCAATTTGAAGATGCAATAAAGAGTGACAAAGTTTTAAATAAAAGCTACAAATGTCTGTTTTCAATTTCCAAAAATTATTTGAAGTTAAAAATTTGCAATGTCTTTACTTCTTTAAAAGCATCATAATGCTTTAAAAATGGTTGTAATTATAGAAAAATGTTTATTGACTGAACTGTGCCACATGTGCAAACATTATGCATTGCACTTAATGGATTCACTGTTATGATTTATCTCAGCTGAAAATTAACTTCTTTATGCATTTGTTAGGTTCAAGGTAATTCTGTAGTTTGAAATTTGGTGAATTGAACATGCAAAAGAAGAATCTTAAATTAACAAAGCGCATTTTGACTGTAATCTGTGGTAGATAAGTACAGATGATGATGAAGTATGCAATCGCTTGGGCTGGAAATGCAGCATGCTTTTTGTGTTTATTCATCCTTGCTCTTACGTTTCAGATTGGAACACAAATGTCTACCAGATGGATTTTGTTTTTATTAATAATTTTATTAATTATTTTGTTGATTGAAAGCTATATAGTGTAAGGAAGGCTGCATGGCAGGAGTGGAAATGGCCTCATAGCATTGGAGCCCCTTGCAGTGAAAATGGATCACTGGGCAAAACAAGAGAGTTCCTTGTCTTGGGAACTACTCCATTTGTTTAGTACATCCTGAAAAAAAAAGGAAATGAAAAGAGAAATGGCTGGTGTTTGATAGTGAAGAATGAAGCACTTAAAATGTAGTTGTCTGATCTGTGCAGATTAGAATTGATGGTGAGATTGATCTCAGTATCCAGAGGTACCCTGGGGTGGGATGCAGCAGGAGAGGGGAATGATAAAATCAGGGATTTCTGACCAGCCCTAAGAGGCTGGGAAGTGCTGACTGCTCATGTGACTGGCACTATTTGTCCCTTGATTTTGGGCAGTGTCAGCAAGGAGTCTGTTAAAAGACTGTAATGTACATTCCTGATTCTGCTTCCAGTGTGAAGACACAGCAATTTATATTGTGGGACAGAGTGTTAGGTGTGGTGCAAAGGCAGAGCAGCACAGCATTAATTTAGGTGTTTGTATTACAACAGAGAATGCTAGTGGAACTCTGAAAAGTAGTACAGTATTTATAAAGATCAACCTGGACCATAAAACAGCAAATGTGATGATAATTCTTGTGTCCTGGAGCATGTGGTGTTTATGTCTGCAAATCTGTTGTTTGGTTGTTTTTTGTTTTTTTTTTGTTTTGCTGTAGCTAGGCTCCCTAGGCTTCCATGCTTCATACCTGCTTTCAGGTGTTCTTACAAAGCTGGCTGTTTCTCTGAAGTCTTCTGTCGGTGCTTTCACACAAATAGAGCATTGCAATATTTTCCCCCACCTCTCACCATTAAAACGAGTCCTAGATTTGTTTTGATTGATTCTTCTACTACCTGTCTTTGCTATAAGGCAGAAGTTTGCTGTGTTTTAGCACTGATGTGTCCTGCAGAAGGAGTTTGCTGCTTCTGTAAGGAAGCTGAGGTAAATAAATGTGTTCTGCTGATTCCCCCTGTTCTAGCATGCTTCTGCCTCTGCTGTAATCCCAGCATCTCCTCTCTATTAATAAAAATTCTAAAGCACTTCAATTTCTATAAATTGGACCTTATTAAACCAGCATTTGACAGAGATTTCTGACTTGCCTTTCCCACAGAGCTGAATGGCCAAAAGACCATTTTATCCCGCCGTACGTGCCCCGTTTCAGGAATGGCTGGGAGCCTCCTCTGCTGAACTTCATGGGGGCTCCAAAGGAGCAGGAGCTCAACCATCTGGCTGAGTCTGTGGCAAACGTGGCAGAGCAGCAGAGGAAGCAGGAGATGAAAAGAATGTCCAGTGAGGTAAGTTACTGCAGAAGTGTGCTGTTAATTAGGTAATTAACACCAACCCCTTCCTTCCTAAGAACAAAATTCTGGGTCATTCCTGATGTAACAACCTGTTCTATCCTTGGAAGGTCTTCACACTTATAGGAAAAAAAATACCTGCTTAGCCACCAAAAATGCAATTAGGAAAATAGAAGTTTTTTTGCTAATTTCTCTCCTTGAACCTGTGCACTCCCCTGCCTCAGCTGGGAGGTCAAGCCAAGCCCCTAAGGTTCAGTCTGATTGAGCTCTGCTATCAGATCCCCTTGATTCTGGGCATAAATACTTTGGGCAATGTTTGAAGCAACGTGCTGTGAATCACAGGCACACAATCCAAAAGAAAGGAGCTTTTTGGTGGAATTTTGGACTTAAACTGCTTCCTCATAAATGTGCAATTTATTGTTCCTTTCATTAATCTATTGTCACTGTATCTGTCTTGGGGAAATATGTCTGTTATGGGATGTTGTCTTCTTGCAGATCAATTCTCCAATTTGAGATAGCAAAACCTCCCCAACAGAAACTTCCCAGTCACACTGAAACTTTATTTTCATGAAAATCTCAGTTAGTAAAAAAAAAAAAAAAAGAAAAAAAAAAAAAAGAAAAGAGGTCTACTCAGCTGTAGAGACCAAAAAAAAAAAAAGAATTGTAAAAACCCTGCCAAGCAAAGGCGGGATAACATGATAGATACTTGATTACCTAAAGCACTGTTTGGCTTTATGCCTAACAAGATACACAAGAATAAATGTGACAGAAAGTAAGTATTGCCAGTGATTCATTTTGAGAATAAAAGCATTTTAGTGAAGTTAATGGGCACAGTAATGTGAAATGTAGCTTTTGCCATCACTATCACCCCACCTTCCCTCATGACCTCCCAAAAACATCAAACATTTTCTCATTTTCTACTACTGATCTACATTTCCATGTGGTTTGTTGTTTATATTGTATTCCTTCTAAATGATTAATAATAATAATAATAACAACAACAGACAAGTTGTTGTTGTTATTATTAACAACAATAATAACAACAATTGAATTGAAACTTTTTTGATAGTATTTTAAAAAATCATTAACTTTTCTCTTCCGATCATTCTAAGAAATTAATGTTATTTATTTATATAAAAACCTAAAACAAATCTGAAGGGGGAGAATATACTGAGGTGTTTCAATTACTTGTGTTTCAGGGAGTTTAGTCTTTGTCATGAACTGGTAGTTGTTTGTGCCAGCTTAACCTCTTTGTCTTAACCTTCAAAAGACACATACACCAAAAAAAAGTTTTTTTATATATATATTAAAAAAAAAAAATATATATAAATTGTATCTCAGTTCATTGAAGCAGTTTGTGTGCCTGGTTCCTGGGATGTCAAGCATTGGTTTCATGTCTGTCCCTGATTCCCACAAGGTTCTGGGCAAAGGATTTAACCTTGATACCTTGGCTCCCTGTGCCCATGCCTCCCTAGCACATCCCTGGGGGAAAAGGCACTGAGCTGCCTAATAGCTGGGAAGTGCTGCAGCTGCTCAGCTGGAAAAAGCTGCCTGAGTGCAAAATGCTGTTTTGTCTGCAGCAAAAGCAGAGCCCTGGAGTGGGTGACACCAGGATAATTATTCTGTCATAAGTCTGCTGTAACAGCTTGTTCAATGAGGAGAGCTGCAAAAATCAGATGAGAATGGAAATGTTCTTCTCTTGCTGCTAATTGTTCTTGTGTGGTGGTGTGGAATTCATCTCCTCAGAACCAAGGCTGCTTGTGGAGAGCTGTGCTGGGAGAGGAGAGAGGAGCATGGCCCTGCTCTCCCTGCTGGGCAGGGCTCTGGTGTCAGGAAAAATGTATTGGAGGCTCCCACCCCTAAAAAACTCCCTTTTTCTTTCCATTCCTGAATTCCTGAATCTTAAGTTCCAGCCACACATGCAGCTCCTAGCAAAGGGGTTTCAAGGGGGAGGCAGTTCAGCAATGAAGACTTCAAATGGTGAAACAGCCACCAGGGAATGTCCAGTGAGACTAAAGTGATGCAAATAATTTGTGTGTGAGGTAAAATGAATTCCTGCTTCATGGGTGTCTTTTGATGTAAGGCATAAGCTGGGTGTCACTGGAGATTTTTTCCAAAGAGGTCTAGAAATAGTGTTTTAGAGAATATTCTAGTAGTATGGGCAGTTCTGTGGGGTTTAATTTATTTTATTAATTGCTTTTCATAAACCCTCAGTCCCCTAATCAAGGGTCTCTGGGTGCCATGACCTGGGGGTAGAGATTAGGTGAGTAACTATTCTGTAGCCACATTAACAGAGACAATAAAAAAGCAAGCCAAAAGCAAAAACAATGCAGGAGAAAACTAAAAAAGCCACAACAACCCAGGTTTAAAGATTTGGCAAATTCTGGTGAATCTCAGCCAGTCTAACTTGTGCAGCTGGATGGTATAAGGAAGGGGTATAAAATTAGCTATTTCAATAGCATGATTCCCATAAATGAACTGTTAAGCTTGGTCTTGTTTTTGGAAATGGATTAAGATCTTTCTTGCCAGAAGGAGAGTGTTGATGCTGAATTTAAGATTTTTTTTCGTCATTAAAAAAAAAATCCTAAATCTTTTAATGTATCACAAGCGCATATGTGCTTGTGATAAAGTATGATTATTTTCCCTAATTAAAATCCATAATTATACCAACTGTCACACTCCTTTTTTGCATTTCTTCATGGATTATAGCCATATTCAGTGAGGGTGTGACATGAATGAGCTCTTGTAGTAGAGTGATAATTTTCCTTCATTCCTTCCACACACTGCTGGCTGGCCTAGAGCTTTGTGGCTTGAGGTGCACATCCAGAACAGAAGCTCAGAGCAGTTTTTCTGTGCAGGGTATTTTAAAGCAGCTCAGCCATTGTTTTTAAGTTGTGTTGCTGTGGTGATAGCTGAGAGATGACACAGCCCTTGCCCCAGAGATCTGTTTTTCTCCAGAGCATCCACTGCAATATTAATGCAGTGGGACGACTCGGGATAGAAATCCTTTTATTCTCATCCTTTTGATCTCCGCGTTTACCTACTTGAAACGCAGAAATTATTAACTTTTCATGGCACTGTGGGCACCTGAGGATGGGGGAATGCTGGCAGGTGGAGCACAGGGGAGGATGGCACTAATCCACCGGCGGCTTTGTTCCCTTTTTGTCTTGCAGCCTCCCGGCGTTCCCGACTACCCCCCGGCGGATGGGTATGCATTCAGTAACACGGTGTACAAGAGAGGGCCTCTGCTGGACCAGGGGGCAGCTGTGGCTGCCTTTAAGCAAACTGTTAGCCGACATGTAGATAGGTAACCCTGCCCCGACTGCGCTGTGGAAAACTGTCCCCACTTCTTGCTCTTGGGGTGGCGGGGTCTGTGACTGCCTCTGGTCGTGGCGTTGTGTCTGCTGGGGAAGTGGCTCTGTTTGGCACTGCTTTTCCTTACCTAAAGGGTGTCATTTGGACTCTTTTTGTATAACTTCTATGAGATATCCTGTTTTTCTGTGGTATTAAATCGCTGCTTTTGTCAAAAACTATACAGTGGATTTCCAACCCAACTGCAAGCACAGAATCCACCCACACTTTGGTTCAAATTTTAGTTCTGATTTGTTTCATGTTTAAATACACTCTTTGCTCTTTTCAGAATTACAAATAATGACAAATCTGCTCTGAGATTCACCTGTCCTTGTTTTGATTGACTGTTTGATTTTCTTAGCTGCTCACTTAGTTCTACATCATCTCCTGCTTTTCATTTTTCTGGGCTGCTGTATAAATATCCACTTTCAGAAGAGTGACACCTTGTCTCTCCTATCCTCTTTCAAATGTTACAGAAAATACTCTGAAATGTTTGCATAGCAAGCAGTGTCTTTTTGCACATCCTCTTTCACCCCCTTCACTTTGTCCTAAAACAGAATAACTTGACAAGGTGATATGCAGTGATCTTTGGCCTTGTCTCTGGGGAGAATTTATACCAGCACAAACTGTGGAGGCACATCAGTAAAGAAGAACTGGAATTTCTCTCCTGTACCAAACCATATTCCATATATATTATATGAAAAGCATTTTGTCTTATGAGCCATGGAAGATGTTTAAGCTAAATTTTGGGGATCAACTTGCTGGTTAAAGCATCCTCAATATAACTCTTTCAGAATCGCTAGTTTTGAGCCATGTGATAAAAGATCCTGGTTTTAATCTGCATGCAAGCCAATTCCCGTATGGTGTGCAGGTTGAAGACACAATTAATTTCTCAGAACTTTGGATTTATTCTTCATGGCAACAGCAGCAGAGTTGTCATCTCTTAATTGTTTTCTCAAATTTGATTGCCTGTTGCATTCTTGTCTCGGGACCATTTATTTTGAAATCTAGATGATCTGCATGCTAAATTCTTTTCTCTTACCTGTAATGTGGTAAGACATGCTTTGTCCTTCCAGAGTAAGAATATTCTATGCAAAGGTTTTTACCTCCACTCGAGTTTAAGAGAAAGAATCTTACTGCATTGAGTTGTTGATGATATCAGGGTGTCTGGAATAGAAAGAGTTATCCAAGACTCCTTTGTGGCAGTAAAAATAAATTAATGTTTCTAAGAAGCAGCTCATGAAAGGTGAAATTAGTCTTTGGAAGGCTGTGGAATGAGACCTGCTGTAGTGGTGCCTGCTTCTCACCACTGATGTAAGACATGCCTTCATTGGATGATGCAAATAGTGTCAGAGTCTTAGACTTCCAGGGAATATTAGGTATTTCAGGAACTCTGATGCCACAAAAGAACTGAGTAACTTTCAGCAAGTTTTGTGCTGTTTCAAAGCAGCAGTTTCATGCTGTGGAGTTTGGCTTTCACTGTCATTTGAAGAAAAGCTCTCTGAATGTCTGTGCAACCGCCTAGGCTCTTGAGCAGGGTACAGTGAAGAGCTGAGGCCTGAAATTATGGTATATCTGATATACCATAGAGAAACACAATGGAGGATGGAGGGAGGGAAGTGATCAGAATATTTGTGTCCAGAGTAAACTGGCTCATTAGGCTGGGATTGAATGTTCTGGGCATGTTGCTGAGTCAAGTAAAACTAAAATATAGACATTTTAAAAAGTTCTTCCTGAGTTACGTTTTTGAAGTAATCAGGATGGTTCGGTGTGGACAAAATAGGAAGATGCTGTAATAGAACAGAATATTGTAGAATATTGTAATGATTTTGTAAAGGCTGCCTGTAATTAAAAATACTGTCAGAGCTACATTAGTCATATCTCTGAGATAGCAAGAAAGAAAATCAAAATTATATTAATTTTAGGGGTAGCAGGAAAAATTGGTATTACTCAAACATTGTTCAGCCTTGTAACAGCTGTTCTCTAGGCTGGGGGTCATCACCTGCTTTTCACTCTCTCCTTAAATACTGTGAGTGTTTTTCTTTCAAAACAATCTTTCAATCTAAATATGATTTTCCTTGGTTCTGCTCTTCAAGTCAAGTGAGACAGTTCTCCACAGCCATGCAGTAGCCAGGCAGCTGCTGGATTGCTCAGGCACACCTGGAACCCAGAGTCACACAGCAGCAGCAACCAGCCGTGCTCATGTCCCTGGGCTGTGACCTTGTACCCAGCATTTCAAGCCATGGATTGCTTCATGTTTTAATTAGCTGTTTGGATTAATTTATTTGCTTATTAATTTATTTATTTATTTATTTATCTATCTATTCATGTTGGGTGTTTTTTTTGTTGCTTACTTTCTTTACTGTCCAGTATGGGTTTATGTTGTTGGTGTAATTTGCAGCAAGTGTATAAAGTTACTGGGGGTGTTTTCTGGACCTGTTGGGAGTGGGCTGGGGACTTCTCAATTGAAAAGTGTTATGTCAAAGAAAGTAGTATATTTATAACCAAAGGCATTCTGGACAGGTTTTCCTTGTGGAAACAGAGAGATACAGAGCTTACTGTGATGTACCTTGTTCTGTGTATAACTGGAAAGAAGTTATCTCTCATTCTTAATTGATAAAGTAAATTGAAGTTGTTAAAGCTGATGGCATCTTATGGTCAATTAAGAAAATTGATCTACAATAGGTGAACATTTTTTAGTGTTTGACTCCATTAGTATTGATGACAACAATTTATTCATCTATTATGTATTTGAAACAATCTGTGACGAACACTAGAAATACAATTTCATACAAAGCCCCAAGCTATCAATTATATCCTTAGTATAGTCATTTGTTTATATGGCAAATGACTGTTTAACTTTCTGTAGGAAAACAAACTAAATATAGAGTACATGTTTATTTTGAAACAATAGCACCTGCTGATCTAGGTTGTTATCATGCATCTTGCAAGCAGTGAGCTAATAAAGATTAGCAGTTCTTGAGGTCTGTCTATTTCAGCCACCTCTTTATTTTGTTTGTTTCTACTTTTATTTTTTTGGCACTTAAATCAGTGTTTTATGAATAGGTAGCTCTACAGCAGCATCACATTCTGGCTGAGAGGTTTTTGTTTTAAAAAGTGTTTTGCAGGTTATTCAAAGAGGGCATTTTGTGGTTTTAGTTGCTTGACTGTCTCACTGAACAATAGCCTGATCTTTGCTTTGCAGAAACTATGAAGCACACAATAAAACACAGATCAAGAAATACGCCAAATGCAAGTACGAATTCGTGGCAAGAAACAACAGTGAGCTTTCTGTCATGAAAGAAGAGATTGTGGAGGTAATTTTGTTTGCAAAGGCAACACACAAATTTCTGGTGCTACTCAAAGCTGAGGGTGCCTTTCCTGTGGACAGTGTGGCTTTCCCTAATGTTTGCTTCAATGTGTTTGACTTGTCTGCCTCTGTATGGAAAGTTCACTTAATTTGTTTTGCATCAATTTTGCTGACTTAGGAAGGGGTGCTGTAGGGATCCGTGCTCAAAATACATTTGTGTGTTCCTTCCACCTTCTCTAGTGTTGCTTTTAAATATTAAGTCGTGTTTAAATAGCTATCTGTGTACACACAGAATATAGTGAAGGACTGTTCTTTCCAAGAGGATGTGGCACCAGAAAAGTGAGATACATTTGGAAGGGAGGGAGCGACAAAGAGAGAAAATGCTGAGTGTGAGAATGTGGGGCAGGCAGGCAGACTTCTGACTGCTCCAGGCCATCCTGCTCCCATTCCCTGTTCACTAAGAAGTGTTGTGTCCCCAAATTTGGGGGAGCTGCCTTTACCTGAGTTATTAGTAATTATTTATTCCTTTTGTCAACAGCATGTGGGCTGTAGAGATGGCAGCATCTCCATGCAAGTATTTGTGTTTTGTTCCACTCTCTGATCCAGCCCATTCCTGAGTTTTACAGAACTCCATTACACACTTATATATTATTTTTTGGGAGCCCCATTTTGAAAAATGCAGTAGAACCATGTAGAGTTAAAGCTGGTGGGAATCAGGGAAGGTACAGGGGTTTCTCAGTGACACATCTGTGCAAGATCTGTTGGCAGACGTGGAACCTGGCAAAGCCGTGGCTTTGTTTTGAAATGATTCACAGCCTAAGTACTGGCAGGAGGAAAGTCAGAAACGACATGTAATTAATTTACCAAATTATTTCAGATTCTGGACGACAGAAAGCAGTGGTGGAAGGTCCAGAACAAAAGTGGGAGCACAGGCTTTGTGCCAAACAACATTTTGGACCCTCTGAGGAACACAGAAGGCGGTCAGGGATGGCCAGAGCCTGCCTACACCCGCACCATCCAGGTACTGTCCATCCTGGGAGAAAAACCTCCCCTGGAATTGTCACTGCGTGCACAAACAAATTACATTTCTTGTAGAGGCTGAAGTTGATGTGGGGAGTCTTTGCTTCTTTTTTGCCAGGGTCGGGATTAAATCGTGAGACGATATTTCTAGTTGGGACTCAGATGTTTGTTAGTTCTATGTCACAGTCTCAAAAACTGTGAGTTCTACAGCACTTCACTCTAAAGAAACTAAAAATGGAGCCCCATCTCTCTCTCTACAAGGTCTTTTAGGGATAAACTCTCAAATTAAAAAATGGCACCTAAATTATTTTCACTTTTAACCCAATAACCAATCACCCATTCTTGCAATGTGGACTTTTTTATCCAATTGCACAAAACCACCCAAACCCATGGAGGAGAAGTAGAAGATGAAGAAGGAAAATAGGAAGGTAAAGAGGAAGGACCAGCCTCCACCCTAGAATCTCCATCTTACTTTATATGTATTGCTGCATCCTAAACCCTTAAACTCTTAAGTTTTCCACCATGGGATGTCACACACTTCTATTCAAATTCCACACCCACAATCCCCGTTCTATCATTCCATTTTGGAAGCCTTCTCCACGGCCTCAGGTGAAATGCAATGCTCTCTTGGGGGTCAGAGTCTGTCAGCACAGAAAGTCTGAAATTCTCAGCAACCAGGATTCCCACAGTGATGTCTGTATTTCACTGAGAAAACAGTTGATAGAGATACTGCAAAAATGGTTTACTTCATTTTTTTTTACCTGCTTATTTGCTTAGAGGTGGTAACTTCAGTCCTAGTGGATGCATATGCATTTATTTTAATTGCAAATATCCTTTGTGAATTGATAGCTGTTGATGCCAAAGAAGGAGTTTGAATTATTTAAGGTAGGGTCATCTTTGTTTTTCCTAGAAGAGTGAACACTAGCTTTTCCTTTTATTTTCCCTCTTTGTGTGTCTCTATCCCAGTCCTGAATTTATTTAATTATTGTAATTTTGGAGTCATAAAAAGGAGGTATATCTGCTTTTGAATTCACAAAGCAGGTATTTTTCAATTACTATGTCTGTACATCAATAGCACTGTATTATCCTGACCTCATTTTAATTTTCTTTCTTTCATGTAGTGGTGTGGAACTAATATTTTTGTTGTTTTGATTTCTTTTATGTGTTGAACAGAATTAGAGAGAATTGTTTAAAAAAATTTCTTACATCAGCACAATTATCCACCCAAGTAAGGATATATAGGATAAAGTTGTAAAATGCATTTTTAGACAAAATTTAAGGGGTTGGAGGCTGCTAAAAGTAGTTGTTTTATTTTCTAAGACCTCTTTCTTTCCTCTTTTTTTTTTTATAATGATCTTGAAAGCTTAGGCAAACAAATTTGAATTAAGAAGAAATCTCAGGCCTGCCTCTAAATCAGAATTTTAAACCAAACTTGTGTTGAAGCTTGAGATTTAATAATTTAATCTAATCTCATTTGTTGTGGCTGCACCTTCCAGCTGATGACTGAAAACCAAGAAATGCCACAGTATTTTGCAAACTAATGTAGTAGACCTGCCTTGATCTTGGTGGGCTTGAATCAGACCATTTCTGAGCTTTCCTGTCCCAAATTGTTTGCCTGTAACATCTTGGCTCATTCTGCATTGGTTGTGGATTTCCCTGTCTGTGAAGTGAAGCATGCATCTAGAGTGCTTTGGGATTTTTTATTGCTCCCTGTGCATGTTATTTTGTGTGTTTGGAATTTGCCACCAAGTCCTGAGCAGGCTGAGTACAGTTTTGAGTAGAGGTTCTCACATTATTCTTCTGTAATGCACTGGAGGGTTTGAAGTTTTCTGTTTGAAATAATGACAAGACATGGCATATAATAAAATAATCACTTCCACATGCTCCACAGACCTATGAAAATTAGGGTCAGGGAACACCATTTAAGATAAGTTTGTTACTTTGCCCTCTGGCAGGTTATTCTACAGCTTGATCATATTCAAATGTGAGCTTGAAATACTGTGAAATTATTTATTAATATAATAAATTGTGCAGGATAAATGAAGTCTTTACCAAGACATGTCAGTAAAGCTGTTTAAACTCAGTGGTGATTATTATAATTTTACCACTCCTGAGCACTCTCATTTGTCTGTTTTCCTGTGATGGATACATGGTTCATTTGGGAAGTGTTTCCCTAACTCCATTTATTTTTACAACAGCACTATGAGACATTGCTGCTGCTTCAGAGAGAACTGAGGCCTTGAAGGGGTGAATTCCTTGCCCAAAGTCAGGCAGGAGAACTTGTGGCTAGAGCAGGAAACCCAAGTGGTTCCTATCAGCACTTCTGCCAGGCCCTGCCCAGGAGCAGTGCCTGGTGCTGTGCAGCTTTTGATGCTCTCCCAAGTCATCTTCAGCTGTTAAAAAAACTTTCACAGTGGCCTGGCTGCTGTGGCCAGCTGCAGATCAGTGTAATGAGCAAGGGCAGTGTCTTCCTTCACAGACTAACAACCTTCAGTGCACTGCTCACCTTAATCACCTTAAAGGGTGTTCATAGATTGTCCGGAAGAATTAAGGATTCCATTGAAAATGACGATTTTTTCACTTGATTGTGATACAGACACCCCTTCTCTGAGAGATTGATATCTCATTATCACAATCATTCTCAGAGCTGTAAAAGTTTTTTTAGCTCTCACTCTCTCCCCCTGCCTAGTGACATCAAAGGCCACTCATTACATTAAATCCTGATTTTTCATTCAATTGCTTTCAGGATCCAGGAACCAAAAAGTCACTTGAGAGCACTGAGGTGATGCTTGCAGGACATTGCCAGCAATACCCCAGTTATTGAATTATCT
Organism: Passer domesticus; assembly: GCF_036417665.1. NCBI lineage: Eukaryota > Metazoa > Chordata > Aves > Passeriformes > Passeridae > Passer > Passer domesticus. The sequence goes on along the minus strand of NC_087478.1, from coordinate 79,346,272 downwards.
TTGTGAGTCAGAGGCTGTAACATTGTTTGTCTTCTGCTCAGTTGAATTAGTTCCAGGAAAAAGAGTTCTTGCTTGTTTGGTGCTCTTGTACTTTTGGGAGAGCATTTTGCTGAATTCTTCTTTTTTCTACTATTGTTAATTATTGTTTATCAGAGTTTTTTGGGGTGTTGCTCATTTAATCTGTTTATTTTATTGTGAGTCATCACTGGTATTTCACTATCCTATTATAAAAGAACATAAAGAGTTTCCCAAGCACTCCAATTTCTTATTTTGTAAAAGTATTGCTAGTGAACCTATGAAATAATTCATCATAGTATTTCCTATTTGCTGTGCATTTTATTAACTTGAATTTAATGCTCTTGAAAATTAAGTTTGAAGAGCATAATTAGGATAGAATTACGTATCTTGGTGGGCGTGTTAATTAATCTCCTGACACCCTTTTGGAGGTGAGACAGTTATATTATCAGTGATGTGTACAAAATCCTTAGGCAGAGAGTAAATGTTTAATAAGGTGCAGGGTTTTTTTTCTTTATTTTTTTCCTTTCGAAATGGGGACGAATCCTAGCTAATAACAATTTGAATAAGTAAATTCTGCCTAAATTTCCTGTCAATTCAGTAAAATCACAAACTGGTGTACTCTGCAAAGAACAGCTTAGGGATTTTAATGGGATTTTAGTAGGCAGCTGTTTGCATAATAGCTGAACCCACCAAAGTAAACTCTGGCAAAAGACCCTGCTTGAAATTTTCTCTTCCTGCTTGAAATTTTCTCTTCCAGCCTTGGGTACCTCGTTGTCCCTTTTGGCTGAAGATGAGTGGTTGGTTCTCTCTTGTCCCTTCAGTGGAGTCCCAGGAAAAGATCCAAACCACAGTGCTGTTGACAAAACTGAGGCTGAACGCTCTGCAGCCCTCTTGGTGTGCTCCTGTCACTGTGCAAACAGGAATGTGGCACTCAAACGTTCAGAAAGAGAGTAAACTGAAAGCTCTGTGTCTGTGTTAACTTAATGAGAACATTTCCCAGCACTAACACTGGTTTTGGTTGTTTCCAGTGGTTCTTTGTCTGTTTTTCCCATAGTTTGAATATGTATATTCCCTTTTTTTAATGCCAAAATATATTTGAAAATATATTGTTCCCATTCTTTTACACTGATCAAGAATTAGGGTTGAAACTATTTGCATTTTTACTCAAACTTATTATTTTGCTTCCATTAAAAATAGATTGAATCATACCAAATCTTGTTTTTTCACCAGATGCAGCCTGTAGCGTGCTGAAAACATCTTTGGGACTTAATTTTTTTTCCCTGTAAAAACAAAGATTTTTCTGGCAAGAAATAAGAAAACAAAATTTAGTCCCAGTTAGCTTTTATGATATATCCAGATTTTCAATGAGTGTGTGTGTACCATCACCATTCCAAACAGTTTTGTTCCAATTTGTGGGAACTGAGGTGATCAGAGGGATGAAACACCTCTCCTGTGAGGAAAGGCTGAGAGAGCTGAGATTATTCAGCTCTGGGGAGACTTTCCAAAGGCCTGTCAGTACCTAGAGGGGGCCAGCAGGAGAGCTGGGGAGGCACTTTTACAAGGGCATGGAGTGACAGAACAGGGGAAAATGGCTTTAATCTTAACAAGGACAGGTTTAGATTGGATATTGGGAAGAATTCTTTACTGTGAGGGTGGTGTGGCCCTGGCACAGGTTGCCCAGAGAAGCTGTGGATGCCCCATCCCTGGAAGAGTTCAAGGCCGGGTTGGATGGGTGTTTGAGCAATCTGGGATAATGGAAGGTGCTCCTGTCCATGGCAGGGGATTGGAATTAGATGGAACCATCAGCTCCCTCCCAACCCAAGCCCTTCTGTGAGCAGCACCTTCATCTCATTTGCTGAGCTAGACAACATTTCTTGAGCTCAAAAAATTAAACTCTTTTTTAATACCTGCTGTGACTTAACTCATTTTTCTCCATTTACAAGTGTTCTTTACATTCACCTGATAATCTTTAATCCTTTGGCACTCTTTTCCTTGGCTTTTGTTTTCTATTAAACCTCTTTCTGTCTGGGTAGGTGCTCTGAAAGGAGCTGATTGCTTATATGGCATCACATGTGTATGTTTTGTAGCCAGCACTCTGTTCCCTATTCAAAATAAGGATATTAGAATAACTCACTATCAGTTTCCTAGTGATTAAGAAGAGGCAATTACTAAGACTGATGTTCCTTTAGTTTAAAGTGCTAATGTGTATGAAATTTCAGGAGTGATGTGTGAGACAGTTGCTTTTCACCTTTCTAACAATACTATTTGATGTGATTTACTCCACTTTCCTCACAGCAATTACTGGGAGAGCTCTCAGAGGTAACTGAATTACTCTTCTGATATTGAATCTTAAAATTTCCCCTTTTGGACTTTGTAGTCACCAAATTCCCTAGTGCATGCCGCTTTTTATAGCAATGAATAGAAGTGATGGGATGAATGTGTGGATGTCCTCAAAAGATCTGGAGTTAAAAAAAGAAGCATTAAAAAAAGAAATGTTAAATGGAATTCAACTATATAATTGAGTTTTGGGCACTGTTTAGCAAAATGCAAAGTGTATTTTAATGTGGTTGCATTTGTAAATTTAGAGTTTGAGTGACGTTTCCAGATTAATTTCTGTTTTCACTGCAGCAAGCTGTTTTGATGAGGCTGATGATTGCAGTACAACATGTTTTTGCAGCTCCTCCAGTAACATCCATTGAAAGTTACATGGAGTTTTTAGCTCTCTCTTTTTCTGGATTATGATTGTGGCAGTCTGCCACATCCAAGTGGATGTCTTGGCTTGTAACAAATCCTCTCTATAATGAAAAAGTTTTACTTTTTCTTTGTGTTTTTTTAAGGTCAAAACACACATGAAAAAGGTACATTATGGGGATAACAGCCTAGTAATTGGAATCTGTGAACAAGATAAAAGGATGTGAATATCGTTGGAACCTTTTAGTAGCAGTGGAATTTTAAAATTCTTTGACAAGATTTTGAGTCTATCATAGTACATCTATATATAATAAATTATGGTATATTTGCTATACACCTACTTGGGGACTCTCTTTCCACCAAAGGGCAAGTTTCATAAATATCTTTATTCTGCTTGTTCACTTTTATATTATGCATTTCACTTTCCTTGCCATTTGACAATTAAAGAAGCATTCATTTTCTTAACATTGAAGCAGTAAAATGCAGAAAAGTCAATCATTATTATTTTTTTAATCTCCCCACATTGCACAAAGCAGTTAAGATGGAGGCCTTCGAACAACTAAATGCTGAGATAGAAACAAATTAACAAACAAAAACTTTAATGGGAGATGTTTTGCAGGGATATATGTTTGATTTAGTAGCTGACTATTATGGTTTAAGGGAAAAATCATCCAAGGGAACTAAGGCTCATTTCTCAGACTTAATTGATTGGCTGGAGAATCCAATGGGATAAATTTTCTGCTGGTGTAAATCAGTATTGCTGGAATGGTTTACACTCACTAATAAATGCCTGTCCACTGAGTTGGGGATTCCTGTACAAGGGCAGTTGCTGACATTTAAGGAAAGTTTGGTTGTTGTCAGGGCAGTGATCTGCTGCTCAAATTCTGACATAGGGCTCCTGCAAATATTTCCCTGCTTGATCTGCTGTAAAACCCTCTGCCTCCAAGGGGATAGGGAGAGGTATTTCAGGAAGGAGCAATGAATCTGGGGAATGCATTCATCTCTCTTCATACCAAAGTAAGCAGACTTCGCATGACTACGAGATGAGGCATCCCTATTGAGCAAACAAACTTTACTATTGAACCTTCAAGCCATGTTAGCCCAAAATTGTGGAGAGGGAACACTGTTAAACAGTGAGATATGAGTTTGAATTGCCTCAGAGAAAGGGGTAGCATAGGTGGCTTATGGATTTGTCTGTCTTTGATTGCTCTAGGAAAATGCAGGTGTTCTTACATAACTGGTCCCCTTCTAAAGACAAAGGAGAAATAACTTCCCAAAGTTTTTCTGGAGACACCTGCTAGTTAGTTATTAGCAGCAACATAACTTACATGTTAGAACATTGCATGAAGTGGAGGGAGAAAGAAATAACAGCTGTGTTCCAAGAATTGTGCAGTCTGGTTCTTGCTTTTAAATCAGATTATTGCCTTGAGATGGCTTGTAATGATCATGTCAATAGCTGAAAAGGCATAGATAGGAGGAGCAGGAGCCTCTTAAATGCTGTCTGCAGTTGAAGAAACAATGCACTATGCTATCCTCAGTGACATTTATAAGTTAAAACATTAGTTGAGTTTAGGTGTGGCTGGACGTGTTCATTTTTCAGTTTTGGGTTTGTTTGGTTTTTTTTTATAACATCTCTAAAATATATATTTTTTCACTGATGAAGTTCAATAAGTCAGAAGTTTTGAAAGGTGCTAAAAGGTGCCAGTTCGTAGAAGTTTGAGATTTAAAAACAATCTCATTGATAGAATTAAGAAAGAAAGAAAGGTGTTGCGCAGGGATTTCCTTGCTGTGAGTGTTGTGTCCAGCAGAGAAACTGATGCCAAACTTTGATGCCAGATCAACTTTTGGCAAACTTTGGAATGACGCGTGGCAAGTGAGGTGCCTTTGCGGAACAAAAGGCACCATTTGGTGCAGAGCCTGGGTTTGTCTGACATCTTGCCCAGATGTTGTGTCCTGACTGAGCCTCTCTGCCTCTCCAGAAACAAAGGACGGACTACGTCGCGAAACAGCCCGAGCCGGCTCCCGCCACGCCCTCGCCGCCCCCCACGCCTGCTCCTGTCCCCGTGGCTGTCCCCCTGCCCCCCAGTGCCCCAGCTCCCATCCCAGTCCCCGTGCCCAAGGCGCCGGCTGCCGTCAGCCGCCAGAGCAGCACCTCCAGCGACAGCGGCGGCAGCGTGGCCCGCGACACCCAACGGCAGAAGCAAATCCCTGTGGACCGTAAGTTTGCCTTAAAATGAAAGATGAAAGGCTTTCCTCCTTTTCCTGGGTGTTTGGCTTAATTCTGAAGTACCTTAAAGTTGTGTTTCAGATGAATCTTGGTGGAAAAATTTGGGTTTAACCTTATGTTTAATATACAGGTTTGTTATGGATGTGTGTTCTGACCCTCGTTATAATTACCGTAATGATAATTGGGCAAAAACACTTTATATTTGTCCCATCCTAAATCACAGAATCACTCACTTGGAAGAGACCTTTAAGATCATTGAGTCCAGCCCATGCCCTAACACCACCTCAACTCAACCCTGGCACCCAGTGCCACATCCAGGCTTTGTTAAACACACTCAGGGATGGTGACTCCACCACCTCCCTGGGCAGCCATTCCAGAACTTTATCACCTCTTCAGTAAAAAACATTTTTCTAACATCTAATCTAAATTTCCCATGTCTGGGATCTCTAGTCAGTGGTTTTTAACTCTGGGAATGCCCATGCTGATATGCTGGCTAATGGAGCCTTTCCACCTGAACTCACTGCCGCATTACAACCTAAAATTATTTTAAAATCAGTTTCGTGGTTTTCACACTTCAATTCATGATCATCCATAGTTCTAGGTTGTTTGCACCATTCTGAAACACATATTCAGGGCTTCAAGAACACTTGCAGATCTGGGTGATGCACAGGAACCACGTTGTAATATTTTTGTAGAGTTACTTTACAGTTGGGCACCTTGGCTTGGTCAAAGCAGCAGCAACTGGCAGGTCATGGAGCAGACTTTGGTGTCCTTGTCCCAGGAGGACACAGGAACATATTCCATACCTCCATAGCTGGAAAAACTTGGTAATGTGCATCCAACAGTGTGTGGCTGTCTTGAGAAGTTCTGATTAAAAATATGCCTTATAAATATGTCAATTGAGGTGTGCTGAGGCTGCTACTTGACATTGACTGAAAAGCAGGTAGGGTTAGAAAAGCTTGTTTAGTCAGTAATTTCTGTCCTAAATGCATTTTAGGCAATGTGATTGCTTGGCTTAGAAATAACTGAAACATGTAGGAAAGCATTTGCTACAGCTTTTAAAGTAATAGCTGTAAAAATAATGAGCTTTCTGTAGTTCAAAAGTTGACAGCTTTCCATACTCACTGCCTTACCAGCAAATCCTCCTTCCACCTAAGGTCAGAAACTGGCTCTGAGCATAATCCTTTCTGGGGAAAGGCTTCTTTGCCCCCTGTCCCCAGTGGATAATCTTGTTGGTGGAGTCTGTGGTGACATTGCCTGGTGGAGGACAAGCTCCTGCCTAAACTCTGAGCTCAGGAAAGCTCTGGGAACTTTTCCTTATATTCACCTAAGGGACTGTCTGGCTGGAAATCATAACTGAAGAACAGCCTGGCTGGAGGAAGAGGCTTCACTGCTGCTTCCCAAAGAAAGAGTTGGTTACTTAATTAAAAACAGACAAATAAACACTTAGAAAAGATGTGGAAAGTGAGGGTGATTTCCCTCACACACCTGCACAAAAATGAAAATTTTATTTCTGTGGAAGGACTTTGCCATAGCATTGCTGTGTCCTTGAATCCACCTTGGCCTTCTCTATCCATTCTAGATGGAAAATGAGAAGACCATTTTCAGGTACAGGTCATGTGTGAGGTGTGAAGAGTTACTGTAGAGGCTGTGGGTCACACACAGCTCACCCAAGCCCAGTTAATGAGCTTCAGGCAGCCCAAAACCCTCACAGAATAGGTTCTGCACATATGATGGGAAACCTTCTGGCCAAGTACCCACCTGAACCAGAGAACACCACAGAACCTGCCCCAGGCCCTGCTTATTTCTGATAGTGCATCTAAGAATGGGAAAGATCTCCTACCTAACAGCTAAATATTTGTCTCTTGATACAGTCTTGGTCTAGATTAAGCATAAGTCTTTCAAAATCTGTGTAAATAGAAGGAAGACAGCAATGTTCTGTGTCTCTTCCTGCTTGGGAAAACAGCGTGTGCAAGCTTTGATAACACTGCCTAAAGGCTTTCCTCACATAACCCCTGTCAGATTTGCACAAATCACTGAGCTCGTGTCGTTGGACTTCTGACTCACACTCAGGATGGGGGTAGAGGAGAAAACCCTGCACAACAGGGCCTGAATGCTTCAAATATTATAGTAGAGAGACTTTTTCCACTTTCAACCTGAGGCTATTTTGTAAAAGAAAAAAGGAAATGGTTAAACCAACATTTTTTCTTCTTTCTGCTGTGGTGATTAAAGAAATAATCCTAGGGGCCTACGTAAAGCTTGTTTTTATTTGTTTAACTGGCTAGAGATATTGATCCCTGGAGAGGTTTTGAGAGAACCCCTGGAGAGATTCTGAGAGAATATAAAAGGAAAGTAGAGAAGGCAAAACTGTTTCTATCTTACAGGGGTTTTTTCATATTGAAGATGAGTTGTTTTCATCTGTTCCTATCAGTGTAATGGGAGAAAAGGAATAGGTTTTCCATCTGAGTGCACTGAGAGGGTGGTGTAGTTGCTGTTTGTGTATCAAAGTGAGAAGGTTGAATAAAGATCACTAAAAATATCTTGGCAAGGAAATCCTGAGAATTTTTGAGGTAATTGGAGTTGTTTGTCGGAGGATTTTTATAGTTGTTCCAATGTTATGGCACAGAGAGTTTAACTGTGTGAAATCAGTATCTTCTCTGAGCCCAAAAGGTTATTTATACCTTACTGAATTCTACCTATTTTTGTGAAGTTATCCACAGAAATTTTTATAGCAATTTTAAACAATTCTCACTGTCATTATAATTGATCTTGTTGAAATGACTGAAAAGCATTTCAGTTTGTTCGCTGCTAATGAACAGCAACTGAACTAAATGTTTCAGACAAATGGGGGATAATGAATTCTTACAGTTTTGTTCAAAATGAAAAAAATAAATAAACAACTCTTGCCCAATTCTTGAGTCTGTGGTGAGAGCAGCTACCCCCTTCTTTTTTTATTCCTTTTTAAATGCAAAGTGTGACAATGTTTCAGATAAGCAGGAGTGAATTCAAATTTCTCAAAACCCTGTCAAAAAATGCAATTTGCTCCAATAGCTCATTAGATGCAAGTTGATATATGTGAGCAGCTGTGAAATATTTTGCCTATGTTGATTTGCACTAAAAAGTTGAACTTCCAGCTAAAGAACTGTTTGTGGAAAGTACTACCTTCCCATAGTGTGAGCAATCTTACAACCTTCCTCATCATTTTCTTGTTTTCATTTCTAAACCTTCAATTCTGTTTGAAAAAAGGCAGCCTATGACAATTGAATAACCCTCCATTCCCATTTTATTCTACAACTTGGGTGCTGTCACACTGATCTGCCTCTCTGTGACATCCAGTCATCTCTCCTCTCTGGGGTCTTAGTTGAGATCTGTCTGGGGCTTTTTGTGTGTTTATTTTTGCTTTGTTTTGCAAAGGGAGGATTGGTAATATTGAAATATTCCGTGGGGGAAAAGGAGAGCAACAATTTAGTCAGATCTTATGAATGAATTTTTTTTTTTTAAAGTTTGTGATTTAAAGTGACATAGAAGAAATTACTTGACTTTGATAAAGAGAATAACTGCTGTGAGATGTCTCTCTCTCTCTAGGCAGGAAATCCCAGATGGAGGAAGTGCAGGATGAACTTGTCCACAGGCTCACCATCGGCCGGAGCGCTGCCCAGAGGAAATTCCACGTGCCACGGCCAAACATCCCCGTGGTGAACATCACCTACGACTCCTCTCCTGAGGATGTGAAAGCCTGGCTGCAGTCCAAAGGATTCAACCCTGTGTAAGTCCCGGGGAGAATGCAGCAAAAGTTCTTTGGGTTGTTTTCCTGCCAGGATGTGGTCTGACCACTTTTTAAAATCAGGCATCTCCTGAAAATCAAGAGATGCCAGCTGCACTCTTAGAGCAATTAATTTGTGTGTGTATGTATATATACATATTTATATATTTATACATATATACACTTTATATATATATATATATATATATTTATCTACATATATGTGTGTATATATATATATACACACATTTATATATATATACACATAGATACATATATATATACACACACATGAATATACATCTATATATGCATCTATATACACATGTATATATAGATATATATGTGTATATATGCATATATATGTGTATATATGGAGAGATATGTGTATATATACATATATACATGCAGACACGTGTATATACACACATATATGCATCTATATATACACATACATACATAGAAAAACACATATATATGGATATATAGATATATATAGATGTGTGTATAAGTGTATTTAATAAAAATATATGTCAATGTGGTTATAGAGCTACAGAACCTCTATATATTTTATATAGATAGATTCTGTGTATATATGTATATATATGTGTGTGTGTATAAGTGTACCTAACACATATATGAAAATATATGTCAATGTGGTTATAGTGCTACAGAACCTCTATATACTTTATATATATAGATTCTGTACATTTATATGTATGTATGTATGTTTCTATAAGTGTACCTAACAGATATAAAAATATATGTCAATGTTGTTATAGAGCTACAGAACCTCTATATGTTTTACATATATAGATTCTGTGTGTATATATATACATATGTGTGCATAAGTGTACCTAATACATATATAAAAATATACGTCAATATGGTTATAGAGCTACAGAACCTCTATATATTTTGTATAGATAGATTCTGTATCTGTATGTGTATATATATATGTATAAGTGTACCTAATACATATATAAAAATATATGTCAATGTGGTTATAGAGTTACTGACCCTCTATATATTTTATATAGATAGATTCTGTATATAGTATACACCTATAGTGTATATATATTTTAGCCTCTACCACAAAGTGTACCTATACCCCCAATTGACTTCAGTAGCCCTGCAGCACCAAGTTTGCTCTGAATTTAGTAGCCCCAGCCAGGCAATGTGGGATGAAGACAGACTTGGCCAGTGTGGTTTTGCTGATTTGCTGTTTGCTCCCTTGGTGTGTCCCAGGACTGTGAACAGCCTCGGTGTGCTGACAGGAGCTCAGCTTTTCTCCCTCAATAAAGAGGAACTCAGGACTGTTTGCCCAGAAGGGTCACGAGTCTACAACCAAATCACGGTACAGAAATCTGCCTTGGAGGTATGGACAACTCTTCTCACTCATCTAATTTGGGTCACCAGTTCTGAGCCTGCAGAATTAGATAACTCCTTCTGTGAGGCAGGTGGATTTTCCTCAGTTCCCATCACATTGATAATCATTCTTTTCATCTGAGTTATTTGTTATTAATTCATTGGGACAGCATCATCAAAACACCAGGTGAGATCATCCCCACTTCTAAAGGGGTCCAGAAACATTAGAAATAACACTCAAGAGGTTTTGTAGTGTAGCAGACTGCAAGACAACAAAATCAGCCAAAAAGGGCTTTGGGGAAAACAGGGGAGTAAAATGCCTCTTTTCCTGCTTCTTGCTTTGCCTGATGCTTGGACAAACACATACTCCCAACAATTTTGGTGGTGATAGGTGAGTTTTGTTTTATCTTTGCAGAGGATTTGATTTATAGGGCTTGAGAAATTGGTAGGGTGAGACCACTGCTGTTTTCAGGTCAAACACTGGGGCAGCTGCACTGAGGGAAAAACACACTGGACACTGCTAGCAGAGTTTCTGAGCCAAGGATCAAGTATTCTGTCTCTGTATTTATTGCTCTGCAGCATTATGCTTTAATTAAAGCAGTGTTGTTTCTTAAACACCTTAAGCTTGTATCCAGAGCTGTACTGAGGACAATTCTTGCTGATTGTAAACCAGTAAAATTGGAGATGCACCTACATTTTTTTAAAAACTTGCTGTGGCAAGTGGAGAAATGATCTAGATGTGAGATCAACCCATTTGAGAAGTTATATTCTCCACATCCTATTTAGAAGAAAATCTTGAAGAGGTCTAAAATACTTTCCTCTCCTTAAGCTGGGAATATCTCACTTGAATTATTTTAACCATTAGCTACCAGGCATATTTTTAAATACAGGCTTATGATGATGCATATTTTACACTTCACATGATCAGTGTGGATCAGAAAGCATCACTTTCTAACACTTAAAACTGTTTTATTCCCTTCTTCAAGCCCTATTTTCCAGTTAAAGGAAGGGAGAAATGTTTCACCTTTACTCTTGGGAATAGAAATCACTACAGTCCAGAGCAATCCATCATTTTCTAGTGAAGATATATTTCTATTCTTCAACTTTTTTGCACGTCATCCATCTGATTTCAGTGTCCTGAGATGGAAGTTGTTTTGTAGTGGAATTTGGTCTGAAAAGCAGAGATGCATTGGGTTGGAGGGGTCTTTTGCCCCAGTTAGGCCTCACTCTACAGGAAACTTAAAAATCCAAACTTGTCTAATAAATGCCCTACAAGAGTTAATTAGCAGCTACTTAGAGTCTAACAAGGTAATTGTTTTTTAATAGTGTTTTTTTGTTGGGGAATAGGAAATTGAAATGTTTATTTCTGCTTTAGTTTTTTGAGGTTGAGTTTCAGAATTTATGCAATTCCTGATGGCTTCAGCCTGTTGTTTGTTGAATTATGTCATCTAAGGAAGTTGAACCATCCTTTCTCTCCCTATTATAATAGAATGCATTTCAGGCTCATCAGTCCTGGTGTCATTGATGCTATCAGGAAGGCAAATTCTTTCAGCTTGGGCTGCTCAGTTATTCTCAGAAAAATATTTGTACATGACCTCTGATGAAGTGCATTGTTGGGCATCTGCTGATGGTTTTTTATGCATGACCTTGGTAATTGGTGTTGCACTTGTTGTGTATCTGAAACCAAGAGAGTAAGGACAAGATTAATTAAGACAAATAAAGCTGCTCCCTCAGTTTCAGAGTCACTTCTAGGCTCCCTGCTTTGCCCTTCCTCTCTGGGAGAGGAGAGCAATGGTATTTTAAGTAGGAGGAGCACTGTAGTTAATTAAGAAATTGTCTCACTCTTTGTGGCACCAGGTACTACTTTTTAATGGATATAATGACTAAATCTATATGAAATTTTATGAAATTATTTGGATTCATTTTCAGAGTTCACAATCAACTGCAGGATTTTCCCCTTAACAGTCCTGGGATTTGTTTTATAAATTTCAGAACCAGTTTCTGCTTCCTTATTCAGAGGGTATTTAGGAAGCTGATTTTGAAGTTTTGGAGGTCATGTCATGGCCAGATAGTAGAGTAGCAGATATGCTCTTGGTTTACAATCCCCTAGTTTTGTTCATGCACACTTTGGGAAGTTCTGCTGTAGTGAACAGAAGTCCTGGCCTTGCTAATAATTTTATTTATGTTGAAAAGCAGCTGGTACAGCAGACCTGGTTTTCAGTCTTAAAAGACGATTTAAAGCCTTGTCCTCGCAATATTCCATTGTTGCTAATATTGTAGTATGGTCCAATTTTGATGAGTGTGCTCTAAATTTGAAACCTGTGTTTCTGAGCTGCAAATCCCTCATGGTGTGTGAGCCTGAGACTGAATCCTTACTTAGGTCTTGCCTATGCAATCCCATGTGCATGTGTGAGCTTTTAAACCCATCAAGGATTTATTTTCAGGTTTTTAATTTTTTAATTTTTAGGTTTTTTTCTGGATTTTAATTATAAATATTATTGCCCCAATGTTTAAGTGTAGAATCCTAACAAACTTATTAAACTTTAACTCTGCTTTTACTGAAGCCATATTTTATGAACCCACTAAATATCCAACACTTCCAGGGCCCCATGTGGGAATTATAGAAGCTCAACAATGATGAAATATGCTTTTAATAGTCTGCAGATTTTTTTTCTGGTCTATATTTAAGTGTAGAGTAAATAATTTTCTGTTGGATCTGCAAGGTGAGTTTGTTCAAACAACTGTCTTAATAAAATATTGGCAGAGGAATTTCAGCACCTGTCAAAGCCACAAGTAAACTCTTCTCTTTTGTTTACAGGCTAGCAGTGGTAGTTCAGAACTGCAAGAAATTATGAGAAGACGGCAAGAAAAAATCAGTGCAGCTGCCACAGATTCAGGTGTGGAGTCCTTTGATGAAGGAAGCAGCCACTAAATGTGTTTCCTCTTTTCTTTAATTCCACTGTCCATAGCATTAAACCATCCAGCTTTGCTTTAGGAAGCAGTGAAGGGGAATGTCTTATTGTATTGTAAATGTAACTAGCCAACATGAAGAAAATTTACAGTAGTCTTCAGAGAAGTACCTGCTGCTGGCTCCTCATCATGAGAAAAGAACAGATGAGAAATGCAGTGGAGATTCCTGACAGGTAAAAATATTGTTACATGATTCATTTACTACCCAGAGATGAGTCTTGGCTTTATGGAATTAACATGACAGATAAATTGGAGCACGTCTTTGTTGGTGATTCATCTGAGGGAAGCTGAGCCAGCAATAAAAAAGCACTTGAACCCTTCAGTAATAATAAGATTCTGAATCCCATCTCTTGCTGTAGTGTGCAATTATGTCCTTTTTGGCTCAGTCTTTCTTGTCAGGCATTTGGCTGCAGGATGTTTACTTAAGTTGTCGACTCCAGCAAATGTGGAGGAAATGTTTAGGGAATGAACAGCAGCCCAACAGAGACTGAATCTTTCCTGCATCACTCCCAAGGTGTTTTATTACTAATGATGCTGTTTATAGCAAAATAATATTCTGTACATTGATTTTATCTGTATTTCACCTGTGATGAACTATAATATTGCACAAAGAAAGAGTAACTAGAAAATAGTAACACAACCCAGCTCAAAGAGGTGATGAGATCTGCTGTAGCCATGCAACAATATTTTCTTCAAAATATAATTGCATTTTTTTTGTCTGTAACTTAACCCATCCAAAAGAACAGTGTATAATCTAGACTTCTCTGTGTGTTGATCCCAGATATCAGTTTTTCCTCGTGCAAAAAGCCTTTGTAATTTCCTTTATAAATGTAATCTTTTGGAAAAGCGGATTCCTGAAGGTAAAACAGAAAAAAAAAAAAAAAGAGAAAAGAGAAACATCCCTTCCAGAAAATGCTATTTTTGGAGATGCAATGATTTTTGTCACAAAATGTTCTGTTTCATATGGTCATGTGATTTTATATATAATATATGTATTATATATAATATATAATATCACTTAATTTAGACAAATTTAATCATCTAGTTTGATTAAGTTTCATAGTGCCTTTTTCACATGAATCAGCTTAAAGTCTGCAGTAATAAACAGTATTTCTTGTCTGTTAAATTATTGTATCTTTGTGGCTACAAAGACAGTATTGAAATAAGAAAGTAATCTCGATTTTTGCCATTAGTTTGCTTTTCCTCTGCGTACAAGGGAAAAAAAATCTATTCATTTTTCACAAATGAAAAATTAAAATCTTAATAAAGGTGTTAGTGCCATTTATTGTAAATGTCCTCGCAAACACTACTTCTGTGTGGTTGGTTGTGTGTCCATGTACATTTTTACATTTGATATATATTCTTTATGCCTGTCTGCATAAACATGGCCTTATTCAGAAATGGGTCTAGGAGTGATAAATCCCATTACTGCAAGTGCAGGAGGAGGAGCCTTTTTAAAAGGTCTTTGAAACTCTTATTTAGAACTTGAAGTCCCTGCCTTTTCTCACGGAAGGATGTCTAATTCTATAAAAAGCACTCTGGTGGTAACCTGCACCTCTACTCCTCTGATAATTACCAAAATAGGGAGCCAATATTTATCCTCTCTGCTGGCTTTTATTTCAGCATTCAGCACGTGGTTTGCTTTTGCCCAGAAAGAGGCACCAGCTCTGGGACCTCCCAGACTTTTTGAGGTTTGGCACTCTGAGTGTCGGAGGGAGAACTCATGTTCTTTGAGAGAAAAGAGGTGGCTTCACAACAGTTTGGGATTTTTTTTTGGACCTGGGTTTCTGGTTTTTTTTGGAGCTGATGTTTAGAAAGTGCCAGACAAGTCTGAACATGGTCAGCATGCTCAGAGGCACCCTGAAGTGTACTTGGGGAGAAAAGAGGAAACGCCTTCCACACACTGAATAAGCAGAACCATCTTGGGGGTTGGTGGGTTGGTTTGTGTCTTTTTTTCACAGTTTCTAAACTACTAATGAATTAAAAAACAAGTCCTCCTTGAGTTGTATTTAGCCTTTAAACTAACCATTATGATTTCTGTGTTACAGTCTGGGAAATGTGAATGGTGTTGAGGCAAATATTTCCCCACCTGCTGGAATTTCCTCATGCTTTTAAGCACTGCAGGGAGCATCACCCTTATGCTGCTGTGCAGTTTTTGAATTTTTATTTTGTTGGCAGTCATAAGAAATCAGAAGGAGATCTCACTTGGGGTTCCTCAAATGAAAATGAAATGTTTTCTTCAAAATATTCCATGGTTAAAACCAATAGTAAAACACAGTGCTTCATTCAAAATATTTTCTCTAGGATTTGAGCAGTGAGGCTTATTTTTTCAATAATAATATTTTAGAAGGATGTGATATGTCTTTTGATTTTTTAAAATGCCAAAATCAGTGCCTTATTAGACATTTGATAAGTGGGAGTAATTTACCATTTTTCTGCCCTCAATCTGCCTTTCTAACTGGATGGAGGGAGGGGTTTTTAGCAGCCTGTGTGCACTCAGCAGCTCCATGCTTTCAAAGCACCAACCTTTTAACATCAGCAAGGCACTTCTTCCCACTTCTTTAGGCTTCTGGTTCCCTTGGGACACCATGGGGAGAGCAAACCACTGTGAAACCACACAAAATTAATTCAGAAAGAACACTTCTAGCCAATATTGATGGGTGGAGCACTTTACTTACCATCTAGAAAGTCAAATGTTAAGCAGGGCTTTGCTCAGACAAACTGTGGTCTGTGAGATTTTATACAAACTTTCATTGCTCCAAAGCATTGCAATGTATAAAAATTGATATTTATTGTTTGTTAGGTTTTTGTTTTGAGTGGGGTTAAGGAAATAAGTGCATGACTGATATGTGCAGAAATAAATGGTTTATGAAGCAGTAGAGATTTCACATCCAAAATTATAATGATAGTCTGAAATGTGCAGAGCTCTCAGTGTTCAGAATTTTGATAATTTAAGGGAACAAACCAAAGAATCCATGAGTATCTGTAAGATGTAAATTCTTTCTAATTATGAAACCTGTAAGTCACAGCATTTTTATTTTAATGTGGTAGTGAAGGCATTTTGAGTTTTCAGGTCACAGACAGACGCAAGCTATGGCTTGAATACCAGACCCTGTTCAAGCAGGTATGACCACTGATTTTTCTGCATTTCCAGCATAAAGAAAACAAATAATGAATGGGAACTCAAGATTCTGGCCAAATTACCCTTTCATAGGAGCCAAGTTTTTCTACTATGTTGAGTCTGGTGTCTAAACCAGCCCTGTTTAAGATTCTGATGCATCAAAAGCATTTAAGGGAATACTTTTGAAATCAATCTCCCACCTCTACAGAAAAGAACCAACATTATATATGAGAAGTGCAAATGAGAGGGAATCTATATTGGTTCTGTGTTTAAAATTTCACAGACTTTAAATTTTTACTGCAACTATGTCAACTTTTTGCTAATAAGTGCCTTTGGCTTGGCTGTATCTTTTTTTTTTTTTCAGTTTCTGAGTTGCTTTGGTCGCAAGTTTGGCCTCTAACTACTTTCTAAGTTTTCAGACCAAAATGAGAATCAGGATATGAGTCTGTGCTTCTAGTCCTTGGTAATATGTGCAGATTAAGAAGAGATGAGTGAAAATAGGGAGCCTTCCTAGAAGATTCCTAGTCCCCACTGGTGCCTGTCACAGCAGCAGCAAAGCTCAACCCACCCTGCTCCCATCCATGTCAAGAGCACTAACAACATTATTTTCTCACAAGAAATGGCTGAAATAACAGCTTCAGCCTGCCTCAATAAAATTACAGTTTTGACACAAGCCTTTAAAAATTAGAAGTGAGAGGCAGGTGGTGTGACTGGTTAAAGGAGGGAGGGAAGGGCCATTTTAGAGCATAAGGTGATGATGTTGATTATTTGACAGGGGAAATTCATCCTAGCTTGGTCTATGGAAAAATCCCAAAACATTAAACTGAAATAAAGCACAAGTAAGGCTTCCTGACCTGTTCTTAATCTTTTGGTGAGGTTTGAAGAAAGCACTTCTGAAGACCCAGGGCTCACTGCACAGGATATGCTTGGAGAGGCTACACTTCCCCCACAGACTTCTTACCACTTCTAAGTACTCAATTTTACTTACTTTTTTGCTTCCATGGCAGCACACACAGCATGAGACAAGGAGAAAACCTGCCCTGGTTGCAGATAATGGTCACCCACAGCACAGAGCTGCTTTTGCAGACATCTGGGTCAGTAGATGCTGGAAGAGCAGCAGATCAATAAAGAGCATCAATAGTGTCAGCAGAGCTTTGGACACGAAGCCCATAATTCCAAATATCTATTACCAAACCTGAAGCTTCAGACAGCTTTACAGCTGTGATGACTGGAGGGTTTTATTTTAGCAGATGCTGGAAAAAATATTCACATGCAACATGATTCCAAAACATTGTTCTTTTGGACTTACACTGGAGGTGTATGACGAGGTAAAGCCAAAATTGTGCCGTGTCAATTCAGACTAAAAGGCTCTGCATGAGTCTTCTGAACCACAGTGGCTTCCAGGCTCATTTATTGCTTTACTCATCTCTTGAATGCTGGGAGAGGTGGTTCCCATTGCCATCCCACATGCCCACTGACAGTTTTGCATACTGTGTGGGGTAGGAAAAGGTATTATTCTGATGGAGTTTTCATTGGAATTGACTTTGTGACTAAGAAGCTATTAAAGGAAAAATAGGCACCTGCTGCTGTGCAAATGGAAAAATTTTTGACATGCATTCAAAACTGTCTAGTAAATTCAGGCTGCTCAGTGTCCTTTGCAACAGTGTGGTTTTGGCATCTTTGCAGCAGTTTTGGACCCTGTCAGGTTCAGCCAAGCTTCTGTTACAGCACACTGTGACACTTTGCGGGCACAGTGGATGATTTAGCTCACTCTGCTCTGTGACACAGAATTAGCATTGGCTCAGTGGGCAGTGGCCAGCAGGAGGGAGGAGACAGGAGATGAGAAAGAACATTTGTGGGTTGTTTTTTTTTCCCCCAGCTAGTTGTCTAGAGGGATATGAACACATTTTCTGAGTATGCATGTGATGAAAATCTGAAAGGCATTTTTAAAAAAAAAGCATGGAGGCAAGGTCTAAATGGTCAAGTGCTCATTTCTAATTCTGTTTTCTGGTCAGTTTAGGCTCTTTGCTGTTCCTGCTGGAATGGCAGGCCCTCAGGCTGAGGCACACAGTGAAATGAGGGAGAAATGTGCACCATTGGAGCTTTTTGTTGTTACTAACTGGCTCCCTGAAACAAGGGGCTCTTCCCTTCTGCATCCACCTTGTGCTTGGAGAAGCAGCATCCCTGCCCTAGGACTGGGATCAGTGGGAGCAGTGGCAGTAGCATTAAGTGCCTGGAAACAGAAGGGAGGGGAAATACATATAATTTACACCCATTCAGTAATCAGCTGTTTTTTCCTGTTTGTTTAGTACCCCTCACAAGGACCTGCTTTATCTGGGAATTATGTTAAGTTTTGTATAATATACAGTTTGAAAGAAGTTTTGCACTGTCACCAATGCCACAATGAAGTAGTTATCAAATAAGTATGCAACTATTTACCTGCCAGTGGAATAACTTTGGAAGAAAGAAGAAAATCAGCTGAAGGAGATTATCAGGCTGCTGAGGGCAGCTGAGCTTCTGCCCTCCACCCTGGTGCCCTGCCAGGTGATAGCAGAGTCAGGGTGAAATAAAAAGCACGTGTAGGTATATTTTGCTGTTTTGCTGACAGTGACTTCTCCACAGGTAAGCAATCCAGTGTGTTTACTTCCAGTTCAAGTCTGCTTTGTTTACATTGAGTACCATTGCTGCTAACTTCCAATGAGGTGACACAAAGCAACAGGTTACAAAAATGCCATCAAACATCCATTCTGACAGCATCCATGTCACAATACACAATGATGTACCGGCATTATACAAAGACCCAAAAAAAGAGAAAATATATATAGCTAATTATTTTGACTAGAACTGAAATGGACAGCGAAAAAGAAAAGAGCCCCCCTCCCTGCCCCCAAAGGCCCTGCAGGAATCCATACTGACATTTTGGCAGCCTTGTAGCAACAAATTGAAAACCAGCCCTTCACATGCCAAAACCTTGTATTCGTAACATTGTAAATTCCTGGTTCAGGAAAAATAGATATATCTAGTAAAGCACTTTTTGTGTAGGTTTTTTTTTTTTCTTTCCACCCCTCCAACCTGAACCAGCTTCATGTTTTTACACAGGGTTAATAATTACTAAAAATAATACATGAGTGAGGGGTATAGGCACCATAGACTGCTCAGACAGTTAAATGCTATATATGCTAAGATATCCCAGCTGGAAACCCAGCTGCCCTGTGATTAGATCCATCTAAAAGAAGAGCCTGACCAGTGGCATTACTGAAAAAAAAGGTTGGCAAAAAGAGCAATCCCTCTGCTTAATTAGTGGCAGCCCAACCAAGGGCCAACCCCACCCCTTGTCTCAGCTGCACAGCTCGGATTTCTGCTGCCAGTCCATTCCTGGGCTCTCATGCTCCCCCCGGGCCCCACGTCCATCAGTGCTGTGAGGGAACAGTCAAATCCACATCCCCAGCAACCCCCCCAGCCCTCCCAGCCCCTTTTCACAACCTCCAGGTTTCTTCATGTATGTTCATGCCTCGCTATTCACTAATGAGGTATTATTAGATACTAACAATGCCTGCTCTCCTAGGGACAGACCAGTGACACATGAAGAAAGCTCTCCAGTCATTAAAAAAATATTGCACTTACTTCCAACCTTAAGCCCAACCTGCACAAGAGAAAAAAAATTATGAAAGGAATTAACCAAAAGTACCAAACAAAACCCCAACACTCTGGAGCAATCTGTCTTATGCACATATAGTGTCTTTTCCTTCATGTTGTTTAGCTGATTTTGGTCCAGTGTTTAAAAAAAATGTCCAGAAATTAAACAGTTCACAAGACACCGCAGGCTCGTTAAGGCTTTGTCTCCCCAGTGCTTCAGAAAGGTAAAAGTTTCTTTCCCTCATTGTCCATGCACTGCAGAGCAGTGGTCTCTGGTGGCACAGCACCTGCCCCTTCAAACCATCAACAGAAAATAAATCAGAAGCAAGGGAAGATGGGTGTGCTTCGTGGTCTCACCTGCAACCAAACAAACAGAATGCTTTAGAGAGAAGGAAAGGGAATAAATACAGATTTTGGAATTTGTTTTACTGACCCACCACTCAGGCTGGGACTGAAGGTCACCAGTACAAGGTGCTGGGGCTCAGATTAGACAGCAACCCTAAACACAAGGGACAGTGAGGCAAACTGGGGTTCCTTACAGGCAGGGGGATGACAAAGACACACAGGGGCTAAAAAATACACATGACACACAGCAGACGGGGCTGGAGCTGCACCAGCTGCTGGAAAAGCAGTTTGTGTCAAAGCCTACAGCTTCCTGCTCCACCCAAAGGGAGTGCTGAGGTTGTGGCTGGGTTATTGCTGCCACCTAATGAACCAGAGCAGTGACACACGTCCCCACAGCTTGTCCCCACCAGCAAACCTCGTGGTCACAGCCACTGGTTTTGCTCAGGTCAGTGGGAGAGTGAGACCAACCTTTAACTTATGCTGCTGGTGGTACCACTTTGAGAGCCTGCTGGTTCTCTGCTGCTATGATTTTAAATTTAGGATAACATTTCCCACTCTTTCACGCCAGAGCTTTTTGGTTACCAACACACTCTCCAGCAGAGCATCCCCAAGCCCCTGCTGGCCTTGGTAACCAGGCAAAATTCTTGTTTGAGAACAACTGGAGATATTGAAGTTCTCCCTTTAAGCTTCACGAGGCTTGTCAGGACAACTGGCAGGGTTAGATGGCTCATCAGGAGTTTGGATTCTCTTTTCCTTTAAACACGAGTGAGCCCTTATATTCTTACAGTGCCATGGAGAGGCTAGATGGGTTTTTCCCTCACTCTCCATGTGAACAGGGAAGAGGAATAAGAAAAGCCCCGGAGTGCCAGCAGGGATATGGGGCATGGCACAGGGCCAGGCTTGCCTGACTTACCACCTGTGACTCTGAACTAGGACTTGCTGACGTTCTCATATATGACATCACTGATGCAGAACTGCTGCTTCTTCTTTTGCCACATCAGCTGCACACACTGGTGAATAAAAATGTACTGCTCCTAGAAGGAAAGACCAAATAAAAGGGCGTTTTTTGCACCCCAGAAAGCATGACAAAAACACAACCAGTTTGATGGTTCACAGGAACAGCCTGCACAGCTCCATGTCTCCTAGCTCAGCCCCTCACAATGCACAGGGAATAATCAGCTGCCAAAATAA
Source organism: Passer domesticus (assembly GCF_036417665.1). Taxonomy (NCBI): domain Eukaryota; kingdom Metazoa; phylum Chordata; class Aves; order Passeriformes; family Passeridae; genus Passer; species Passer domesticus. The sequence continues at coordinate 79,324,942 of NC_087478.1, read as the reverse complement.
TAGTCCACAATTGTTACAGATAGCAGAAGGGAGCATGAAATCCACCTGACACCATAATCACTTATTAATAACCTGAATGATGACAGAAGAGTTGAATCTGAGTTAAAGTTGGTCTATTTTACATTTCCTAAAAATAAATTAATTCCAAGAAAGGTATCTGAATACTTTGTGTGCAACAAATTGCACCCATGCCACATATGCACCTATAGAAGTTCAGGTTCCTCAGGTTCCTCATATTTGACTTCCTTATCAATAAGAAGAAAACCCCCATTTTTTTCACAGAGCAGTTAATTTGGAGAGTCTGGTTTCAATTCAGGATATTCCCCATTCTAAACCCTTTTTTTGGGCCAATGCCATTTGTTTTTTTTTTTAAATGCTCATTGAGACACTGCCAAGTTTGCAGCATACCAGGCAATGTGAACTCAGGTGAGCTGTCAGGGGTTTCATATTTTGTAAGGAAAAACTCTTTGGTGGCCTCTGTGGCTGAGTGTCAGTGTCACTTGGTGACTCTGAGGCCAGGTTTGGCCACTGCCTGTAGCAGCAGGAGCTCAGTAACTGCCCCTAACATCAGCCCCAGGCATGCAATGAGGTTCTACAGGAAAAAAAAAAATCTACAAAAACCCACATCACCTCTGGAGTGGTAGCAGTTGCAGTTGAAATCAATCAACTACCAGGATTTTTTTCCTCTGGTAGAAAGGATCTGCCTTTGGATTAATATAGTGAATTGTGATGAAAAGTGGCAGTTTGATAGGAATGATCCTGAATAGACTGAAAATTACTTTTTTTTTTCATTTCCAGATCCTAGTTGTTGTCACTGCAGGTTTTCTTCCTCCTCTCCTCTCCCTGCTACAAGTTTTTTCTTTGCTCTCAATTCAACAAACTTTGGAAATAAACAATCTACCCTGAAAACAGTGATGGTGGCACTTCCAGCTAAATGGAGGTTGCTCATTTATACTCTGTGTCTAACCAAGGAAGAGTACAACAGGCATGAAATATGAAATCTTTCCTTCATTACTGGGGAACTGGGAAGGTTTAGACACATAAAACCTTTGCTTTGAAGAATGAGTTTGTGATTTTTTATTTTTTTTTTTACCCCAGTATATATTGTCTGTATATTTTTGTCTTGAAAAAAGAACTACCCAGTAGATATTTGGGTAGGGAGAGGGGCAAGGAGGGTGTCTGGCAGACTCACAATCCTTTTGCCTGTTTTGCTTGTTTGAAATTCCACTGCGTGATGAGCCAGATGATACCAACATGATACTTGAACAAGGCTGCCTGATACTGATATAATTTCATGAGCCATTAATCCTCAGCAAGCCCAGCTCTTTACAGTGTGGCTTGAAAATTTCCTATGTTAATCTCTTCTAATGCATTGTTTGCATATTCATTTCACAGAAGGTGAGAATAACTCATTTCCTCTGGCAGACAGTGAGATTGCAGATATATCATCAAACCCACCTATGCAGCAGATTAACAATGTGGCAATATCACAATGAAGATGAAAGCTTGGTTGTATTGATTCACAGTGATTTTATCAAGTTTTGAGGGAACAAGAGTCATGAACCTGCTGAGGATGGGTATGAAATGGGCACCACAATGCTGTTGTGAACAGACCTTACCTCTGTCTGCACCATGGACACTTACCTCTGTCTGCACCATGGACATTCTGTAGGACCTCATGTCCGACACCAGGCCCAAAATATCCACGAACTCGTGGTCACGGATGTGCTGCAGGAGCCGGTCCAGGGCTATGAACGTTCCCGTCCGTCCCACGCCAGCGCTGCAACACACAGAGACATGCAGCCATGCAAGGGGACACACAGCAAAGCAGTGGCACTGCAACAGGCAGGAGTCCTGCAGCTGTGCCTGTCAGACAGAGCTGATCTGAGGCCAGGGTGGCTGTCTGTCTGTGGGATTTAGTGGTACAGAACCCATTGGTTGGGCAGAGTGGATGCTCTCACAGACAGAATTTGCACACACAGCCTCACCCACCCTTAGCTCCCTGCTCTTCCTGCTGTCACTGCTCTTCTCACAGACTTCATGAGACCCCTGCAGCTCCAGGGGCTGGAGTCAGAACTACAGAGACCTGCTCAGGAGCAGTGGATGCCCAGGGAGAGTGGGGGGTCACACCTGCAGGACTCAGTTTCACTGCTCTCCACACTACAAAGCTCTTGGCTTGCAAAGGCATTGAACTACTGCAGTGATGCCCTCAGTGATGCCTTGTGAAGGCTGCCCAAGAACAGAGGCTGGACAGAGCTAAAGAATAAAGCAGGGATTTATCCAAAGGATCTCCTCCATGGATGCACCTTGGGCAGCACCAGAGCCCAGCCAGGGCTGCCCCCAAGATGAACCCAAATGGTCCCAAAATGCACGAGCGCTGCCGGGGTCTCTCCCTGGGCTCAGCTCTGCTCCATGTGCACATTGCAGTTCAGTGTCCAACCCCAGCTGCAGCCCCTGCAGTCCCACCCTGCTTGTTTTTCTCTCTGCAGCCCACGGGGTTTGTGCTCTTGGGGCTGAGATTTGGATCATTTGTCCTTGGTGCCCAGCTGGAGCAGGAATTGTTTTGTCTCCCTGTTCTGTGCACACAGCTCACCATCCCATAATATGAAGCCCAGACCCACAAACTAAAGCAGCACAGAATCAGAAAAATATAAAAACTAAAACCTGAGGCATCACCAGAAGAGTCTACACTCCAGGACTTCTGCCTTAGGAGCATGAGACAGAAATAGCTACCACTCAGCTGAAAATCTGCATTTTCCCCAAAGGGAAGCTTAGCAACCAGAAAAAAACCACACACTGCTTTCATTTAGAGATTCTCATGTGTGTACAATTCTTTGCACTGTAATTTCACGTGTGGTGTTTAAGTCAGATTTCACAGAGGTCTTAGGGAGTTTCACACAGCATTCCAACACTTTACCTACTGCTAAGGGTTTGTATCTTGGCAGAAGCTCTTTCTTCTGCTTTGTCATGCTTTTTCTGAAAAGCCTTGAAAGTGTTTGCAATAGTGTTTAACAGCTCATTCACACAGTTCAACATGACTGTCACAAAACAGGTCTCTATTTGGGCTTTTGTTGTGTTAATTTCTCAAATGCGATGAATACAATGGAACTTCTGACGTGTTAATTGGACAAATTAACTGAAAACTTTATCCTGTGCCTTCTTTAAAGTCTAAGAACAATTACTGCAGGAGTTGATCGATGCATTCTTTCTTTCCCCCCCCTACTAATTTCGTAGCATTGTTACTTTTAATCTATGTGATCTAAGATGCATAGTATAGTCTAAAAATACTACCTGAAAATATATTTGCTGTTAGAAGAATCCTCACTGAAAAAAATAAATACTACAGCCGTTGCCCAGCTCTCTGACACTTGCTTCTGCTCCTTCCCAGAACAATTAAGCAGTAAATACAGGGTCTGATTTCATAATATTATATATAAATCTCTCCCCCCGGCTTATTGAGCACTTTTTTTTGGCACTAAGACTCACGGAACAATATCCTCTGTGAATTTCTCCATGGGGTCACAGGGCAGAGCTGCATAACACCGTCACACTAGAGAGAACCACCTTCAGCCACCAGCTGAGCAGAAACCCAAAATCTCTATTTCTCATGGTTTCCCAACCTATTTAATGTCACACCTTGTTCTGCTCCTACTCCTTGAAGCATTTACCTGCAGTGTATGACCATGGGGCCTTTAGTCTTGGCTGATTTCTGCCTGACCATCTGCACGAACTGGAGGATGCTCTCGGCAGCGTTGGTGGTGGGCACGCCGTGGTCTGGCCAGGCAGTGAAGTTAAAATGCATCACGTCCTGCACCTCATCAGCCTGGGGGGAGAAGCACAACAGCAGCATGTCATCACACTCAGTCACACTGGGTTTTTTTTTTCATTTTGTGGTTTTCTTTTTTTGTCCACATACAGCCTAAAAGGCTGAAGCCAGCCAAAAAAAAATTGGCAAAGAACAAATAAATTAGTTAATACAAAGTAGGGGGCATATCAGGCCATCATTATCAAAACAACATGAACTTCCTGTTTCTGGGTTTGGGATTTGCTTTTTGCTTATGTCCCTGTGGTAGTTCCATCTTGCTTTGCTTTAAAATCAAGAACTCTTGCATTTTTCAACTCTGGGCTTTTTTCCCCTTTTTATTCCATTCCCTCTCCTTTTCTCCTTTTGCCACAGATAAAGAACAGCAATGTTGGCAAACAGTCAAGCCTGGACTCTCAAGAGACTTTCTTTTCAAGTTTTAAAGGAAAAACAAAACAAAACAAAAAGAAAAAAAAAAAGAAAATCCACTAAAAACCCCCCAGTGATTTACTAGAGGAAACATTGAGGAAAAAATCTCATTATAAAAACCCCCACATTTACAATGCTAAAAATTCTACTGGCTTTAGATAGAGTAAGATCCTCAACACAACACATAAGGTCCTGAGTCAGTGGTGAATTGCCAGTGCACAGCTTTTTCCACATCCCTAAACTTTCCTTCATGAGATGGTGCTGGCAATGAGCTGATGCAGGAAACAAAGGTGGAAGGAATATCTGGGGAGCATTAATTTGGATACCACATACTCTCATATTTGTTTCAATACTTTATAGGTAGACATGATTATTGCAGAATTGCCCCTTTGAAAAGTATTTTCAATTATTCCATTGGTATTTTCAAGTTTTGAATAATTTATAGCAAGGAGCTGTGCCTGAGATATAGAAAAGAAGAAATTTACACATTTGTTGACAGTAATTACTGGTACCACAGAAGTGTCCAGAGCTCTGGTACTACTTTTGTTTCAGCCTTACACTTTGCTCAGAAATTCAGAGACGACAATTTTAGGGGAAAGTTTTGTGATTTCATCATTTGCCTGTGTGAAGTGAGGGTAAGGACATCGATCTCTCTTAGGTGTTTCCTGCTGAATACCAGAAATGGACCAAGTTAAAGAAAAGGCTGGGCTGCAATCCCACTCCTCTGGCAGGGGGTTTCACTCACATAGCTGATCCGGAAGCTGCGATACACCCAGTCCGTGTGCTCCTCCTCGCTCAGCATCTCCACTGTGATATCCCCATATGCAACAGGATCTTCTGTGAAAGGCCAGTAGTGGTCACATTTCACCTGAAAGGGGGGGGAATCCAGGCATATTTGTATTTGTATAAAGACACACATATGGAAAGAAGCACATGCAAAAGGAGGCAGAACCTCAGGTTGAGCAGTGCCTACAGCACTGTTCACTTGCTGCTGCAATAAGAGGAAATTTATCCTGCAATGACTTCCAGTCTGACCATTCCCATTTAACTGTGGCCATCAGCTATGTGTCAATTTTCAGAAGGGTCCAGTGAAGAACAGAAAAAGAGTGCCTTTTGTTTTTCTTCCTGATATAATAGGTCTAAACGGAGCAAAACACTGTCCATATAAACCCCCCCCCCAATTATATTTCAAATATTTTTCTTACATTATCAAGGGAAAATGTAAAGCTAGAACTTGTATTTCATAATTATCTAAACTTAAAAGTGCAGAATCACAGAAGGCCTGAGGTTGGCAGGGACCACTGGAGGTCATCCTGTTCAAGTCCCTTCCCTCTCAAGCAGTGTCATCTAGAGCCAGCTCCAGACCATGTCCAGGTGACTTTGGAATATCTCCAGGGATGGAGACTCCACAAGCTCTGGGCAACCTGTCCCTCTCACAGTAAAATACGTGTTTCCTGACTTTAGAAGGAATTTAATGTGGTTTTTTCATTTGTGCACATCACCTCTTGACCTGTCACTGGGCAAGTCACAACTAAAGGAGTCCCTCATCTTCATTCCCTCCCATCAGATATTTGTACACAGTGACAAGACCCCTGGAGCCTCCTCTTCTCCAGGATGAAGAGTCCCAGCTCTCTCAGTCTCTCCTCGTGTGAGAGGAGAGGCTTCATAATAAGGTCAGGGGAGGTAAATGGGCAGAAAAGGCCAAAGAAGGTCAGGGTCGTCAAAGAAGTTCAAAGAGGGTGGAGGAAGGTTAAGCAAGTCAGGGAAAGTCAACATCAAAGCAAGTCAAAGCAGGTCAGGGAAGGTCAAGGAAAGGTCAAGGTTCAAGAGAAGGTCAAGAAACATCAGGGAAGGTTGAAGGAGGTGGGGGAAACTCAAAGAATGTTGAAGAAGTTCAGGAAAAGTAAAAGCAGGTCAAAGAAAATCAGAAGAAGGTAAGAAGGGGTCAAAGAAGTTCAGGGAAGGTCAGAGAGGGTTGAAGGAGGTCAGGCAAAGTCAATGAAGTTGCAGCAAGTCAGGGAAGGTCCAAGAAGGTCAAGAAAGGACAAAGTTCAAGAAAGGTCAAAGGAGGTCAGGGAACATCAGGGAATGTCTAAGGAGGTCCTGAAATGGGAAGGTAGGTGCCATTCCAGGGCTGGTTGTGATGCTGCCTTGTGACCAGAAACAATGCAAAGACATTCACTCAGCATAAAAAACCTCTTTTTTCAGAGTGGTTTCTGTAACACCACATACAAGATTTTGTTACATACCCGTCTTTTCTCATTGCACTGAGTGAGCATAACAATAATTTGTGATTTTTGCTGGAGAACCATCTTCCAAAAATCATTCCTAGTTTCTGGCAATGGTCCTTGGGTTGCAATGTATTCCTGGGGTGAATTATAACCCTAAAAGACAAAGAGATAGGTCCTGCTTACCAACATGTTTACTGCTTCAGAACATGTATTTTTCTTTTATTTTTAGCTTGCCCAAGTTCAAGTTGTACTTCTAAAAGTGATTCTTAATATAAGAAAATAATTTTTTTGGTATTTATTTTGTGATGACAACTTTTGCTAGATTTTGATGCTCCCAAAGTATAACCAATCTAAAATGCAGAAGATGAAGCTGTTACCACACAAATCATTTGCCCAGAGAGCAGAAAAGGCAACATTAAAAAAAGCAAGTAATAAGAAGCTTAAGAGAAAGTTACAGCTCCTTCCAGATTATGTAGTTTTAGGGTTTGTTTAGTTATAGGCACAAAACCCGTTACAGAAGCCCAGTCTGCTCATCCCAAGCAGTGCCTGTGGTGATTTTCAGTCACTGGTGTCAATGGAACAGGAATATACACACGTTTATGCCAAGAGGCCTTAAATTAATAAAATATTAATTAGAATTCTGCTTAAAATAATAGAGAAGATGATGAGTCAATACACTTAACAGATGCTAAGATACTTCATTTGCATGTATTCCCTTTCCTATACCTATCAACATAATTTCAGTTGGAAGGACTCCTTTCACCTCTCCAAAACCAAAAGACTGTTATTAGGACTATAATAAAAGACCACAGAATGACCCCTTTGGCATCTGCTATAACCATATTTGCTGAGATTGTATCATCAAAACTGCATTTGGAAAGTAATTTTATATTCCTAGCAAGAGCAAAAAATGCATCCAACACGCAGCATGATCCCATGCAAATTGGGCAATTTCTGTGCCACCACTGCATGTGGATCATAAAATTATTTGTGATTTGGGAGCACTTTCCACAAATGGCTTCCTCCAGACATCTCTGCAAACGAGCTCAATCCCAGTTTTTTTGCACTGCAAGGAATTTGCTGTCTGTTCTGCGTGGGCTGTGTCTGACCTAAGTGACAAATCCCCGTCAGCACAGGGATAGATCACCCCTGGTTTCTGTGTTTGGAGGCAGGGAATCAGTGGAGCACTGATTACCAGAAAAAGAACAGCAACAGTATTACCATCCTGTGTTTATCCCCGTTTCCATGGTCAGCACTGTGCGAGAAGCAGAACTAAAGAGATGCAAAGCAGAACTGAACTGAATTTTGCATGGGATCTGAAAGGGACTGCTGCTTAAGATCCTGTTATCCACAATCCTGTGTGACAGAAGTTTCCTGGGCTGTGCATCCTGGAAGGTTTTTCTTCCCTGATTCTTGCAGTGTGACTGCTCAGGTTCATGCCCAGGACACAGAGAAGCCAAGCACAGACGCGTGGCTCAACACTGCACACTTGGGCAATGCCAAAGTGACAGAGAAGTGGTACCAGTGATTCATCCTCCTTTCTCCGTAATGCTGGCTCAGCTCTCTCCAGCACAGCCAGGGTCAGCTCTATCTACAGCCAGACTGCAAAAATGCTCATTTGTCTGTGAAAGGCCTCTTCCCAAAGGGCTGCAGTGGTGCCCTGCCTCCTCTCCAAGCAGAGCAGCCCAGGGAATTCTTCCTCTCCATTCCCCACTGAGCCACAGCACAGAGGTACCAGAGGGGTAAACCCTTGTGGCAGAGGCAAGCCTAAGTGACTGCACAAGCTCAGGGGAGAGTGGGGAGAGCTGATGAGCTTTCAGCCAACCCCCAGTGTCAAAATATTTGCCTACAGCTCTGTGCACACTGTAATTATCCTGGAACCGTGGGTGCTACCCCCGGTGAGTGGCTGCTCTCTGCCAGGTGCAGGGGAAGCACCAGAGAGGAGGCAGAAAGCAGAAGTTCCCTCCACACACCATCTGGGCTGTGTGCATTTTGTGCATTTGGAGTGTCTGCCTTGGCTCTTTTCTTCCATGTGCAGTAGAAATCTAGAAAAATTTCTCATTTGAACATCTATGTTTCACCTCGCTATCTTAAAAGGTCACTGAATCATTTTAACATTTCCTACCCAATCAAAGTCTCACAAAGATTCACAGCTACTGCAGCAAAATTTGCTGAAAAACCCTCCCCCTCTTTTTATTTTCTCTCTCTTCTTTTTTTTTTTTTTTTTTTTTTTTTTTGTGGCTTTCCCTGTAGGAAAAATATTTGGAAAGTGAAGGAGATGCTGAGGGCATGAGTGAGCTTCCAGGAAATGCTGTGCTGTTTTCAAGGGCCCAGCTCTGCTTGCTGGGACAGACAGGACACTGAACACACTGACCAGAGCTCTGTACTCACAGGGATGTAGTTGGCATTAATGTAGTCAGACCCCTCCTCTTCATTCATTGAGACCAAGCGGACACGACTAAAATCATCTGTAAAAGGAAAAAGAAATTAGGAAAAAATCGGCCTCTCAAATATGGCACTCATCTCCAACTAGGCAAAATTTAAATTAGTCCTATAGGAATGGCCAAAAATAATCTATTAAAAAATAGAAAATTCCTGTATTGACTAAGAGAGCAATGTTTGCTTCAGCAAACATGGACACACCATCATTAGTGTTCTGCAAACACCCCCTCCAAGTGCTGTCCCATAGGCTTCATTAAAATCATAAGAGAAATACAGTAACACAACTCGGCAGCATAAAAAACCTTGTGTTTCTCACCTCCAAACTCCTGCTATAAACATTTCCAGGAAGCTACATCTATTCAAAGCTAACATAAAAACATCCCTTGCCTGGTTCTGTGTAAGAGCAGGATTCCAGAACAGGCTTTTACCAGTCTTAGAAAAATCTCCTGATTCTCCAGTTTTCTTCTTTCCCTCTCTAGGGCTTTTAGCAGGATTTAGTGTGTGTTGTACTTACATGGCAGGATGTTCGTGTAGCGGTTCTTGCAGCGATTCATGGGGAGATCAGCAGCAAAGTGGGGGATGTCCAGCCCAATCAGTTTCAGCTCCTGAGACAACAGAGAGGAAAATGCCAAGGTCAGCCTCAAAAACAGAATAACTCCTTGTGATTCCTTGTGGCAGGTAGCAGCCAGAAGATGCTCATAAATCACTTTATAAATTGGCAGCAGGATGACAGATTGTCCTTTTTTGATGCCTCTGAGTTGGGCTCCAAGCAGCTGGAGAGCAGTGCTGGGGTTTCTCCTCCTGATGTTGCCAAACCAAAAATCCTGTCAAACCAGGGGCTGCTGGCTAAGCTATTTCTGTGGTGGTCATCTGCCCCCCTTAAAGAGGCCTCTTGAAATCCTCAAGTGGCTTTCAGTCTTGGGGAAATGCTTGGAAGATCTTTTCAGTCATCATCTTCAGTAGTTACATGCAATATATGGTGCATGAGGGGAATTTGTTGTCAAGAAACACCCTGAGTGTCCTCCCCACTGGTTTCCATCTTAAATCTTGGGAAACAGCTCCAGGGTAGGGATGGGGTTTAGTATTATTCTACTAAACTGACTTTAAATTTTGAGTAATTAAGAGAATGTACCTGAACTTGTCCTAGAGAAATCTCCTTGCTCTTATAGAGATTTCTGATCAACTTCCTCAATTCAGCGCTTCCTCTCAAATTAAGGACATTAAATAAATAAATTAAATTAAAATCCCAAATTAAATTCTGGTTGCCAGCATGCCCTAAACTTAAAGCAAATGTGCTTTTTCCGACAGTTAACTCAGATTGAATTGTGAGAAGCCACTCCAATCAGCTCAATAAATGCAGGGTTTAACAACACCAAGCTCCATTTCTAAATTCTGCAGAGGAGGAAGTGAAGCTGGCCCACCCAGCAACACCACAGATCAACACAGAGCACACAGTAGCACGCCATGCAGCCTAAACATCTTGAAAAAGCTGATCTGGGCAAATAGCAGAGAGCAGAATTCTCAGAGATTTACCTCAAATTGCAGAGAAAATTTATAATCTGAGTCTTTGGCCATATCCTTGATGTATCCATCAAAATCATCCAGCTGGACAGGGCTTTAAAAGAAAAATATACAGAAATTAGGTTTTTAAAAGAATCTGATTTTTGTTGTACCTTTCATTTCTTTCCCCCAGAATACTCTCAAGTCATAAATATCTATTTGCAGCTGTTAATGCTAGAGAGAAATAAGGACAAACCTTGTGGTTCAGGGCCACCCAGTGTTGGGTGCACTACATTTTGAATGCCACTGCCCTGACTGCTTTCTCTGCTGGCTTTGACAGCTACACACATTTGTAATTATGAGTCCAACCCTCTTCCCAGAGAGATGGTGGCTAAAAAAAGGTGGTCTATAACTATACAAAACCATGGAGAGCTTCAGTAGGTAGGAATTAGCCTTGATTTAATGACTCCCATCTTTCCACACTTTTTTTTTTGCCAGGTGAGATCTATCTGTTAGTCAGGCACAGCCCCTGAACATAACAGAAATAATTAAGCTGATGCTGTGAGTAACGAAACACAGGTAAACAGCTTCCCTCACCTAATTATCATACTCTAATTTACAAGCTACTGGAGCATGTACACAGTAATCTTCTCATTTACTTGGAGGCAATATGCCCAAAGGAACCTGTCTTATCACCACTTAATTACTCCTGTTTACCCGCTAGCATTAATGATCTGATGTTCTAGCAACAACTGTAATGAGAGCCCCATGTCGATAGGGAAATATCACTGCAAACAAATGCATCCCATTTTTTTCACCATTTGCAATTTTTAACTAAGGATAAGCTCTGCTGAAATCGCTAAGTTGGATAATTGATCTTTTCCCTGCTGACTAATTTTGTATGTTTTACTACAATCTGTCGAGCAGAATTCTTTTTGTCCAATTTGTGTTTGTTTTCTGCTTTCAGGTATCTCTCTTGGGATATGTCTATCAAGAAGTTTTCTGTATTTGTAACTGAAATACCACTGTGCCATGTACTCCATAATGCCTATTTAGTCTAAGACTTATTCCTTTAAATATGAAAGAGGTTACATACTTGGTCAGCTTTCTCTTCTTTAATCCATTTTTACTCCTGAAAAAAAAAAAAAGGAAGCGTTTTTAATTCATACTTTTCAATTAAACAGTTCATTAAACAGTTGTACAACCTTTATTCAAAGACAGCACTGATTTAAGAAATGTATTTTTTCATCATACTCAGGAGGAGATTGATGATAATAATTTGGACAATTTAAGGCTGATAGCAACATTTCTCCAGTGGGATACATATCCCATTCTGTGGCTCTGAGAATGACCTGCCACTGGAAAGGAAAATCTGTGCCCAAATAAACCCTGACCCATTGGGTGGGCTGGGGCTGAGTCCCCAGGGCCTGAGCCTGGCTGAGCTTGGAAAATTGGATGTCAACACTGGAGAGCAACTGGGGATGAGAAACATCTCTTGGGTAAAGGGACAAGACCACCACTTGAAAATTCAGGAAAAGGCGAGGGGAAAAAAGACAGGGCCTGTCTCATAACCTGCTTCTGACGATAAATGAAGACAATGGCAAATATCCTACAGACCTCAGCAGGACTCAAGCTTAAACTTTAGGCAATTTAATTGACTTTAAACAGCTGGAGATAATTGTGCCAGTCATGTACAACAATGATTTATGGCTGATGTAATTCACCAGCAACAGTTGTGAGCAGGTTTCTGAGTGTGCTAAGCAGAAAAACCCAAAGGATTGGACTTAAGAACTGCCCTACACCAGCTACCACAAGGGGGATTTTTGGAGGGGGGTGTGTGTTCACTTTGTTGTTGCCACAAAAACGTTAAGGAACAACAAAATTAAACAGAAAAAGTAAGCACCCTGGAATAACTCGGCTAGAGGTCTAAAAACACTGATGTCCTCTGTTCAATCAGCCACAGAGCTCAAATAGATTCTTGCTTGCTCAGAAGGAATTTTAGTAGTGTCAGTTTTTAATTCCTGGGCTTTAAACAATATCTGTTATTTTTTCACATTATAATAGTGCTATTTTTAACTTTGTGGTGAGATGAAAATTATGTCTACATCATTTGGTTCCCAGCTTCAATTAGTAAATTAAAGGACAAGATTTTAAATTCTAAATAATGAAATTATACAGAAAGAAATATTAAAAAGCAGAGTATTTTTATTTTTCTACCTTGTTAAGTTTAGCAGCTACATTAAAAACAAATGAAGAGCTACTTTCCAAAATGAAATTTTACAAAATATTCAGTTTCTGAAGCAGCCACCACCTGTAGTAATTTTGTTATTTTGTCAAAGCACATTTCCATTTAGATGAGGAGCTTTGCCTGCAGAATTAAGAGCTATGGCAATACCAGCTTTATATTAATGTGGAGATTAAATATTATAAACCTCTTCAGCCTATCATGTTATCTGTACATTCATATGTACTATACACCTAAACTAGTAGTATTTATTTTCCATCTTCAAAGATTTTTTTCAATGAAATCTTAACATTAATACATTAATTCCACTAAATTATTCAACACACCTCTATCCCCTGTGACTATGGTAATCCTTTTAATGTCAGGCACATAAGAATTAATTTGAAAAGAAAAAAAATAGCTAAATGCTCTTTATGATGGGAATGCTTCTAAGAAGGCTTCTCCAAGGAACACTTCAAGAGACAATAAAATAAATGATTGACAAACATTTCTTAGCAAGAATTTTGTGTGCTTTGATAGTCTCAAGAGGCCTTTGTTTCTTAGCATTGCAATTGTTTCCTGAATGTTCATAAATGTTTTAAACCAGCTTATGTGCAAAACAAAAACATTTGAAAGGTTAGCTGGTGCTTCATCTGTTATTCCATTTAGTCTACATATTAAAATACAAAGAGAGGGATTAATCTCATCTCATTCCACTTCAGCTCCTGTAAACTTAATCATCTAGACTGAAATAGGTAGATTGATTGAAGGGGAAACCTCTGAAGAAAGATATGCATCTGGAAAGGTGAATTAATGAATTATAAAAGAAAAAGGCAGAGGGACAAAAGATGACAACATTTTTGCAGCAGTGCCACCCACAGTGTCCACTCTGCGCTTTTTGACCAACTGAGAGAGCTCAGTGTGACTTCCAAAATAATCACCTGTTTGCCCGACCTGATGCCTCAGGTTTTAGCTTTTATATTTTTCACATTCTGTGCTGCTTTAGTTTGTGGGTCTGGGCTTCACATCAGGGGATGGTGAGCTCTCTGCACAGAGCAGGGACACAAAACAATTCCTGCTCCAGCTGGGCACCAAGGACAAATGATCCCAATCTCAGCCCAGGAGCACAAACCCCGTGGGCTGCAGAGAGAAAAACAAGCAGGATGGGACTGCAGGGGCTGCAGCTGGGGTTGGACACTGAACTGCAATGTGCACATGGAGCAGAGCTGAGCCCAGGGAGAGACCCCGGCAGCGCTCGTGCATTTTGGGGCCATTTGGGTTCATCCTGGGTGCAGCCCTGGCTGGGCTCTGGTGCTGCCCAAGGTGCATCCATGGAGGAGATCCTTTTAATTAATCCCTGCTTTATTCTTTAACTCTGCCCAGCCTCTGTTCTAGGGCAGCCTCCTCAAGGCATCAGACTCTCCCCATCTGTGCAGCTCGAGAGTTAGCTGAGTTTACACCAGACAAGCTCCAAGAATATAATATAATATTAACCTTGGAGAGGGTGGGAAGATGCTCCTCAGTGAGGTGTGTGTGGAGAACACACTTTTGCTTTCCTGACAGCAGAAATGGACTTTTCTTCACTTACATAAACATTCTTGTTTCTGGGTCCAAAAAAAATTTGGATGGGTTTTCCTGCAGACCCACTTTAACTCAAGGAAAATCAATCTCAAAAATCCCTGTGCTGAAGATGTTGATGTCTGCCTGCCAGGGCATTGGTGTCTCATGGTAAAACCAGGGAAAATGCTAGGGAAATAAAATCTTAACCTCAGGACCATCTTTTTTTATAAAACCCTAAAACTTGGACTCAAGACTATCAGGAACTTAAGTTTCTTTATATGAATTAGGCAATTTTGGGTGATAGTTACTTATAATTATTTGTTAAATGGTTTGTGAAACAATTCTGGTTCTAAGAAGAGGAGTGGCTTTGTCAGGTATTTTCAAGAAAACAATCAGCTGTTTACTAAATCCTTATAAATTATTTACAGACAGTAATAAATATGCCAACAGTATTAAATATATTCACATACAAATGAGATGTGCACGTCTCATTTTGTGCACAAATGAGATGTGCACAAAAACAGTGACCCAGTTTTTACTCTTTGGGACTCCTAGTTGTATCCATTCTCAGTGAACTGGGTTTTTTTTCAAAAGCAAAACTTTTACTGACATCAGGAGGGCATAGGAGCACCTTTGAAAAACAAATGTATGTGACATCACACACCAAACAGGTGAGGCACAATCAAGCAGTTTTAGTAATAGAACAGCAGCAGCAGAAGTCAGTGCCAGGCAATGAACATGTAAATAACCAGGACTTATCATGAAGCAGCAAAAATTGCAAAGACAGCAATGAGATGGATATGATGACCACTGTAAGATTAGCTGTTTAATACCAAAATTAAACA
This sequence comes from Passer domesticus, assembly GCF_036417665.1. Lineage (NCBI taxonomy): Eukaryota > Metazoa > Chordata > Aves > Passeriformes > Passeridae > Passer > Passer domesticus. Next base: position 79,309,909 of record NC_087478.1, on the reverse strand, counting down.
TAAACAGACAAACCAGATGAAGCAGGGTAGCAAACACTTTGATACCCACATCCTCTCCATGTTCCAGTGCAAAATTATATCTCTAAAAGCTTTGACCCATTTGAGAACAAAGGTACCACACATTTTTCATGTCATAGAAATTCACATTGTTTACACATTGCATATGGAAAAACAAGTAAATCACTTACCAAGGATTAACATAAAATGCCAAAAGATAATCAGTCCAAAGGCATGAGGGTAGCAGAGTTAGGAAAGCAAATACACTTCTACGCCTGTGAGCATTAATAAATAACATACATAAAGATGAAAAAGTGAGGAGAGTTAGTAAGACAAACAGAAACCAGGAGATCAGCAAATTCTATTATAAAAATCAACTAAACCCATAAATCCTACTTACTTACAGTCAAATCCTACTTCTTACTTCCTTATGGTCAAATCCTACTTTTCACTTCTATATGGTCAAAATTAGTGATATGTCTTATCATATTGATTCAGGCCTATTATTCCAAATTTTCAAAGAGTAAAGTGGGTAGGAAAACATCATTGACAAATTTCCAGCTATTGCATTGGTGGTATTAAGCCTGCTTTCAATGTTTTGAGATATTCAGTACTGATTTGGTTTGTTTTTATCACATAATCTCCCGTGCTTGTTCCTGCAAGATCAGAAGATTTCTATCAGAGAGAAATTCAGATGCTTCTAACATCTCTTAATACCCTCCATCAAATCAGGCATCCCTATAATACTTTGCAGAATGCTTTAAATTCTTTCCTAGGTTTTAATCTAAACATTGCCTGAACAGTTCTTCTAATTGTGCTTTCTGTGAATAACTACCCACAGCAGATTTTACTGTGGCTGAAGGAAATATGAGTACAAAATCATTCTAAACTTCTGTATTTGCAAGCTGTTTACCATGTTCTGTGTGCATTAATTCAGGAAACTCACTCAAGCCTGTTCTATCTATTGGTGAAATGGGCTTCAGGTGTTTTGCAAATATGAAAAAACTCATGGAACTTAAACAAACTTGGCTCTGGTAAAAGGTTTGGGGTTTTTTTAGCCAAATACACACTTGGGGTGTTTTTTCCTCCATCAGAAAATCTGCTGCCTTAAAAATGATACCATCCTTCTGCAGCTGCTCTAAAGAGGAAACACAAAGTTAAATTTCCTTGTTCAGTACCCTTGGCTCTTATGAAGTTGGTAGATACTGTGTTTTTCCTGATAAGTAAGTCATGTCAAATTGAATCATCTCTAATCTCAATCTTCCAGCCAGTGAGGAAATCTTCTGCCCATGCAGTGAAAACTCCAAGTTATGCTTTAATGAGTTTTGCTGCTGTAGAGGAAATGGGCAGTGCAGTTTCTGCAGGGCACCTGCCCCAGGGTTTGTAGGAATTGTGTGGCTCAGCCAGAGGCAAGAGCCCTTCCTGGTCAATCATACACAACAACTGCAGAATCAGACTGTGGCATTCACATTCTCTGAACAGAGATAATTTTCTGTCCCAGATTTTTTCCTGGAGAAGCACAGAGAGAAGAAGAGAAAACAATTCTTATCTCTACTTGCTCCTGTTGTTTTTGCATATGTGGAGTGTGTTAGGAAGGTTGTTTACCTGAAAGAATTTGGTAATTGGATGCTGGTGATGGTTGTTTATATTGATTACCCAATCACTCAAAGCTGTGTCCTGACTGCCAGGAGTTTTCTTTAGTATGTAATTTAGTATAGTAGAGTATCTCTTTAGTATAGTATAATGCAATATAATTGCATTTATATTAATAAAGCATTTGTTCAGAATTCCAAATCAATAGAGTCAGATATCAATAATTTGTCATGTTGGGGTCACCTTGAATTCAATATCAGACCCTTAAGGCTCATTTGTTGTTTGAGTTTCTATGGGGTTGGACTGAGGAGGAAATTTGGTTTTCCATGAACGGATCGCTGGTGCTACAAAGGTTTCCATTAGGCTCGGGAGAGAGAAGTGATGATGTTGCTGGAATACTTCTCCTTCCTTTGAGAAACTCCACATGAGGCTTTTACTTCCTCTTGCCTGCAGAGGCAGAAGGAATTATTCAAGCCTGGGTTTCTTTCATTGCCAATCCTCACAAGAATTTTCCATACTTTATCAAATCACTTGGCTAACATACTTGCAAACTGATTTATATTCACAGGCTAGGAGCTCCGACAGCTAAAGCAATTTATTTATTCGACATATGAAAAATGTGTAATTGCCTAATAAATACAATACTGTTTTTTTCTGCAATCATGTAGTCCTTCACTTCCTGCTCAGGCATACAGAACAACTTAATTAAAAGAAGGAGATGCAGAGATTGCTCAGAGATTGCTGGAAAGTCAGCTGAGCTTCCCTTAGGGATTAGTGGATATGCCCATGGCTCCCTGACTGGAATAAGCCAATCCTTCTCTTTGGTTTTAGGGCTGAATTTCCCACCTGGCTGCCTTGATGGATTGTGAACCTGCTCTTGACATTAGACAACAGGGGCACACAAAACAACTCTCAGGGAAATAAGGACCATAAAATAAGGACATACTGCCTTCAGTTACAAAAAGTTTGTGGAGATATTAAGCAGGAATGCTTTCCTCAGTTTATATTTTTATGACTTCATTTATGTATGTATACATATATGCATATACACACACACATGCATATACATACTAAATCAAGCAACAAGAACCTTCACTTTCACATCCAAACCTATTAATTCCCTTCCCATAAAAAAAAAAAAAAAGGAAAAAAAAAAAAAAGAGCCTTTTATGGTTTTAATAACATCTGTTGCTAGCTTAATAATTTCATTCAAGCTTGGCTATTTAATTAACACGAGTGTTTGATCTTCTGGCTTTTTTGCCATTAATATAGCCCAAGCAAGAGAAGCTGAGGGATGGCTTCATTTGTACTGCATACAGCTGGCTGCTATTAAAGCTAAACCAAGCAAGTGAAGCTTGTTTAATATCCAGTTAATTAGCAGCACAGTGAGATATTGACAAGATTTGCTGGGCTTGTTAGCTCAGTTTGCAGGCTTATTAGCAAAAGGCTTGTGGTGGTGCAGTGCCAATCCATTTCATCGCAGCCTGGCTGGCAGGCTGTGTCCTGTGAGGTCATGGAAAGCAGCTCCCTGTGCACCAACTTTTCTTTCCAACTTCTCAGCTGTCAGCAAAGCTGGCCATGGGTGTAAAGGCACGTTTTTTTCTCCTGACCTACTGGAATGGGGCTGATGTCATGCTTTTAAGTGTCTGTGCTTGGACTTGCCTTGAAAGAGAAGAGGTTTTTGCAGAGATTGCTAACAAAAGAAACCCCTAAACCTGAGGGTAAACCTCAGGCTCTGTCATTACCCCTCATTTATTACCAAAGTAGGGATGGAAATGACCACACTGGTGCCAGTCAGGTGGCTCTCAGAGCCTTTTACTTCTATAAAAGCTAATCCTACAGATTTTCTTTGTTCAAATTCTTCTCTTCAGCTGATGGTGACAGAGATGATTTACAGTCCATATCAGTGCCTGCAATTCTTGCAGGTGATTTTTTAGACTAGCAAGATCTCTTTAGGGTTTTTTTTTTTTTTTTTCAACAACACTGAACATTAAGCTACTGTATATATTTGAGTTGGCTTGTCCTTGTCTTGTAACATAAGGAAATATTTATTAAAGGCACTGAAGACAGCTGGTAATTAGTTATCTACAAATAAGTTTACTCTTGGATGCAAATGCATGGAAGTGCTAATGAATTTATAGAGCAAGTTTCTACAGTTGTATTATTTTAGGAAATATGTCTGTAAGAGAAAGGAAAAAAAAAATCTTCCCCAAACACATCTATGCAACTTGGCTGACATGCAAACACCTCATTGCCTACTATAAATAGCAGGTGACAGAATGCATGTCTTCAGTCATCATTCAAGAGATAAAATACATTCAAGGAATAAAATACAAAATTAACAAGCCCAGTAGTTTTATCCTAAAGAGGGACAGCAATGACATAAAAAATAAGCACTATAAGATTACAGATAACACTTGCCAAAAAGTAGAGATGGGAGAAAAAAACATAAGCTTTACTTCAAACACTCACCAGTTATAGGGGAGCTTTCCATCTCTCTCCAAAGATGCGAAATTCACAAAGGTGCCAGCCCCACACTCCCTGCTCCAGGAAGACCATTAGGTAAAAAGTTACTATTTTTGGATTCACAACACTTGCAAAGACCTTGATTTAACAGAGAACTCTTGGAGTTGCAGGGAAGTGCTGAACACTCACATCTGTGACTAGGTCTGAGATAATCTGTAATGAACATAACTAAAATCCCTTAATGTGGTTGCCTAAAACCAATAAATGTTTAACACCACGTGAGAACAAATTGCCTAAAAATGCTTCAAAACAATGAAGTTCTCAAATTTCTTATCTTCTGTCCAGATTTGTGCTTTCCACAGCATGGCACTGGCCTCAATGCACAGCTTAAATATTTACCTTTCTACACTAATATTAATTGTCACCACTCTAAGGAGAAGTTGTTTAATTGCATCTTTTTACAGGATAATTATAGGTAATTTTGAGTTATGAAAATAACTGTAGGGAAAAGGAAAAAAAATCCTGAATAACATTCTAGTAGTGTCCTTATCACAAGTCCATTATTTTCAGCTATGAATTATAAACTAATTTGACTATTTTCTTGATTTAAGCAAACAATTGCTTGCAGCTTCTTTCTGGATTCCTTTTTTTAAAATTTCCTTCTGGGGTGTTTATCTTCTGTGGCTAGAAGCAGTGATGAAGAGAAAAAGCTTTGGGCTGGCTGCACAGTAATTAAATAGAAAAGACAATTAATTTAGCTGGGATTTTCAGAGCCAGATACATGCCAAAGGAACAAACCATACAATCTTTTCTTAAAAAGATAACTTGAAACATATGTGTGATGTGGTCATCTATTGCATGGAATACATAGACAAGATACAACACACAAAATCCAGCATCTGCTAGGCTGTTAAGTACAAGATTTTTTACATAAGTTTTTTCTACATAAAATAATTTTTTTCTTGACACAGTACAGTAAATTAATATAAAATATATTATATAGATTATAAAAGAACAAAGATTCTGTGACATCTTCAAAACTAGTAGGTAAACCAATTTTTTATATATATATGTATATATATATACACACACACACACACAGAGAATATGCAGGGTTTGGGTAAACTTCCTCAGCTCACACAGGCCACAACAACAACCCCCATCAAAGTGAACTGTTGCAGGTGAGATTGCCTAGAAAAGGAAATTGAATTTCAATATTCAGGTACAAATGATTGGTGCCGAGTGGCAAATGGTGAGAGACTTTCTAGAACGTGTTATTTTTAGGTATGGAAAAAATCTGTCCCAAACCATAGCAAAGACTTGCAAAGAACCTTGATGTCCTCTTTGTGCCCAGTTGCCTCAAATCCTAATTATCATTAATGTTCCTGGCACAACCCTTTTGTAATATGGGATTGCACTTATGGACTTGATCCTGCAAAGCTCAAAACAAGACAAAGCTTGAGGTTTGTCAGTGAGGCCAAGATGTTTGTGAGTGTCTGGTTGGGGTTTTTTCAGATGTTTTGTTATTTTTTGGTTTTTAGTTTGTTTTTTTTTGTTTGTTTGTTTTGTTGGTGGTGGTTTTTTTTTTTTTTTTGTTTTTGTTTTTTTGTTTGGTGGATTTTTGGTTGGGTTGTTTTTTTGTTGTTGTTTGTTTGGGGTTTTTTGTTTTGTTGTTTTTTTCTTTTTGTAGTTAGCAGAAATCCTGACTTACCTGGCCATTTGTAGGTGTTTTCTCCTGAGGACAACAAGAGTGACCAGCAGCAGCCCAATCAGGAGGATGCTGAGGATGGCCAACACGGAGATTACCACGACATTGGGGTTCATCTCAGTGACTGTACAGAAAATGGCTCTCAGTTATTCAGTTCAGAAGCATTGACATTTTTCCTTGGTTTTGTTTTTCCCTGAGTTTTGATAATGTTATTTTTTTAAACTTATCTCAAAGAGCCTGGAGTGTTAGAGAGAGAAAAATCTACCACAGGAGATAAGGGGAGAGTTTGAGAAGCTATTGCTCTTAGAAAATTTCTTTGGGGAAATGCCTTCACTCTGGCATTTTTGTTAAACTTTAACATGTTCTGATTTATTATTTTTTTCCTCTTTAGCTGACATTTATAACACAAGGGAAAACGGTGAAGGTAATACAAAATACAGATATTCATCATCATCTATGTCTCCAGAGCACACTTCCACTCTGAAGTTGTTCTTCAACAATAATCAATGCTTTTTCTGACCCAGAAGCAAAATAATAAACTGGGGATTTATAACATACTGGGTGGAAATTGCTTAATTACTCTGGAAAATGACATCCCCAGGGACTCTTCCTCAGGAGCCTTTTGGCTGTGACTGCTGAGGATCCTGCAGAGCCTTTCTTCTCTCTTACTTCTTTGCTGAATGCAGGAAGCCTTAGCAGCTTATGAATGTGATTTTCCTCTTGTTTGGGCTTGGCTGAGAAAATATTTTTCTCCATAAATATCATCAAGCAGTTGATGTTAGTATTGCCTGAACCTGATGTTTAGTATTGACTCCACAAACTCCACCCCTGATTTCTAAAACCCAGCCCAGAACTGAGCCCCTAGTTTATATTTTCCAAGTGGAGCATTTTCTAAGGGTTCCCAAAGCTGCTCCCCCATCCCATCCATACGTGGCAGCCTTTTCATGGCACAAACAGCCCCTGGGGCCAGCATTACAAACAGCAGCTTTAGAAAGCAAGGGGGAATGTGGCATTCACACTCTCTGAAAAATCCCTTCACCCAGGATTTTTCTCCTGGGAAGATGAGAAGCCTCAGAGAAAAGGAAAACAATTTTATCTCATTTGCTTCTCCTGTGTTGTGCTCACATTTGGAATGTGTTTGGACATTGTTTCATTGGTTTCATGTGAGCTATTTTGACTCATTGGCCAATTGGGGCCAAGCTGCGTCAGGGCTCTGGAAAGAGTAATGAGTTTTCATTATTATCTTTTTAGTCTTCTGTAAGTATCCTTTCTCTATTCTTTAGTATAGTTTAGTACAGTATTCTTTAGTATAATATAGTATTATAAAATAATAAATTAGCCTTCTGAGAACATGGAGTCAGATTCATCATTCCTTCCTTTGTTTGGGGGCAATGCAAAAACAATAGGGGAACAGATGCAGCTGGGTGAGGAAGAGGAAGAAAGCAGGGAAGTGCTGCTTACCCATGGTGGAAACTGCGATGAAGGTGGGGATGCTGGGGCTGTTGTGGCTGAAGGTGGTCACGCTGCAGTTGTAGGAAGTGGCAGGGGTCAGGCTGGAAATGGTCACAACGTGTGAAGAGACAGTGACAGGCTCCTGCAGACACAGGGAAAAACACACAGGGGTTTGTGTCTCCCATGAATGCCAGAGCACAAATCAGTGTTCGTGTATGCAATAGGTAAAGTCAGATCTGGTGGAAGAAATCAGCACCTTGAAACACAGGAAAGGCAGCCAGAGCCTGCCCTTGACAGCAGGCAGATAGTCTGGCAGAAAAGGGGAGAGGAGCAGGGGTGAATGCAGCTGCAAGAACACCCCAGAGCACTCCAGGGACCCCAGAGCCTTTGGGGAGGGAAGGATATGTGCCCCAGAGTGGGTTGGTTGGTCAAGCACATGCTTGGCAGGGGAAAGCACTGAGACCTCCAGGACATCCCAGAGGTGGACACAGCTCATGAGCTCTGGTTTCTGAGCCACACAGGTAGGAAAACCAAGCCATTTTTATTCAAAGAACAGCCAAGGCAGTCACAACCTCTGCCATGAATGAAATCACAATTCTGGTTTGAATGCATGAAATTTCTGGCTCTGAGGCAGCTCCTCTGGGTGTGGAGACCTGTGAGCCCTTTTGAGTGGCCAAGGTAAAAAACAAAGCTAGAGCAACGTCTTTTGTAATAATTATGATCAAACACCCTACACCTCAGTTTTTCTAGCTGGCAGAAATTCTACACAACCTGTTTATACAATGTCTTCATTACTGTGACCCTTGTGAACACTTTTGTGGATTTTAAATGCTGATAGAGCAAGAGAAAACAAACACAGCCAGAACACCACATGCATTGACTTAAAGAAAGAGTTCCTTAAGGTTCTCTGTTTTCTGCATTGTCCAGCAGAACCAGGAGTGAGTTACAGTGGTAAAAACACTGAGACAGTGGTAAAAACACTGTGACACTGAGCCAGTGATTTAGAAGGGAGAGAAGGAGAAATTTTGGGAATGAACCCACTCCAGATGGGGAATGCAAGGTGCTCTAACAAGTCCCAAGCACTGGATGTTTTCAAGAGCCTGTTGTCAGCCATGGCTAATCCTAAGATCCTGTTGCAAAGCAATTCTGAGGTACATTGTGCACATTAAATCACATGAGTGTAAAGGAGGAGACTTTTTACTGCCCGAGCTGAAAGGAGGAGCCACAATTTGGCAATTGGACTTGGTTGGATGTTTCCATTTTCCCCTCGGGGAAATTTAAATTAGTCAACTCAAATCCATGATGTTCAAAAATCAGAAAGCTGTTGTTTTTCATTTCACTGATTTAAAGATGCAGGAAAGGGACAAAAATGCTCATGTAATTGGCATGGAAAATCACAAAGAATTTTCACCAGCCTACTTGGAAAGCATCCCTTTTTACAGCTCAGAAAGGAGCCCCTCCCAGTTTTTCATGGAGACAGAAAAGAGAGTGGTGAATCTAATGAGGAGTGAGCTGACAATCCCTCCATTTTCCAGTGCCAGGTGTTCCTGTCAGCAATGAGACACCCACTGAAGCATCTGCCAGATGAAGCAGTCTTTTCCTGATGTTCTTAAAACAGATCTGCTCTGAACTGAAGTTGCAAATCCTCTGGTGCTTTCCTTGCCTGATCCCATCAATATTTTGAATCTCTGGTAAGTGTTGATAATGACTTCACCACCTTTGCTATTCAGCGTGAAAAAGCAGGAATCTAGAGGTGGAATCTAAATGACCCAAAAGATTAAAGTGCATGCTAACATTTTTTCTTCCTTTAGTCATTGTCTGTCTCAATTTTAAAAGAATATTAAATAATTCAGACTGATCTTCCATAGGTTTAAAGAGTGTGCAGGTCTTTCCCATGTGTTAATCAGCAGTTTAAGTAGGTAATTTTTCACTTCTTTCTCAATGATTCCCCCTTATGTGTCACAGAGCACATGAGAGAATAATGTTTTGTGCCATGTAATCAGAGTGATTCATTATACCATCAGCTAAAGCACAAAGTAAGACTCACATGTTCAACAGTATTGAATGCCAAGGAATTAAAATTACTACTGCTCTCTGTTTTTCACTGAACAGCATCACCTGTTTAAATACTATATATTTAAATTTTCCACTGAGCACAGATACCTGACTGGACAGAGAGAAAAAGAGGTTCATATGTGAGGCTCAGGAGGAGGATCTTGAAGACAATACCCTGAGGTAAAAATAATATAAAATGCATAAGGAGCAGCCACATTTGCATAAAGATAGTCTTGGAATAGCAAGGAAGCTCCTACTGAACTTCAGTTAGCAGATCTCAAAACCAGGACTAAAGTATTCCAGAAATAATTAGATACTGTATCAGAAATCTCATGGCATCTAAATATGCCTATTTTCCCCATTCCTCATGAAGCTACCTGACCAATTTTCACTTCTTGCTCATTGGCATTCCCTTAGTTTTGTGGCCTGTTAGGTTTTGCACAGTGATTCAGAGCCATTCCCATGTGCAGCCAATTCCACTGGCACTGCTGGGTGCACACACTTTCTCTCCAACCAGTCATGTAACCTCATCAATAAGACAGAGGCCAACCTTAATATTGCAAAACAATGAAAATATTTTAGTATTTGAAGCTTACCTTTAGTAGTTTAGCTTTTAAAAGTTTAATTCTGGACACCAAAGGAGAGACACATACCTGGGCTTTTGTTTCCTGGCCAGACCCAGCCTGCTGGCAGTAGACTTCAAAGAAATCAGCTACTCCTTCTTCCACCCACAGCAGAGTCACAGAGGTCTGAGTCTTGTTGACAGCAAACAGTGATTTTGGAGGGGCTGGTTCTGGTGTAAGAGAAAAATCTCCTTTCATTAAGCTTATCTTTAAGTTTCCAGACAAGTGAGAAAAATGAAAAAACTGAAAGCAATGCCTGATGCCCTGCTATCTTTCATTTCCTTCAGATAAAGTCTACCAACGTAAACCCTCTCATGATGACAAACTACCACTGTAAAATGGGAAGATGATGAAGTGTGTTGGTTTTTCTTCTCTATTTAAACTGTTCTCTATTTGGACAGATGGATAATTACTTCACTTCCCTTTTCAGCAGAGCCCTTGTTCAAGGATGATCAGTGGATTCTATTAATAGAACAATGCTAGCAGGGATTTCAGAGAAGATTCCTGTCCACCTGATAGCAACACATTTGGCCTGAGAAGGCTTTTCTTCACAAGGCTGCCCAGGAGACTATAAAGAAGCAGCTTTCCACAAGCAAGGCTGCCTAGGTTCCTTTAATTGCAGCAGAGAAAATATTTAGCCAACTACCAGTTGAAAAAAATCCCAAACTTGTAGGAGTTTTTTTTGTTTGTTTGGTTTTGTTTTTTTTTTTTTTTTCTTTTTTTTGTTTTGTTTTGGGAGTTTTTGTTGAGGGTTTTTTTGTCTTTTGGTTTTTTATGGTTGTTATTTGTTTGTTTTCCTTTTTTTGTTTTGATTTGGGTTTTGTTTTTTTTTTTTCTCCTCTAGCATTTAAGGGCTACTAGATCTGTGTTGACTTCCATGGGTTCTAGGAATGCAGAGGTCCAGATCTCCAGAGGCCCTCAATGAATTACTTTGTTTTTCATTGCTTTTGTGCTGGATAAAGTGACAATAGGCAAACAAACACAAGAGTCTGTCGAGCAGGGACAACCCTATGGCAAGAGTGGTAGATGGAGGGTCTCCTGGGAGTGATGGCATCAGAAATGTTGTGGAACATGGATGAGGGTCTGCACTATCCTATCCTCATGTCCAGTGGCCTTGGCTGCTGCCCCCAGGGCCCTCTCCCTGCCCATGGACCCCTGTGGAGGTCACCCCTCACTGTAACCACCCCCAAACCAACCTGGGAATGGAAGCACAGAAGAGTAGGGAAAATCTTGAGGACAAGGAGAGGAGCAAACAGCCTAAGAATAGTCCTGGTATGAGAGATAATTTTTCTCCTCAGTACTATTTAAACACCAATGCTTAATCCTGATATTCATCCTGATGATTTCACATGATGGGTACTGGAAATCCCTGGTTTTCCACACCTCAGGCCTCCTGGGCTCTTCTGCTTTGCCTTCAGAGACTGTAAAACTTGGGCTATACATTTCTGGGTTCTTCTGAACAGCTTTCAGATCTCCTCTTCTGTGGATGTTTAATTAAAGCTGCAATTCTCAAACAATGGCCTGATTTCAGGATTTCAGGATTCTGACACACTGCACACAATGGGTGATGCACAAGAACATTCTGGGTTGACTCTTTTTCCTTTCACAAATAGTTTGTTATCCTCTTTCTGTGAGATGCTGTCACAGGAACCTTGGCACAAGGGACTTGCTCAAGTAGTTATAGACATTTTGGAGATGCATCTGATCCTGAAACAATCAGATGTGTGTTCTGGGGTTGGAGTCTGCCCACGCCATTTCTTATGGAAAGAGCTGGGCAGGGACTGAGGCACATTCACGTGTGTCACGGGGCTTGCAGTGCACATCTTGTCCCAGAGCTACACAGGAAAGTGTCCCTCTCCCATAATTACACACACATATCTGCTCTTGGGCTCAGAAACACATTCCATCCCTCGCTCCAGGTAAAAAAAACGGCCTCAATTAAAATAAGAGTTTTGCATTTGGGCAGCGTCCCAAGCAAATCCTCCTTCTGCTTCCAGCAAATGGCTTGATTTTTCTGCAGGTGGAAAGTTGCCAGGATGAAGCAAACATCGTGGAGGGAAGAACATTTGGCAGGAATTCTTAAGTGACTGCCAAGTGCTGAGTCGTCTATCACTTAGAGTCAGTTTCCACTACTGCTAATTACAACTCCCATTGCTCCCCTCCGAAACAGAGAGAGGGAAAACCTCTGGCAAAATATCCTCACTTTTGTCTATGCAAAGTTCAAACATCATAAAGGGAAAAAAAAAAATCTAACTCAATCCAACAAAAAAAAACCCCACAACCAAAAGTCTGGAAGGGATTCATTGAAATGGAATTCATTCCACTTTCTCTTTGTTGACACTGAGGGGCAAAATACCCTAAAATATTTGAGCAGTGGGAGCAGGGGGTAATACTCACCCCACACATTGACCCACTCAGTGGGTGAACAAATATACACAGGCAACTGCACAGGCACAAGGCATGGGGGAAAACATGGATATGGTTTGCACAGGGAAAAGAAAACTCAAGGAATTTGTCTACTTCTTTCAAATATTGCCTTTGGTAAGAAGACCTGCAAGAACTTCAGATTGTTGTGTCTGTGCTGTTTGCCTCAGCACTGTGGGTAAGAATCCTGAGAAACATAAATGGAAGATGTTTTATTTTTTAGACCTCTAATCCCATTAGAAATTATAGAGCCCTTGACTCACAAAAGGATTATTATTCATGTAGAGAGGATAATCCACTCTGAAATTACAAACTCTTCCTTCCCCACCTTCTCAGCAGAGCTAACACCTGTAAAAGCAGTTTGGCACACTTGGAAATTTCAGTGTTTTAGGTAATTAGGGCTCAACAACTCCACATATACTCAAAAGAGAACAAACATATCTTAAGGTACAATGGTGCAGGGTCCAGTCTTCTTCCCAAGTAAAGAAAGATATTAGGTAGAAAGTTACATTTGAAACTCTTACATTAAGGATCAAACTCTCAAGTTTTCTTTTGTTTCTATGAGTATATTAAAAAATTTCTCTTAAAATGAAGCTGGGTTCTACATTCACAAATCTGACTATTTTTATAAAGAGTTCTATCATTAATTTGTATTTAAGGGTAAGTTTTTGGTGTTGAAAGACTTTGCAGATGTCCAGAGAAAGAGGAGGGGAGACAGAAAAGCAGACCAAGTGGCAGAGGGGTGTAGAAATAGGCTTGTCAGAAACAGAAAGGTAGAAAGGAAGGTTCTACTTTTGACTGAAAAGTTCACCTGTGAAGCCTGAGTTGCCATCCTCAAACCCTACATGTGTTCAAGACCTTAGGCAAGCAACTATGAAGTTGACTTGTTCTCCCAGCAAGGCACCAAGTGATTTCCTCTCTCCTACTTCCACTTACAGTCAAATTTTGCCACTCTTGCTCCTCTTGAGCAAAACCATTTTAGGAGAGTGGCTTCACACACAGGCACGAGACAATCTTCACAGCAAGGTCAGGTGAAAATTACAGCTTTGCAAGAGAAATGGGCTCAGAGGTACATAACTGAAATAAGGAAGGTGCTGACAGAGTCACTTTACAGCCAAATGAGTGGGGTGAGTTAATGAGATACAAACAAGCGTTTCTTACCCAATTTCACAAGCTGGGGCATGGAAGTATTGCTGCCTCTTTCAGTACAAGCAGTCACTGAGAGGTTGTAAATGTCCCCTGGAGGCAAGCTCAGCACTGCAGTCATCACATTGCGTGTCACCTGGACAATCAAGAGACACCAGCTTAAACACAACACAAACCATACAACTGCCTCCTAAAATTGGCCTGGTCACTCAAAACACTACAGAGAAATTCCTGTGCATCACAGCAGATGTCTTCTGTGTGCTGCAGACTTGTGACATCAACCAGTTCACACCGATACCAACCACGAAACCAGATTAGCCCAATGTAAAAAAAAGACAATTTTAGGCTTCACTTTCTATGTGACCAGTGGAAATGTAAGGAAAAAAGAAATTCTCCCTCACACCACTGAGAGCATCTAGATTTCTCAAGGGTGCAAAATGCTGAACAAACCATGGACTTGTGTCCGTTGCAATTTTAAAGGAATTTAAATCAGGTCAGACACCTCAAAGAAGAGCACACAAGCCATGTGTAGGCAAGCTTTTATACATCCTACAGACCTGAAAATTAAATCCATCTGGGCAAGGGTAACACCTCTTGGAGACCTGTTACCTTGACAAGAGATCTCAGGGTCTGACTTCAATCATCTGCAAGTTTGAAACCAGATCCTAAACGGAGCTGAGTCTCAAAAGACTGAGAATAACTTCTTCCTTTTATTTTCAGGTAATCTTCCCATTTCTCCAGAGTCATGGAGAAGGATGCAGAACTTGGAACACACTGTTTTCACAGCACTTCTGGACTATCTATAAAGGTCCCATCCAGGAATCTCATGCTAGTTTTCAAAGGCACCTAATTCTTAGGCTGAAGCTTTCAGATGGAAGAGAAACTGACATTTCTGAATAAAGACCAATAGGGCTTTGCACATAATTTTCATCACTTCTCTAAAAAGTGACCAACTTCTGGCAAATACACAGGGAGCAGGAAGAAAAAGTCAGCATTGCCTGACAGTGTTACCTATTTATTTCAATAACACCACAAGAAAAACAACCATATTAGCAATCATAATAAAATCATATTATGATATTACAATATAGTGTGAGTTTAAAGGATACAGTTCCTGGAAGTGACTAACAGAGCTTGGGGGAACAGGTGCCCTGATGCCTGCAGGCATGTACTCATATTTATTCATAAGAACAGAACCATGAAAGTTAGCTATAAATAGGAAGGTTTTTGCAGGATTTTCCTAAAAAATACCCTCTGAGTTCCCTTGTCTTACAAGGAATATAAAGACAAACATTTGAAAAGACATCCCTAAAGCTTTAAAGTTTTATTTATAGATATTCTGTATGGTAGATACCCTCTACTTTTAATATCTTGTTTAATCTAAAATTACATATTGAATTTTGGGTTTAATTTATTTAAATTTTCACAATAAATGTTTATTTTATATTTATTTAATCTACTATTTTCTCATTCAGTGCAGTTGGATGGTAGAGAAATCAGATTTTTCCTGAAAGAATAATAACCTTACAGAAAACATGACTTTTTGAAGGAAGAGAGGGATATAATTGTGATTTTTTTTTAAAATTGGATTGATATAATATTTTAATTGTAGGACAAAAATTAAAATCTAGGTTTTTTTCCTTCTTTGAAGTAAGGATCCAAATCCTAAAAGCTGCTGCTGCTGCTCAGAAAGGTTATCAATTCTCCTCATCATATAATTAGATTCATGCTGCAACAACCTCCAGGTGGGTGCACTCTTGCAGCCACAAGGAATCTAATGAAAGCTAGGATGTTCCACACAAATCCACATGAAAATCAGTGATCAATTTGCAATTCTGCTGAAAATAAACTTCAAATTTTCCAGATGTTCAAGAGAATGTACCACGAGCACACCTTAGCATCTAGCAAGTTTTCTAAGTGCACACATTCTGGGTGAAATCCTCATTCCACCAATGAGTGGAATGAAATGAAATGAAATGAAATGAAATGAAATGAAATGAAATGAAATGAAATGAAATGAAATGAAATGAAATGAAAATAGAATTTATGAAGATAAAGTCAGAAAATGGGATACTACAGTACTTGAACAAACCAAAACAACTCAGCCAGTAGCTTACTCTGATTATCAATAAATTAAAATGGAAAATACCATACTTGTGTATAAGAATAATGTTTCTGTTTTACTGTCTGAAGCTGAGAAGTCTTTAAGCTCTTTTTAAATTACATAAATTATCAACACCTTCACTGGATCACTACAGAAACACTTTGCCCTCTGGCTGTTTTGAGAGCTCAAGTCTTTCAAAGTGATCTAACACTAGGAAATAACTTCTACTGGCTTCTACCAAACTTGCTGGAACTTAGTAATACAAAGTTATCAGAGCTGTCAAAGTTTTTCTTAGTTACCAACTCAGAGAAACAAACCAAGCAACATAAACCCACCCAAAAAAAAAAGAAAAAAAACACCCAAAAAACGAAAATAATTGAACACCACCTACTTTCCACACTGATACTTACACTCTTCTTGATTTTTTTCTTTCCTTCTGCAACAACCATCCAGTGCAGCATCCTGGAATGAGAAAGGTCAGGGCCATCTCCTCCATAGGTCCAGGTGATGTACAGAAGGTGGTTGTAATACTCTACAGAGGTAATTTTGGGTGCCACAGGTGCTGAAGGAAGAAGACAAGTGTGTTACAGACAGGGACTAACACAGCTGATTGGTAAATCCAGTGATAAACTTGTGCCAAAGGACGCTGTCACGAGGAGAATATCACAAAGCTAGCAGGAAAGCAGCATTAAAACCATTTGAGCCCTAGCTGAAAGATATGAAAGCCATTGTTTGACCTGGGAGATAATCAGAACAAAAATACATTTATTTTTACAATCTTTCAGTAAAAAAAAAATCACGGCAGATAAAAGTAATTTTTGAAGTCACATTTGTAAGTCAAATTCAAGTTAAAAGCTTCAGATCTTGCTTCACTGTGTCACTGAACTGAAAAGAAATAATAAATTGTTACATTGATAGGTTTTCCATAGGGAAAAATATCTTTTCACCGAGCTTGCATCTTTCTAGGAGGAAAAGCCCAAACCCTGCAGATTTCCAAAGAACAACTTTTGCATGAGAAGCTATGACCACTCTTGTTCCCTGGGTGGAAGGGAGGGAAAAAGGGCCCCATCACAACCCTGTTAGGAGGGATTTTTTCTTCTGGAGCTGCCAGCAAGTCCTTGGCTCTCTCTGCAGCCCACATAACATAGAGTCACTCCTGCTGGAAAGGACATTTAAGACTGAGACCAATCCTTAACCCAGCACTGCCACATCCACCACCAAACCGTGTCCCTCAACTCCACACCCACGTGTCTTTGCAATACCCCCAGGGACTGGGACTCAGCCACCTTCCCAGCTGGGACCTGCAGAAAGACAGCAGCCTCCAGAATAACCCTAAAAACCTCCAAAATAACACTAAAATCAGTGTTTAAGATGATGATTCCCTCTGGGGAATCCTCTCCATTCACTGTAGAGGGAGCACAGCTCACCTCGATTACCTGATTCAAAGGCGCAGGAGCCCAGCAAAGAGTTAAATTAATAGTGAATTGAGACCCAAAAGTGAAAATCTCAACCCCCTCCCAAGGAGATATGAGTAGGAAAATTCGAATACTACAGGGAAAGGAATGGATCTCAGTGCTTGGCCGATTTTGGAGGAGCACAGTGGGGAAGATGGTGTGAACTGCCTGCTCTTCCTCTACTCAAGCCCTGCTGTGTCCAGTGTGTTTGTGCCAGGGCAGGCCAGAGGAGCAGAGCCCTGGGTGCCAGGGAATGCAGGATGGCCTCGGAAAGGGCCACAAGATGTCACTGCTGCTTTCACGAAGTTTCCTTCCACTTTGGCATTGAGACTTCACTGAAGCAAGGCAGCAAATGCAATGCACAGACAATTTAGGGCCATTTAGAAATGTTTAGTAAGATTATTCTCCAAAATTAATCTTGAAAATGTCCTTTTATGCTGCTGACAAGATTTAGTATAAAATCCTTGAAGCAGTGTTCTTGTAATTTTTAAAGTTCCCAGCCCATCCCTGCGCATCCTTGCAGTTTAAGGCCACGACTGACATGGATCTCATACACAAACTATGATTTCCCCCTGCACTTTTTTATTTATGGTATGCTTCCATGACAGTGAAAGTCCAGGGTATGTCACATGAGACCAAGGGCCAGGGCTGGCGTGACCCACACCCCTAGCACAAGGTTCTGGGGAGCACAGGGAGGCTGTGGGAGTCACAAGCTGCTGCTGCCCTGCACCAGAGTGACAGCTGGCAGCACCCAGGGACCAACAGCAGCACACGTGGTGGCAGCCAGCAGCACCCAGAGCCTGTCTTCCTCACTCCTCCTGCTTCTCCAAAGATAAAACCATGCTCACTGCAAAAAAGCAAGTGCTGGTGGTCCAAAGAGCCCTGGCTCGTGGTTGTTTTAAATCCAGCTGTTTACAGCAGGTGGCATTAAAAACTCATTAGTCACCACAGCAACCCTGGCAGTGCCACCATCTCTCCCTGAGTAAAAAACCAGTGTGCAACTGCTGCTGCAGGAGCTGAGAGGACAAATGCTGCTTCTGAGAAGTCTCTTGGATCCCCCAAATCTCCTCTCTGTAGCTGCGGGAGAGAGCTCCATCTCATCATCTCAAGTGCTGCAGCTCAGTACAGCCCCAGGAGCAGTGGGATCCTGCACTAGGGAACGTCTGCTCTGAGCTCCTACAAGCTGCAGCCTCAAACTCCCAGCTGAGCCTTCCACTCTGATTTTGAAACTCAAGCTTATGCTCCAGGTGTGGAGGTTGGCTCCCCAGTTATACACAGAAGAACTGACAGATGGTGCACTGTCAAGCCTACAAAACCTCCACTCCAGTATTTTTAAAATACAGGGGTTTTGGTAGGTTTGTTTGTTTAATTCCTGGCAACCTATGCAGAGGAGGTGGCATTGCTCAAAATGATGCAGAAAGGGACCAAGTGCTCCATAAAGCCATCTGCTCCCCGCTCTGGGAGGAAAGAGGCTGAGGATGAGAAAGAACTCTCAGTCCCCCCGTGAAAAGGCAGCACCTACTGGGGACAAACTTTTCAAACCTGCAGATATGACAAACTGGCAAGCCTCACAAGTCAGCCTGGCTGCAGTTCCGGGGCAAAGCTGAAGAGATTGCAAGTAATAAGGCAATCAGAGGACAGGAGTGCATTTAATGTCACATTCAGCACTGACCATCTATTGGAAAGTGCTTGCAATTTGACCAAATCAGCTTTCTTTGTTAGGGCACTTCACTTAAAATCACAGTGTGATTTTAATATCTCATTGCTATTCAACATTTCCATCAACACCCTGAAAGGAAAAGGAAAAGGGTTGATGAACCATGCCAGGAGCATGGTAACTGGCAGAGGAGGGCAGGATTCGGACAGGGCTGAGTTTGAAATCTTGCCCCCCTGCTCAAACAAAGTGAATTTCAAAGTGTCAGGTCTGTTGGAAAACAGCATGTAAACAACAAATGATCAATTCTGTTAGGAGCCATAAAATAGAAGTAAATCAACACAGACCTTCAGTGTGATGATGCAGGAAATGCAATCATGTAGACATTTAGGTGCACACACAGGAGAGCTTTGAATAGGGAGCTGATTGTGCCTCTATAGGACTGTTCAGCAGGCTGGCATTACACTTTCAGTTTTTGTGTACTTTGGTAAAGACAGAAAAAATTAGAGAGAGAAAGTGGGGGGAAAAAAACTAACATGGGAAAACACCTAAAAGTGAGAGCACCTGAAGAGTTCAATGGAAGCAATTTATTAACAGAAAAAGCAAACTAAATTCTGTATAGAGACAAAAAAAAAAGGGCTTTTTGTCTCTTCAATGATGAAAGTGCAAAAAATATCTTGGACTGGACACTGAAACCAGAAAAATTCAGATCAGAAACACAGGGTATAAACTCTTGATATAAAAGAAATTAACCATTGATGCAACATTCCAGTTGGATATTTTCACTGAAAACCAGATGACCGTCTCCAAGAGAGGTTTTGCCAATCACAAATGGATGATGTTTAGAGGTTCATCCATTTCTGATTTTGTCTGCATCTGCTGGTTAAGAAGTTGATAAATTTTTCATTTAGCAGCAGTAGCAATCTTTCCTGTCATCACACAGAGATACAGATTGGTATTGATGACAGATTACTTTTTTGAAGACCCTTGATGTCCCTCATTTCTGCTGCAGGCTTTTGGAGATACAATACTGAAGTGAGTGTCCCACTGGAACACTTCCACTCTAAAATGCTGAACCTGGTACCCAAATCAGTTGGAAAAGACATTTTTTCCCTCATACAGCAACCAACCAGGTGGAAAATTGCTTCCTTACAGTGCTGCAGAAAAGCTGATTGATGCCAAAGGACAAGGAATACCCCTGGAGACCCCACAGGAGGTTACAGCTCTGATACACTGGAGGAATGCCAGAATTTGTCAGCAGAGCAGCCTGGGATCAGGTATCTCAGCATGGGAGTGTTTCTGGCTTTTTCTTGTGGCTCTCTGGGCCACAGGCTCTGTGTAAATCATCATTTTAAATGGGTCTTATTCAGTAACTCTTCCAGGTGCATTCTCTGACTTTCCCTAAACAGAAAATCTGGGACTAGGCTAGTGTGTGCTTTGGAGTGAGTGGCTGGGACATTACACCCTGATTTTCCTTCTAATTGGATTCCTACAGAGGGAAAAGGAGAGCAAGTATACTTCATTGCATCTCACAGTAAAACTGAATTATTTACTCATCTTCAGCAAGGTGAATTAAACACTGACATTTGAAAGCAAAATGATTCAATGAAGAACTCTGACTCTGGCCTAACCATCCTGGATGCTGGGAACACATGGCAAGGTGCTAACAGGACATTTCTCATGCTGCTCCCTTTATGGCTGATCTGTTGGACATATTAAAGATCTAAATACAAAGAATATGCCAAGAGATGCCAGAGTGTGTTAAATCCATGTCTGGTCCCAAGAGGAAGAGGGAAATCCCTGTGGTTATATCAGCTCACTCATCTCGGTGCTACACAAGTTGTGTTCTGACCTGGGGATTACTGGGAGGGTGAATAAAGGAGGAAAAAACACTTGGAAATATTGCAGATAAATGAAAAAAGTGTTTGATAATATTAAGAAACATAAGAATTCAGGTTTACTAATTTACCTATTAACTTCTCTACATGTCAAATGTATGGTGTGGTAAAAGTGGAGCAGGACCACTGGCCCTCAGAGGGGCTGAAGGAGAACTGCAACAGAGCAATCAAGCACTTTACTTGTCATAGGAAAAAATCATTTATATGTTCATTTCAAGCAGTCCTCAGAGGCTTAAAAACAAAATAGTAGAAAAGCAAACACCAAAACCAACCAAGCAAAAAAAAAAAAAAAAACAAACCAAAAAAACCCAAAACAAAAAAAACCAAACCAAACCAACCCAAATAAACAAACCAACCCCAACTTTTTGGGTTTTTTTTTTTGTTTCATTTTTTTTTTTAAATTCAAACAAAAACATCAAAAAATACTTAGATGAGAAATATTCTAACTTGCAAGTATCTGCAGGTGAAACACAGCACCCAGGTCAGTCTTGCCCAGTGCCTCTGCCCCCAGGAGCACTCCCAGAGTGTTTTCAGCTGGCTGCTTACCTGTGATGAAGCTGATGGTGGAGCTGTCACAGCAGCTCAGCTCTGGGTCCCCCCAGGTGACCATGGTGACCCGGAAATTGTAGTACCAAGCAGGCAGCAGGTTGGCTATTCTCTGTAGAGGGACAAAACACAAAGAGCAGCTCAGGAGGGAACTCACCAGCATGAGGCAGGGCTTCTGAAATATAACAGTATTTATAAAACCAGTGCCTACAGTCATTTTTCTGAGCTCCCATTCCTTCCTTCAGTGGAAATCTCTGAAATTTGGCCTTTCAATTTACTAAAAAAATCTGTGCAGGGGGAGCAGAACAGCTATGGTGGCTCTGCTGCTCACCCACATCCACCTGGTCACAGGTTCTGTCCATCACGGGAATCTCAAAGCATTTCCAGGGTGGTATGAAACATTCACACAGAGCAATCTTCCATCACAATTCCAGTGTGATGAAGGCAAAATATTTAACTGGGAAATGTTGGTGTTCCTAGTTGGATTAAATGGGGGTTGAGGATAAATTGGAAATTATGTTTTTGTCTCAGATATTGTCACTTTAAGAGACGTATTTTTTCCAAGTGTATTTCACTTCCTATTATCATTTATTATAAATGGAATAGGAATGAAACATAAATTACTTATGAGACATAAATTATATATGTAAATATAAATGAGATATAAATGAAATATAAAAAGCAACGGTTTATGTTATAGTATTGCATGTAATGTTTAAGTTAAAACTCTAATTCTTCCACTGACAGCACAGAACATTCAAGATATTGATGTCTAGATGAAAAGCCTCTTGATATTTTTAAAATTCAAAATAAAAGCAAATTGAAAATAGTGAACAACTTCAACAATGTAGAAATTGCTATTTTTGCAGATCTCTGCTGTTTGCAGTGACCTTTTTTCTCTGGATACTACAAGACAATGCAAATATAGGTGGTGGGATCTGTTATTTTCATGATTTTTTGAAGAAGTTGTATCTACATTGACACCAAATCCTTGAAGATGATTGGACTTCTTCTGACATGCCCCTGGTGTCATATTGGAAATACCAACCTCACTTTGACACTTTGACAATTTTCAAGTCACTTGCAGAGCAGAAAATGAATGAAGCAACTAAACAGAGTGAAAAGACAAATCCAGTTCCAAAGGTTCTTATCAAATGTTAACCCTCCAGGAAATAATGCTTGATTATTTCATGCTGTTGACAACATTGATTTTTGATTCTTCTCATTCTTGCTTCAGAATACAGCACTCAGAGGTGTCAGCAGGGATCAGAGGGATTCTGGAGCACCATTAGAGAACCCAAACCAAAGTCCACCACTCCCTACCTGTACATTAAATGCCACAACAGAACAATAGGGAAACATTCTTTTCCAAATTCAGAATAAGACTTTAAAATTATCCTTGAAGAAATGCTCACTTTAGCTGTGATACAGCACTGTTGCATTTCAGATTGAAATCCAGACAAAGCAATTCCAACTTGGCTTCCTTGAGCAGGATTTGCAACAGTGAGGGACAACATCATCTCCTTTCCTAATGAACAACATTACCTCTGCATGATAGCTTTATTTCTTGGATCACTTAGATCACTCAGCTATCAATCTATTTGTGCTGAGTCATGATTACAAGATATTAATTACCAGTTTGGTAAGTTATTTTTGTTTTTAATTTCCCTGGAGATTTATGTGTTAGATTTATAGTCACATACCCAATTAAAGTAAAGCTGCTGGAGCCAAAATGACTCCACAAATGGTATTATGCAAATCAATTACAGTAAATCACTGTGGCTCTCTCCAGCAGCAGAAGTTATTGCTATCTTTTTTGCATACTCATAACTTTCTTGAACAACTAATTTCAGCTAGAATTGCTTTCTGTCTTGCACAACAACAAAATCTGAATAAAATCTTTTCACCTTCTCCAGAAAATAATGGGAAAGGGAAAGAAAATTTCAGTTTATACCTGCAAGGACACCTGTGAATTTAAGTGTGAGTATGCTCTTATAGAGACCAGTGTTCACCTAGTAAAAACCCTGGCCTAAGATTTGGCAGCTTCAGAAACACGAAGGCATTTTTTCACAAAAAAAAAACAGGGCTAAGCCTTCCACATGGCACACTGAGAGACCAGCCTGCAAGCCCCAAATCCATACTATCAATATTAATTATGTAGATAAGCCTTTGCACTGCGCCCCCCGAGGAGATGATGGAACTTTTAAAGCCTTGACTGACAAACTGACCCACAAACTGAAGCTGCCTCTGGACTTGCTGAACAACAACAAAGCAAAAAAAAAAAAAAAGAAGCTAAACTCCTGTCTCATTGCTCTGCTTGAAATTTAGCATGGTTCAGCTGGCAGTGCCTTACTTTAGAAGAGAAAATGCCTCCAGCACCCTTGGTCATTTTCTCTGCTTTGCTGGGGAAAAAAAAAAAAGTGCCAGGCTTAAAGGCATATATATACATATACATATTCATGGGGAAAAGAAGTGTCACAAGGTGCCAGGGCCACACAGGCATGGGAAAGCAAGGCAGGAATGATCACTGTACCACTGAGGCAGTCAAGGAGACAGTTGCTGCTATTTCATAGTAGGTTGTCCACTCCGAGGTCATGGTTGATGGGTTGAAGTAAAACATTTCCACCACATATTTCCTGAACACCCCCAGGAAAGGTCTGTTCCAGCTCAGAACCACAGCAGTGGGTCCCAAAGGGTAAAGTGTCAGATCCTTTATTCCAGTGGGCACTACAAAGCAGAAATTATGGTTAGCAACGTGCATGTCTTATCAGTTGCACTTTATTTTAAAATTATACCTTTTCTTAATAATGTTCTACCTATTTCTGACTTTAATCCTCAAGAACTTCCTGGTCACAAGCAGCTGAATACCATTTTTTAAGCACTTGTTCTCTAGTTTAAAACTCCTTTTTCAGAAGTGGCTACAGAGCACTTGGTGTTGGCTGCTTAGCTGGAGGTAAAGTCACATCTCACTTTCTCACATAAATGGAGGGTTCTATTCTGCTTTGAAAATCAGGGTGCTCAGGAGATATTTCAAGATGCTCAAAACCAAAAGCATCAAAAGCCAGAGCACTGTAAGAAAGGAAAGTTTTCATCTCCAGCCCTCCTTCCCTGGGGAACCCAAAGGCTCTGTCATGCATTGCTATTCCTGCCTCACCGACAGTGACACTGAGAAAGAGTCAAGTGATTTGAAGAATGTCACATCAAGGGTCAACTTCTGCAGCCTGCATGGTCTGGAAAGCAATTATTCTCCATGATTTCACTGAGGCTACTTAAATAAGGGCTCAGAGCTAACATTTGCCAGGGCTGCAGAACTCCAGCTATTGCACACCGGGTTAGAACCCAGAGCAGCACCCAGGTTCTTTCAGCCCATGTTAGCACATGGCTTTGCCTTTCTAAATCATTTACCTCGTCTTTGCTTTGCTTTCTCTGAACTGCTGATCCTCACCCTGTGAAAATGAGCCTTAGGATAAATGTGGGGAGAATGGAATACTTTTTAAAGTGCACTTTATTTTATTTGAGTTTCATTTGTCGTTAGCCACCACTGGTAAGTTCACAGAAGAATTTGTTTTTCAGTTCTATTATTTTAGTATCGTATTCAATAAACTGTTGTGAAATGAAAACTCCTACAGCTGTTGTTTTACTGCATCAAAACAGCCCCTTCATAATATGAAAGTTACGAGATGTTCTGTTTAGAAACTCATTGTCATTTTCAGTTTTGTAAGAAACTTTCATGGTTGTGAGGCCATAAAAAAGTGGAGAAAATGAAGGAACTTATTTACTTCGGGTATACATGATTTTACTTTCGCAAATAAAAGTAGAGTTTTTTAGACTTTTGAATTACAGTGAGAAAGAAGAACAAAAGCATTTGTGAAAACTGTCCAATGACAGAAATTTCAACATTAAAGTATATATAAATATTGAAATACCAATTTTTCCTTTTCTGAAATATAGCATACTTCACAAATTTTTATTCAGACCAAATTTATGAAAATATATAAGAAGATTGACTAGAATGAAAAGGCTGTCACCATAATCACTAGACCACATAGTGGCTTTTATTTAAGGATTAAATTCTTAACAGGATAACATTTTTTTTTCCTGTTTCACTTTCTTCCCTACATCACAGAGAGGAAGCAGCATTAAAAATACTGAAGATCTCTAAATTTCAGCCACCTGCTGTCCCACTGAGCAGGCTTTTTGTCAAAAGGAGAAGCTGGGTGACACAGGTTGAATATTTATCTGCAAATGTAACTCTGTACACTGAATCTTTTTTCCCCTCTCTCTGCTTATATACATTTTGTTTAAGTGGTAATCTTAACAAAATTAATTACACTGAAACTAAAAGTAATTGAATTCTGTCCTAAATGACCCTTTGTAGGAGCCTAGTGGAACCCTAAATTACAGGTATGGGGGCAGCAGCTCTGCCTGTTGGACATAAAACCACATTCTCAAAAATACTAGTGTCAGTCTCAGAGGGCTCCTCTCATTTTCAAATCCCAAAGCAGAGAACACTGAGACCCACTCTAACTTGAAAAAATCTAGGTGTGGTCTACAGGACTTAATGAACATATTACACATAAAAAAACCCAACAAAACAACAAACCCTGAAATGAAATAAATGCATTTCAATCAGTAGGTTCAGGGGTTACCAATGGAAAATGTGACAGGATCAGAGGGAGGTCCAACCAAAGGTCCTTTCCGTAGGTAAACCACAACTTGGTACTGAGCACCAGGAACGAGATTTTCAATGAGGCTGCTGCTGGAATTCACCTAGGAGGAGAGGATCTCATCAGATATGCAGCATTTACTTGATTAATAAAAGAGTATTGAGACTGTACTTGAATGGCTCCAGTTACAAAAGGCATGAATCCAAACACACTGGCAGCAAGAGCTCCATTCATTCAGCCCCACGTGGCAAAACTGTGGCAGTGGTCAGGACTGACCTCACAAATGATCTGACTCAGGGAATTGCACTTGCCTGGGTGCAGAAGGTCAGCTACCTCACTGCAGACCCACTCTCTTCTACTGTCAAAGTTTATGACAATATTCAGGCTACGGTATTCATTTTCAGGTGGTGTTATTCAGGCTGGAGTGTTTAGACCACATGTTTTCAATTAGAGCCTGAGGCTTTCCATCCATCATTGATGCAGCTCTGCGAGCTGAAGGCAGCATTTTGGGGAATCTGTCCTCTGACTGCAATTACTGAATGACTCCACAGTGAAATCAGAGAGGAAATATTCTCTGTCACCTCCCCTCCAAAGCACTACAAACTGTAACTTAGGGGCATTGTGATTTTTCATTTCAGTTTCAAAACATCACTGTTGAAATTTCTGCTGTGCCACACCAGGATTCAGTCAGAGCTGGAGGCAGAATTCCTGACCAAGTGACTCCTGTTCTGATACAACAGGAAGAGGCTCACCTCTTGAAGACTCCAGCAAATGCACAGAGCAGCTTTGAGGAAAAGCCTTCACACATCCTCTCTAGAGCTGCAGGCTGGTATTTCCTACTAATATTTTCTTCACAACCTTCCCAAAGTCTGTATCACAGCCACCTCTGCACTGGTGGCTTATTGCAATGCACATGATTGTATCACTGCCAAGCACAGATTTAGTGAGGAACAGAATTAGTCTTTACCAGCTGCTCTGGAAAGCTAAATCAATTTTAAATCATGCACCATGTTGGAAATGGATAGAACTCTGCACTGAATTTTGCTCTTTTCAGGCTCATCACGGAGAACTCAAACCAACAGCTATTAACAATTCCAGGTATAACAACTTGATAAAATTATATACAAATATATATATAATGACAGAAAGAAACAAATAACTGTATTTAGACTTTTCAACCTACTTGCAGTAAACACACATTCACACATTTACTTTCACAGATTAACTTTAGGTACTTGTTTTTGAGTTTGTAGATGAATCCTGTAGTATTTGTGGAAATTATAAATATGAATGTTTGTGGTTTGTGTTTATAATCACCTACTGTACTTTGCTTCCCATTTAAATGACTGCACTTCTAAGAAATACAAGTAACAATAAGATAACAAGCTGATTCTGAAAAACAATTCTCAAATTGTCACTTCCAAACTTTTAACTTCAAAGCCATTCTTGAACTAAAACTCAAAATTTCTACAGAGATTAATTTTACAAGGCATTTTAAGGGTCACAAGTCCTCTGTATTAATTCAGTTGCAGGGCTGATGATGAAATTGAAGGAAATGATTTCCAAGGATGCCAGCAGTCCCCTCCATTCCCATGGGTGGGCTGAGGGTGCAGCAGGGCAGCTCTGCAGTGCTTTGCAGCCTCCTCCACCACACACATTCAGGGAGCCAGACAGAAGCCATGGCCCTGCTCAGAAAAAGGCTGCATCAGCATCCTGGTGAGGTTGCTGAGATGTGGGCTGAAATCTTTCTAATTGAAGCCATGTGCCACTGACCTATCACAGGCACAGAGTCTGCACTCACTAAGGGTTTCAAGTAGCAGAAAACTGTTAGGTTTAGGGGTTCAGGACTCTTGATGGTTATAAACACATCCCATAAATGACTTGTCCATACAAATCACTGCTGGTCTGAATTGCTATTCCTAGAACTGACACCTTTTTCTATGGATGAAAAGACAAGCTGGCTTCTGATCATCTCAAAACTTCCAGAAATTTTACAGTCTGGCTCTGTACTCAAATGTGGGACAGCGAAGAAATAATTTATGTTGCTTTGATGACAACCATGCATGTGAGCACTTTGCTTATTACAGATGCACTGCAGCACATGCCTGAGTGAAATCACAGCAAGTCCAGCAGAAACACCACTTTACCAACCCTGTGGTGTACTGCACATTCTCATTCCTGCCTGCTGGGCTCTCCCGTCCTCTCAGCACCAGCCACATCCCTCCCTCTGGACAGCAGCTGTCCCTGTCCTCTGCAGCCTCAGAGAGCCCTGGGGCACAAGGATTCTGAACAGCAGCATGATTTTTTTTTTTTACTGGTTTGGAAAATGCTCCAGCTTCTGCTCCTTACCTCAGTGCAGTAGTGCTTTTCAAGCCTTTGGCTTTCCTTTTGCTTCTGGCAGGTGAGGGAGAGCACAGACACGATGGTGCTGTTGCCACTGCTCTCGTGTGACGCCGTCCAGGACGTCAGGGCAGTCGTGGAGCTCAGCACGGTCACCGTCACATGCTGGGGCTTCTCAGTGAGCTCCTCTATCCACTCACCTGTGGGGCCTGGGACATGGCCCAAAAGCACAGGTGAGCAAGGCACTCCATCCATTTTGAGGCACACGTGTTAAAACACCCTTCTTTCAGGGAATTGTTTATTCCCTCTTATAATTATTTATTATTTATTCCCTTTCAGGTGAGGGAGGCTGGATTGGCAGATGTCCACCCACACAGCCCCCAGTAGCAGAAGTGGCAGCCCCTGGGAAAACTTGCAGCAGAGCCCATGACAAGAGAAACATGCCTGTCTGAAAATTCAGAGGGCAGTATTCTCTGCTGACCAGAAACCACCCAGCAGGATCAGATTTGCTCCAAGGGAATGCTTAAAAGCACTGGCAGTCAATAATGTACAGATCATTGACCAATATTAAAGGATAAGCACACAGATTTTTTTTGCCCCTCCACATACTAACACACCCTCCAAGCACACCACGGCCTCAAAGCATGAAAATCAAGTTCACAGAGGTCACCAAAGTGAAGAACCTCATTCTTCATCGGACTTTTTGGAGCACTTGGTGGAGAACACAGCTTTAACTATAGATAAAAGAACAGTTTGGAAAATAGCTAGACTTGGTCAAAATTTTGTATTTCATGAAAACAGCCCATTTTTCTTGTCACTTTTAAGCAATGCTTGTGACCCCTCTCTCCTTGACATTCTTCCTCCATACAACTCTAATGGTAATTTACATTTATTGACAAAATAAAACAAATGCCAGAGCAAGAACATGGTTTAAGATCAGCCTATAATATTTGACTGCTATCTGGATGTAACAAAAATATGTAAACAAGCTAGTAATTTCACAGGATGATTCACCAACCAAGCATTACAAGGAAAATATAAGACTGACACTGGGCAAAATTTACTCACAGCCAAAGACCCACACCCACACAGGTAAAAAAGAGGAATTTGATCATTAGATTATTCTCTGGAGACAGAGGATGTACATGCAGCTCTCACTATTCAGAAACTGTTTCAGTGTTGACATTAAGGCAGCAGAGATGCCTCATGTCATAACCCAGAGCTGTAGTCCCCACACAAAAAGCCTACTTGACCAGACTCAGAATGAAGAATGGAAAAGCAATTTTAACCTAAGAGCATTTGTTCATATCTCCAATTTGGCATTCTACCAGAAATACATATAAAATCTATCTAAACTACTAAGGACCTTGCATTCAACAGAGTAACTAAAATGCCTGCCAAGAACCCTCATTTTGTTGTAAAAGCATGCAAAACTAACTGACAAAACCCAAAAACCAAAGGTTCTTATGTGCTACATGGAAAATTAAAATACCATTTCCTTCCTGTAACACCTTAATACTTTATCCATAATGAGATTAAGGGTCATCCTTAATCTGCCCATCTACACCCCTATAATTTGGGTTAACATGTCCTCATTTCTCTCAGGTCCACAGTTAGCATGGTGGACACATTAAGTATTAAATACCGCTTAATGAAAATTAAATATGTCACATCTTGCAAAATGGAACAACATTTGGTATTAATAGCAATGCTACATATTTATCTACTTTAATGCTTTTCCTACAATGAAGCTGTCCAACTATTCCTAAAGAAAAACAGAAGACAGTGAAATTACAACAGCAGAGACCCTCTCTCTCATGTGCTGTTTTCTGGATGTTTTCCAATTATTGTTTCTTCCAACTATAAAGTTGTTAAAAATGGGAGCAATAGTGGAATTCCTACATGCAGTCCAGCATTATGATGAATTCAAGTCCAAATACCTACTTTTGCAAATGTTATGAGCTACTAAAGGCACAATTTTTATTCATAATATACTGAAGCGCTTGACTACATTTCCTTTTAATAGGATTTTTTTTCTGCCAGCTTTGGCTACTGTGTCTTGTTGCAGTATTCATGGTTTGGGAAGGCATTATCTTTTCACATGCAAAATTGTGCAGTGCTGCAAGTATTCCCCTGTCTCATTCCATGGGCATTCCATAGGGTATATCTACTTCCTTCTGCAGAAAAAGGCACAAAGGTGACCACAGCCATTAGAAGGATAATGATCTGAATTCACCAACACCTGTCTCACTTGCTGATCCAATTGTCAGTCTTGGTATTAGTTTACACAGTAGTGTATTATTACTTTGTCTTTTACTGAATCTCCAGTTAAGAAAGTCTGGGATTCTACAGGGAAATAATAAATTACTTTTTCTCCTTTGAATTTAGCAGGCTGAACCACTTCATCTGCTGTAATTTGCTCTGTGTTCTCTCAGAGACCATTCAATTTCAGAGTTCAGTGTTTAATTGTGCAATTCCCACACTCTCAGCCTGTGCTGCCCTTCATCCCCAACCCAGTACATACTCCAAGAGTAGGAAAGTTAAATATTTCCAAAGCTCTCTGCAACCACCAAATTAATTCTTGGAATTAAATCCTCACTCTGAGAGATGCAAAAGGGAAACTCATTTCACTTCTGAACACTGACAACAACTCCATCACATCGCTTGATTTCCTAAGACTGCCCAGATGGCACAATCAAGGCCCATCCAGGCAGGCTGCAATATATTAATTATTATAATTAATACAATAATATTTATATCAATATTTATAATTATAATTAATGTC
The DNA here is from genome assembly GCF_036417665.1 of Passer domesticus. Taxonomy (NCBI): domain Eukaryota; kingdom Metazoa; phylum Chordata; class Aves; order Passeriformes; family Passeridae; genus Passer; species Passer domesticus. Next base: position 79,278,997 of record NC_087478.1, on the reverse strand, counting down.
TATTTGCACTACATTTCCTGATCTGGCACAGGGAATTCCAGATGACCAGACCCTTGTGATCCATCAGCAGGTGTTAGGAATACCACAGTGGTCAAACTCTGTAAATTGCAGCTATGTTATTCGGGGAGGAAAAGAGGAGTTTGATGAGATACTTACTGATGTAAAAGCTAAGTGTTTTTGCTGATTGACTTCCCCGAACTTCACAAGAGCCAGAGGAGCTGAATGTTGTAACAGACAACTTGTATTTTCCTGGTTCTTTCAGTTCAGCAACAAATTTGTGAGTGTCCTCACTCACTGTCAAAAATTCTGTGGAGTTCTCTAAATAAGGAGGGAAAAAAATGTAGATTAATTGAAATTTGAAAGGTATCAGCCACCAGGAGAATTATTTACATTAGAAATGCTAATCCTGTTTCAGCTGTGGGATTAAAAGGTATCCAAAAGGACTTTATTCAAACAGTGTGGCAATATGTGCAGCAGTATAAATCTTGTTTAACAAAAGAGAACTGCAAGCTGTGGTTTACTCCTGCCCAGCCAAAAGTAGATGCTGCTGAATGCAAAAACTCCTCAAGAAATACATGGGATCTAACAAAGCCCTCTGAAGCACAGTACTGTATAATTGATAATTCAGAGGAGACAAGCACCAATGGAATTACAGAAAAGGAGGATGAGAAGGGCACAAGGCTCGGCTTTACCTTCCCTTTCAATATTGATGTGGAAACCATCAAAGGCAGTAGGGGGCTTTGGAGGCAACCAGGTCAGCACCATCTGCACAGGAAGGAAGGGAGGGGGCTCTGCTGTGGGTCTGCCAGACGTGTTGGCATCAGTGGCTTCATAATCCCTGGAACCTGCGTTGACAAATTCCTCCTCCCCCTCGGAGGACTCGGCCTCGCTGGACCACCAGGATGGCTGCGAGCTGGTTCCAAACTCGCTGCTGTTGGAGTGCTCATCCAGCCAGGCTGCAGAGGTGTTGGCTGCTGGGATTGCAGTAGGGCTCTCAGAAGGATGGCTGGGCTGCTCTTTCCTCATGATCTCCTGCGGTCCAATGAAGGATTCTTCCGCGAAATTCCCGCTGTGCTCCTCCCAGTTGTTTCTGTTGATTGGTACGATCTGAACGGAAATGTTTCGGGGTGGGTAAGGAACTGAAAGAGAAGCAAGGGATGGGCTTTTAATGGCTGTGTCCTGTGCACCTTTAAATGTATTAATTCCCCAGACAAATAGCATTCTCCTAGGGATTGTTTGAAATGACTTGTTCTTACTAAGATCCTCCCTTCTCTTGCCTATTCTTATACATGTACCAAAGTGACTGTGGTGGGATCAAGATGAGTATAAATTCACAGCATTATCACAATAAAGAATGCCAGGAAGTAAAGTAGATGTGAAGTCACAGTAAATCAAACTTCAGTGCAAGGCTACTCCAGTGTGAATTTTTAACAGTGAATCTTTATTGTGTCTTCCAGGAAGTTCTCGATCATGGAAAAAAAGCCCACTTCTGTAGAAATGAATTTAAACATGCAAAAAGAATATATGGCATAGCTCATATTTTAAAAAATAACCTTGCTGTAGGGCTTTTCATATGCTTTTAGCAGCCACCTTTTCACAAGCATTAAACATCAGTTTAAAATTTAATATTAGTGAAAGCTTGATCTTAAGATTCGGGTCTCCACAAGACAAGATTCTGGCACGCAAAGAAGTTACTTCAGCTGATGCCAGGAGGTGAACACACAGCATTTTGTCTGTCTCACTGTGATTGCTTCTCTGCCTCTCCTTACACACTCTGAGTATCCTCTGCAAATAATTTTGCCTGCCACCTTTTAAGTTGGCACTTTACAGCACATTAATTTGTTCAAATCCCATCCCATCCACGGCCACTAATAGAAAACCAGACTCTACATTCTCATTGCAGTTCATGTGAAAAATGAGGCATGGGAGGGCAGCAGAAAAAAAAAAAAAAAGGGATCCTGTTGGTTATGGTTCAATATCTCAACAACTATATTTAAGATCTTCAGGACAGAACTCAGCTGGTATCAGCTGGCTGAGTTCTGTACAAGGCAATGGACCAACACCAGTGTATTCATCTGAAGATTTGGCCTTTTGATTTTATCACTGGTACATTTCACTTTGGACCCTGATAAATGTCTGCGGTCCAAGAGATTAACAAAAAAGTTTTGGGCACCATCCCAGGACCAAATTAAATTAGTTCTGGACCCTGAACAAACGTAATTTTCAGCCTTTGCAACATTGCTGTCTTGGAAATTAAAAGTTCATGCTTCAGGGCACAGAGTGGCCGCCAAGTTGGGCAGCTCTGACATTCTTCTCCGTGATGGAAAAGGGCACAGTGAGGAAGGTCTTCTCGAGCAGTGCAGCTGTGATTCACTGCACAAGGAGACAGACCAACAGAGACAGATCAATAGTCTGCTCAGTGCAGCTATTCCTGTGGCATAAAAATTCGTTCCTAGCACAAGGCTCGGGATACCTCACGTGAAGCAGAAGTTGTTTTGTAAGAAGCAAGCTTTACAGCAGGAACACTCACACAAATTTCCCTCTGAGCTGTTTGCATACACAAGCCTTTGGAACAGCCACAGCATCCTCCTCCCGTGCCCCCAAGACTGCTCCCACACAGACCCTGCTCTCTGTGGGATCAGTCCCCTCCCCACAGCAGCAAGAAAAGCAGAAATACAGACTTTGGAAGAAATGGTGTGTAAGAATTTTCATCACCTGTTCTGTGCTGTTTGGGCTCATGCTGGACCCCACTGTATTCCACGAGCGTGCTCTTGTTGAAGGTTGCTTCTGACACCAACTGGAATGTGATGTTACTGTAGCATATGCCTGGCAGCCAGTGATTGAAAACTGTTTTACCTTTAAAGAAATCTGCAGAAGGTTTAAAGAGAAAAGAAGGAAGGAAAAAAAAAGCGGATAATGCATCAAATGTTCGCTTTCTGATAATGTGACTGCACATGGTGAATGGGCAATGTTTTAGATGTTTAAACATTTTTCAGCCTGCTCTGAGACATGAAATTGTAATAATTCAGTTTGCCAACACTTTTCCTGGCTGTCAAAGCCACTTTGCTACTAGAAAAAAGAAAGACCAAAAAAAAAAAAAAAAAAAAAAGGCCCAGCACAAGAAACATGAGCTGCTTTTCACTGGCAAGGGAACTGAATCTGGCAACCTGCTCCACGTGACACTGAATATCTCAAAGAGCATCTGACAGTTCCTGCAGACCTTTAACTGCTGCACGCAAAAGGTCTTTTTTTTTTTTTGCTGTTTTTTGCTGACTGAAGCCCAGCATTTGTGGGAGATGTTCAAAGGAACACGCGCCTGCAATCGAGTGGTGCTGAGGGCTCGGCTCACGTCCACCACACAGGAGGGCTGAAGAGAACTTGCTCAGGGCTATCTGTGTGCAAGCTGATTAGTGAATCTCCTAATTTAAGCTGACTCTTTTATTTATCAGCAGCTTCAGCGCTACAGCCCCCAGAACTATCTATTAGCTGTAGAGGAGAAAAATTACTGCTGGTGTCCCTTTTGTTCTCTGCAAAGAGGTCACCTGTATTTTCTACCATGATCCAGACTTTATCCTTCCTAACTTCTGGCACTTTACAGCACTGAGAAGAGGATTTCTAGCCCCATTTTGTATTGAAGCAAAGAGACTCCCAAATTCTCTGACCTCCTTCCAGAGGTGTGTATCTACCTCTGCTGAGTTTAAAGAGATCTTCCAGTGATGAGTCTTCTATTCTGGGATCCTTAATTCAGTGCCTAAAATTCAATTCAACACCTACTGGATTGCCCAAAGATTTTGATTTTGGATTTTTCTGCCACTATGGGATGTTAAACCATTAGGGGTTTCAGGGTCTACAAGGCATGTGGGTGCCTTCCTCACCTCTTAGGATGCTTCCCACAGGACATTTACAGTCCCATTCATATCTCTGAGACAGATACTGTGCTTAAGATATACTGCAGAGCAAAAGTTGTAAACAAATACAATTGTTGTAAACAATATGGAAGGGTTCAGTCACAAACAAATAAAAAAGAAAGCAGAATTTGCTCTTGTTTAGATCATTCAGGTGGTTAGGTTGGTTGTTTGCTTAGGCTGACTGTCTAGACTGTTAGATTGATTGCCCTTGACTAGATTATTTTAGGAACATTGAAATTTCTATTCTGCAGCAGGGTTTTTTAGCTTAGGGACAGCACTGGATGCTGCATTGATGTACTCTACAGCACAGCACTGTGTCACTGCAGGGTGACACAGAACCACCAGGCTTGATCCTGTGCCAACAATCAACTTTATTGAATGGGTTTCCCTCCTCTGGGACATCCCAGAGCTTTCCTATCAGCTACAGACCAAAGAGGGAACCTTGGCCAGAGGGAAGAGCCTGGGAGCTTTTGTATTGCTTTGAAGTGACACATAAGCACCAGGGACTGGGGATGCCTTTCCAGGCTAATTTCAGACTGAATACAAAAATCCAGACCAATGAGTCTTCCTCTAAAATCCAAAAGAAAGGGAACATCACTAGAACTAGAATTCTAGCAATTTAAAAATCCCAAGTGAACCACCAGCTCAATTCAAAGACCCATCCCCTACTTCACAACATAAAAGGACATCACCAGAAACACAAATCATTGTATAAATACATGTCAAAACTCCATCTAAGGCCACTGTTTTGGATGTTTCTAGGCAGAGTTAGCATTAAATTTTGGTGAAATAGTTTCCACCTACCTTTGTAGAGCATTGTTCGGTAGTCTTTTCCTTCCCAATAGCTTATATTGACCCTGGTAAAAACATTGTACTTCTCTGGGTACTGAATTTCAAACAACACTCCTGTTTCTGGAGATGGCTTGTAATCATAGATAGAAACATTGCTCACAGGAAGTGGTTCTAAAGGACAGACAAACAAAAGGGGGGAAGGAAGGAAGGGGCAGATTAAGAGGCAAACTGAGTTATTTGCACATAAACAATATCAATGAAAATAAATGCTTTTGTAGGTATGGCACAGGCACTCTTAAATCTACCAGGTGATATCTGAGGCTTCACTGAGGTGTGAGGAAAAGCTACTGGGACCTTGTCAAAACCAGTATTTTTATATTTCCCCCTTTAAATAATGTATTTTCTTAACACTTATGCTTTAACAGCAAAATTTCCATATTTGACATTAAAAAAAGTTATTATTTAAGCACTCACAGTCATGACCTTAGAAATATTTTCATATTTAATACTTGTCAATCACGTAGAAGTGCCCAGACAAAACCAACACAACACTTGAAACTGCTTGTGACTTCAGCAGAAATGTAGAGCTTTCAAGATGAGCTGAGAAAACTATCAGTGTAATGACCAAAGGAAGCTACACGAATAAGGATTTCCTATTTTGGTATCTGTACATTTCTTTATTTCACAGGTAGCTATACAATCTATTCCCACCATGTGAGAAGGCCACAATCCTTATATGTTTATCCACATCAAACTTCTAAATAAACTACCATTATTTTAAAGATGAATAACTGAGGTACAGAGAAGTAAAGTGGTTTATTGGAGGGCACAGGGAAAGCCTGTGCACAGGAAGGAGGTAAGTCATGAACTGCTGCTCTGCACCCAGAGTCAGGCAGGCCACAAAAAGAAAAATATCCTGTGCCCTGTGATCTGAAATCCAAACCAGTGCAGCTCCATCAGCTGAGGAAAGCCATGTCAGTTCACTGCTGCATTGTTGCTGACAATAAGAATGTCACATTTTTATTCAGCCTTCTCTATTCATTAAAAAACCCCAAGAAAAACTAAAAGAAAGAACAGCTTTTGTTCAATGCTCTCCTTAGCAAGAAAAAATTGACAGCAACCCAATTATCCCGTGGTTAAGGGGTCCAAGCAAGGGTACACTGTTAGCTGAAATTTGTCATAGTAACATATTTTAATAGAGATAGTTAATGCAATTATGCCTACATCCTTATAAAGATTAACATGTTGATTTAGTTCTTGCACACTACAGGGATCAGATTGCAAAATTCAGGCTGTTGATTAGCACAGTCTTACAGGACCCATTTGAGTCCAAAATTCTGCTGCTGTAGGCCCAGGAGAAAAGGTAAAAAAATATTTTTTCCCCAAAGATCATACAGTCACAACAGGCAAGAAAAAGAGCAGATGAAATGGGAAGAACAGTATCAAAAGTGGAATTATCCCACAGGAGGTGGAGTGGCTTGATCAAAGATCGAAAAGCAAGACTGTAGTGAAAGAGAAAACTCAATCCAAATGACCAGCAGCATATTTTCACTACAGCTTTAAGTTTCTAGATATGATGAGAAACAGAGAAGAAAAAACAACTGGGAATAAAACCATAGATGCAAACGGAATCTGTCACCAAAACCAATGTGTCATCATTTCTAACTTTGCCAGAGCATGGAAATGTAATAGTGTGGGGTTATTGAACTATTTCTCATGGCATTATCTCCATTAGATACATATCAGTATATTTGTACATTAACCACTTACAAAGAGAAACTCCCCATCTCACAGATACCAACAGGCACTTCAGTGATCTGTGAAGATTCTGCTGACATTTCATGAGAGCCCAGAAATAAACAGGAGTAAAGCAGGGCACAGGAAACAAAGCCCACCCTCTTCTTTCTGCCAACGCTCTTCCCATTGCTTACTCCGAAATAAATAGTGGAAATGACTCCCCACATGGCCAGAGGGTTCATATCACAGCTCACCCAGCACACCAGAGTGGTTTAAATGTTAATAACAATCTCTAAATAGCACAGTGCTTATGTGCAGTCATCTCCCACGTTGGCGGGTGTGCCCTGGGCTTTCTCCTGCTCTCTCGTTCACATCTGAGGTCTCCTCATTTCTGAAAGAATTACTGAAACTTTCTTGTGCCAGTGATTCAATTACCCCATTTATTCCTTCCTACAACAAATCAAATAAAGGATGGAAGCTATATTCATTTTTAATCCAGATGATTTTTCCTCCTGATGCTTTGATTTAATTAAGCAACAATTGAATTAAGTGGTAATCACCACAGACTCTCTTTCGTGTCGCTATCTTCCGCTCACTATCCTCCCCTTGCTCGTGGCTGATGTTAGCAGAGCTGCATGAGTGACATAATGCAATTTAAAGATCCTCCCATTATCTTACTTCCTTCAGCACCAAATCTTCACATCAAAAGCTATTTGCACACTGTGAAATTAAAAGAACGCTCAGCAGATAACCATCATGTTCTGTCTTTCACTTACTAACTGCTCCTAGGGCTATTAAAATTAAAGAATATGTAAAATGCCACTCTTTACTATCTATATTTATAATTCAGAGCATAAACAGTCTGGTTTTTAATTTAACTATTTTCAGTGTTTAGGATCCAGCTTGTCACAGATTTCAGTGGCTGTCAAGAAATAGCCTAAATAAAGTGGAATCACAGAAATGTAATACTTAGAGCTTTATAAAAGCCCTGTACTACATTGAAGTGATATTACAGAAGGGATTTAGAGCATTTCACTGTTCCTCTAATAGTTTAAAATACCTCTTCACTTACAATCTCTTTAGTTTTAGACTTGGAGATTATATTATACACACATAGACGAGATTGCAGGATCAAGACCTGAATTTACCATTTTTCATAGTGTCTCAGAATTTGCTGCTTCTGTAGCAGCTGCTTTCTCATTTTATCTGTTTACAGGAAACTCAGCTTCTCTGTTTATCCTGGACTTTCCAGCATTTTGCATTTAGCATATAACTTGCATTACACAAGCATCAAGACAGCATAATAAATGTGCCTAACATCTTCCTTCAATGCCCTGGAAAATTCTGAATGCTAAATCCTCCATTAATGCATCCAGTTTGTGTCAGACACATTAATATTTGCAATTCAGGAGGGAAAAAAAACTGCTGTGAAAATAAGTACCATGTTTCAATCCAAATCAATTTGTTTGTAATATGTGAAGATTGGGTCACTCTACAAATTGAATTGATTATTGCTGTAGCTTAGAATATAACATCACATGTGGGACTGAGATCTCTTGCTTCTGGAACACAGATTAATCATTATTTACCTCCATATTGTGACTTTTATAAAAAAGATGTCCCATTAATGGAGTGACCTAACCCCATGGGTAATTCCCTTTATTTACAGAAAGAAGTTGTGAATTATGTAATTTTCTCCCCAGAATGACAATATTTACGTAGCTGTTTCATTTCTGTGAAATGGGAGTAAGCCACAGGCAGGGTAAACCTTCCATTATGCTGTAAACTTTAGGATGCTTTATCTCTTGTTAAAAAGAAACCATCTTTGATATTAAAGAAGCTCTTGTTCAATATTCGGAGAACACAATGTTCAAGTTTATGATGGGTAATAGTGATACTGTGCTTATGAAGGGGGAATGCAAGTGAAAATAATACCTGAGCAATGATGCCATATAGTGCAATTTCTACATGGCCACATAGGGTGATAAATAAAAAGATGACACAACCTAAAAAATAATGTCACAAGAACAAAGGCATTTCTATTGTTCTTGAACAGATTTAGGCCAACTGTTTAGATCCTCCTTACAATGCAAATTACAGCAGGTTGCAGCTCTTTCTGTTTCTTTGATTCTGATGGAGAAGTTTTTTCACCCTAAAATTAGAGGATAACATGGTTTATTTGCTGGGACAAGATGAGCACTAATGGACCCAGATGCTGTTGTGAGTTACATTTCAAAGTTAGGGCTGCCACAGATAACCAGCCTTTTTAAAGGTGTTCTACATCATCCTTTAAGAAAGAAAACCATGAAAGGCTAAAGCTTTACATTTCATTAAGGAAAAAAAACCCTCTGAAGCTCTGAGTTAAAGAACCCTGATCCATTAAGAAGCCAGAGGAAAGGACTGGACCTGCTGAATCACTTCCTGCAGCATCTGGCACGATGACAAGAGAGCATTAACTGGGTGTAATGCCAATTACTTTCTGAGGGCTGGAGATCAGAGTCTCAGGCAGCAGCTGTTGGCCTCTCGAGGAGAATATTTTTGTAGGACACACAGAGGCAGAACTCCCCCTAAAGGGAATATATTTCACAGTCATGTATGTAAGGAACCATCAGCTTTTGAAACAATGAGGCATTTTACCACTCAGAACTCCTAATCATCAGCTAAAATAAAAGCCAGGCAGAGCTGCTCTTAATTACCAGAGATCCTCAGATCCAGATTTTTCCAATTCCCAGCAGAGACACATTTTTTCCTGCAGCACACAATAGTTTTGCAATGAACTGCTTTCCCCATTCCTACAAATGTATAAACATTATTTTCTTTCACAATATAAAGTTGAAAATGCATATGAAAAGAAAAAAAATGGAAGATGCTATGACTCACCCTGGGAAGAATAACATAAGGCTTCAAGCTGGGAAAATGTAGGATGAGTGGGTGAGAATATCAGTCACTGATTTTACAGATGTGCTCCTCATTTATTTCATAAACTACTTTAAAATCAATTAGTAATAAAGTGGAATTTTCAGTCAAGTATTTAAAACACAAAATAAATTATACAAATTCCAGAATTACTTCATCCCCATTTAAAAGCCAAAGCTCCAAGAGCAGAGGAAAGCAAACCTGAAAGAGTTGTGTGAGATACCAGAACTACAACATTGCCCAGGCTGAAGAATGGAAGGAAGGTGACTTTGACAGGCACAGCACAATTGCACTCACAAGAATCCAGCCAGGAGGGTGAGATTCTCACAACTATTCTTGTCAAAACCATTGCAAGGATGTTTAAAAAGCAATCATGGTTTCCATTTTTCTCCTTCAGTGATGTACTGAGCCAAATTTGCTGAATACAACTTTGCTACAGAATCAGAAGCAAAAAGTGCTATTTTGTGCTAAAAATCCATGTTACAGGCTTCTTATCTAAGAGTTTTCAAATAGCTCATCCTTTTCATTGCAACAATCTGAACCACAGAGCCTAAATGAGGAAATTCTATAGCTTGTGGTATTTTTGATTAAAGTGAGAAAACCCTTAAATTCTTCAAATCAGAGCTGCGCAGTCCTGTAGAAAACGACCAAATTAACAATGGAATGCTCAAAAGGAACACGTACACATGAACATGTGCATGGATGACACGCTCACATGCAATACAAGGAGGTGATCCAAGACAGCCAGGATGGCTTCGTTAAGGGCAAATTGTGCCTGACAAATCTGGAGGTTTACATTGAATATGAGGAAAAACCTCACTGAAAAGGTGGTCAGGCACTGGAATAAACTGCCCAGGGAAGTGTTGAATTGCCACCCCTGGAAGTGTTCAAAGAATATGTGGAGGTGGCACCTGGGGACATGGTCTGGTGACGAACTTGACAGTTTTGGGTTAACAGTTGAACTTGATTATCTTAGAGGTCTTTTCCAACCTAAATGAGTCTATGATTCTATGTTACAGGTATATTTTTGTGACATGATTTTGTATTTTTATATGTACATATTTATGCCCATATATTTCTATTAAGAGTTACACTTATATATGCCGATATATAATGTATAAAATATATATTTTGTTAGCTTTTCAAGTCTTTTCTGGCCAGAAACCTTTAAGGGTTAAAACAAAAGTCTTCTAAATGGGTTTCTTGCCAATTCCCCTAGAGGTAGTATATTGATGGGAGACATGAACAGGAGAAAGGAAATGTCATCAGGATTTACCACCAGAAAACAGAGGTCTTTCACAACTCCCACTGAATTTCTAAGTAGGCAATGTCTTTGAGGCACCTTGGTCTTGTTTTGGTGAGCACTTTTTAGGTACACAAAGCTCTGTGTAAAACTCAAACCTCTAGCACACATTGAAAAGTCTCCTTTGCAGACTCCAGGATATCCCAAAAATCTCTTGTGAGCACTGCCTTGGGAATAACCACATTGGCATCACTGGCTATCCTGCTTGATTTATTTTGTGACAGCCTAATGAATGGGGTCAATCTGCCACTGGTAAAGCTCTCCTGACACCAATGGAGTTAAAACAGGAATTAATTTGTACTGAAGTTAATTGCAATGTGCCATTCTTTCATGTGTAAGATACAGATGGAAAAATTTAGATAGTTACATGTCTTTGCATGATTAAATAAACCAAGAATATTAAACAGTCAGAGAGCATAGGGCAAAAAGAAAAATATACATCTGTCTTAATTATTATCTGCCAAAAAAATCAAGTTAATTGATAGTCATAAAATTATGAAAAAAAGGCATTGCACAATACCAATAAGAGGGGGGAAAAAAGAAAAAATCCCAGCAACAAACCAAATACCACCTCATGAATTTTGTAGGAGAAACCAGGGGTCACAACAGGAGTTTTAAGATCTCAAAACCTGAAGGGTATTGAAACACCTTCAAAATCTCACCCTGCCACGCTGCCTTTTCATTCCAAATTTACTTTCAGTCCTGTAGCCTTGTGCTCCAAAAGATGAACTTGGGAGCAAAGGCTGCTACAAGAGAGCCAGCACTCATCAGTTTGCCTGACAGAAAATATCACAGAGGAGATTGGATCCTTTCCCTTCCAAAGCTCACCATTTACAGCCTACTTTTGGAGTTCAGTGCAGCATCCTGCAGGACTGCCCTTTCATTCTCAAGAACGTGGTTGTCTCTCTGTTGAGTCAAAACCAGAGAAATCCCCAGTTCTCTCTCTGTTACACGGCTCCCACTGGCAGCCCTGGCTGAGTGCCAGGATCCCTGGTCCTTCCAAGGTCTGGGGGAGCAGCAGGACACCCCAAATGCTGCCAGCACACCCCATCAGACAGGTGGTGAAACCATCGAGCCTTGGAGGAGGGAGAGTGACACAGGACATGACCTTGGAGCCCCCAGACTCACACGTTCCCAGAACACCTTGTGGAAACACCCCAAGCCAGAAAAGGGAAGCCTGGAGCTGGCTCTGGTGGGCTGAGTGACTCTGGCTTCCTTCTTCCTTCAGAGATTCCCTGCACAGCAGCGTGTGCACCATCTGCCAGCTTGGATCACACCTTCCTTGCTACCAGAGACCCTCATGAGCTCTGGAAATCAAAGAGCAATGAGTTCTGCCACACAACTGCAAATGCAGCACCTAAAACCTGCTAAGAATACATACTGAGGCATTTTTCTTCCAGTTGTATATGACAACAGATGCTTTAATTATTTTCTTTGAAGAAAACAAACACAAAATAGAAAATTGCATTAAAATTACTACTTTGCTTACAAGGTTAAAGCAGTCAAAGGAAAGGAAATTCAGGCTGCCTGTGAACCCTGAAATTATTCAGTTCTTGTACTACCCAACAACATGATATTTTTCCCATGGGACCCTTCATGGTTTTCCTCATCAGGGCACAACTTGAGTACACAAGGGAAAGCTGAAGAATGTGTAGATGATGCAAAATGTTGTTACTCCTGAATTTTAGGCACCTCACTCAATAACACAGGAACCGACTTTAACATGCTTTGAATGCTATTACTGTGGATAGGGTTTCCTCATTGCCAAAATAATACAGGCACAAAAAATAATAACAATTCCTCAGATGTAATACAACTAAAACTACCTATACAATCCAATGTGCCATTTAGGGGAAAGAAAAATCTGAAAAATTAGTCTGGCTCTGTCCAAACAGATTTTTTTGTCATCTTTCTTCCAGATGAAGAAATAATTTTCTATTCCACAAATTGTTTTCAATTTCCGGGCTGGCAAATGGAACCTCAGAGCCAGAAGCACAGCTGGAAATCAGTGGTACTTAGTACAGTGACAGAGCAAAGAAAATCACACCCAGGATCAATGCACCTGGAAATAGTAAGAGACAGGCTACTAGAAATGTGTTCTCCATCACAAACACCTTCGGCTGTACTGGCAGAAACACATGGTTTTGGTGACTGGTGTCTGCTTTCCTAGTATTGCTTCCATATATTAGCAGTCAAAGAACAACGTTACAGCATTTAAAACAGAATAAAACTCATGAAATGAGAGGAGCACTTACACTGAAATGTCAGTCAACACTGGTCGTGCCCTTTTCTAGATGTTTGGAACTCCTGGTTAGAAGGGTTTAGGATGAACATCTGAAAAGGGGGGTTCATTCATCACACTGTTTTAGTATTTTACACCTCAGTGTTCAGGAAGGGCCAGCCAGGGAAAGGGAAACCTAAAGCCTTTCCTTGCTTTCTGCCCACACCTTGTGAATTTTCACTAACACCTTGTCAAGGATTCTTCCCTACTGTTCTCACACAGGAATGCATCCGACACACATTGAAAAGAAACAAAACCAACCTTCTTCACAAGAACTTCTGGGGGAAAAAAAAGCCACGCACACAGACACGAAAGAGAAGAAAAGAAGAACAAGATGTTACTTACTGGTTAACACAGTGATTGACCTCGCTGACTTGGAAACCATGTTTGAGTTGACCACCAAGAGAGTCACTATGTAATACAGGCCATGGTATTTGGCATTGAACACCACAGGGGCAGGTAAAGTGCTATTGAATTCGTCAAACTGGAAAAAGTAGTTCTTGGATTCTCCAGCTATCTTCACAACGTAGACAGAGGACGAGCTGACCACGTCTGATGCCTCCAGGGACACAATGATACAATTGTCTTCTCGGACAGCAACTTGGAAAGGCTCTGCGCTCTACAAAACAAGAATACAGAGTTTGTTGAAGTAAAATCTAGTATTTTACTTTCACCTATTTCCCTTGTTATTCATAAGATATCATGTTAATTTGGAATAAAGTTACATCTTATATTCAATGGGAGAGTTAACATCAAACAGGAGCAATTATTTGAGGCTGCAATTCACAGTCAGCCAGAGCCCACAGGTATCTGATTATCAGAGGCCACTCTCTCTGCAGCAGAGGCTGGGTCCTGCTGTGTCCTTTCTGATGCTCCACATACTCCATTCCTTGCATCCTGAGGAATAAAGCCTCAGTCATCCTTTCCTGAGGAAAGGTGAAGTAGAGCAGAAGAAGGATGAGATTGTAAAGGGTATCAGGGCAAGAGGATTTCCAAAAAAGTTAATGTCATTTAAATCCGGCCAAAAAAAGAGGTGATTAAATCAAGCCTCTTTTATATTGCAGAAACAGGATCATGGATTCCTCAACACAATATATTCTGAAAACCTACAACTGAAGAATAATTTTTGGTACTGCCTAAGCTTTTGCAAATGGATATTGTATTAAACATATTTGCCCATTTCAGCAAGTGCTAAGCAGCTCTCACCACTATGTCCATAGTTTTGGCTGGCACTTTTTTATTTCCTAAGCTACAGCATTTAATTTTCAATATTTCTTTTATTAGTGGTAGAGAGAAAGAAGCAATTTAACCTTGTTTTCATGTATCATGAGCATGTTAAGCCACTGCCAGCTGAAAACACTTTCCTTTTTATTCATTTCAAACCAGCTGTCAGGAGAAGCACTTGTTCTCTACAGGAATTTCAAAACAGATTCATGCTAATTAACAAGAAGGAAAAGTTCAAGCTTACTTTAAGAGTTGCCTTTTTGTTTATTAGACCACACCACAGCTTATAATTATTTTACCCCCCATGAAAACTGTAATATCTGATATATTCATTTCCCAACTCCACAGTATTTTTTTCCTTCATGTTTCATGAGAGCTCTCAGGGAAAGGTGGAAAAGCCAGGCTAGTTTGCAACTTCTTTGATCAAGTTGCTCCTGAACCAGAAAGAGCTGGAGACCTCCTTCAGAGATTAATTCTAGCAGCCTGACTACCTCCTATTTTCTTGTGGTTTAGTGCTTGTTCTTCCATAAAAACAATATTACTGGGATTTATGCTGCAAGAACCAGGATGCCTATTTGAAATTCACACATCTGGTGTTGCCAAATCCTGACATTCAAAAAACACTTCCAAAAAAAAAAAAAAGGCAAAAAACCCCCACAACAACAACAGAAATAAACCCACCAAGGATAAATAAGATAAATAATTGGTTCTAGGAAGTGTAAGATTTAAACCAGCAGCAGTTTGTCTTTACATGTATTGATGGTATTATCACTGGGCTTTGACATTTACAGTGCACCTAAGGTTATACCACCCTAGAGGCAAAGCCACAGGCTTGAGACAGAGCCCCTAAGCAAACCCTCCCATCTGATCCAAGAGGAGAACAAGGCACAAAGCACATAATCAGCCCAACCCAAAGAGGATAACCTGTCTAGACAGCGCCAAGCCTGACATTAAAAACAAAGGCAATGCAACTTCAGCTGCTGACTTGAGGCTTGCTTTAGCTAGTCTTTTAATTACTTTTCAGTTGTTAAAATTGCATCTGCCAATGTTACCAGTGGGAGAATATTTTGGTAGGGAAGTCCGGGTAATTTTTCACAGATGGCAAAACGATTGTTCCAAAAGGTTTATAATGTAAGACTACAACTACAAAAAAGCTTCCATGTGTTTTCCCCAGCCTGAGCTGAATTCAACAGGCTTACCCTTGAGCAGAGCAAAATTCTACATTTCAACTGGTTGTATTTTGCCTTAAATCCCAGCCTAGCATTTAGATTCACACAGACTCAAACATTTAACTGGGGATTATGCTTAGATCTGGTCAAAACCAAGTAGAAGTTCTCTTATCCTTCCTTCCTGCCTATTTTCTTTCCACTAAGAAAATGTGGAATCAATCCTACTTCAGCCCTCCTAGTGCAGGAAGACAGGAGAAGAAAGGCACAGGTGACCTGGCTTTCCAGGAGAACATGCACTATTGCATCACAGAAGCCACGGTTGTCTTCCAAGACCAAGAAATTACTCAGCAAGGTTATTTCTACACACTAAGCTTGCAGTTCATGTGTAATCCCACAGAAATCTGTGGGTTTTGCCCTTCCACAGACTTGCATTTGAATGCTTCACTGGAGGACAAAGAATGGTGCTGTCTCTGAAATTATTCTGGCCTTCCCTTGGCCTTGGCACTGAGTTCCACAGCTCTGACTCCACGTGCCTACCTGGCTACAAAGAGCTAGCCCAAAGTGCCAAATTAATTTATATGTGCCAACAAACAGTTCAAAGCAAGTTCCTTATAGCTGGATACTATAAATCATTTGCTATGCTAATCAAGTACAGCTGGAAATTAAGCGTATAATTGCAGAGTCATGGACATTCCTAGGTTATAATTAGATATCAGGCAATGCTCATATGGGTTGTGATTTCACTCTTTGATTCTTCCATGGGTATTGTATTAACCATGATGAAGACCATGCTTTCATTTTTTCCTCTCAACTTTTTGTGAATCCACAGCAAGCATCATTCAGCAAATGGTTCACAAGCCCTCTTCAACAGCTCCCACACCATCAGCACAAAATGCCTCTGCCAGCTAAATAAAACTCTCAGATATTTCCAGTTGTTACCTATGACACCTGCCTGGGGTAAGTAGCTTTCTTTGAGTCCTCTATCATCTTAAGCACTGTGAAATGATAGTTTCCCTCATCTGTGTGCCCATGTCCAGATGTTTTGGAAGCACTGCTGCCATGATGCACTTTTTGAGGGCCATCTCCTTAGCAGCCCTGTGCCCCATCCAGCCCATTACTGTGCCCCTCTGCAGGATGCATCCCCCTCTGGAGTGGCCCCTTTCCAGTGATTGTGTGTCCCTCTTCCACACCTCTGTGTGCTTTCCAGCTGCTGTATGCAGGGCACACATGGTATGTGCCAGACATCTCTTTATTACCCACTGGTTCTTGAAGTAACTTTTAGCCTTTAATTTCATCTTGTAAGACTAGAGATCAGAGATCAATAAAAAGAATTGGCAATTAACACGTCACGAGACGAAATAATTTATCTCCTTTGGAATATGGAATATGTTATCTCCTTTGGGATATGTTTTAAAAAGAACAGACCATTCTGGTCATCCTTCCTTCAAGTTCCTTCAAGGTCAGGGTTACCAGCCAGCACTGGGCTTGTGATTTTCAAGAGAAGGCTAAGAAAAAAGCCAAGTATTTTCTCTAAGCACCACTGGAAGTGACAAACGTGCCCCACTTAAGTAGATTGTAAAGCCAGTGTGTCTTAAGACTGACAGCATCAGTATGGTAAATACACATTTCATTACTTCTGGTCAGCTACCTCCAGGATTTAATTTGCTGGTGTCACAGCTTGAGCGGCTGTTTCAAGCCTGTGGGGAAATTTGGCAGGGCTTGTGCATTCAGAACCAAATGATTAGCTCCAACTTCCTTCCTAGTTTATTATTACAAGCTCGTGCCACGATAAAGCACTTAGGAGAAAAAATAAAAAGGAGGGGGGAAGTAAATCCCACAGTGTGATGGCTGTTCACAGTCATTTCCAGTGCAGGGATGAGTCATGTTAGTGGAATTTCCAGCCAATAGCCAGGTCCCAATTAAAATAAAAAGGCAGGGGAGGCAAGGAGATATACAACATGTCAAATAAACAATATCCAAAGAGTAATAGGAAAATAAATGGTGTGCAGCAGAGCTCAGAGTCCTCTTTCCAGAAGTTTATATCCTCGGTTTATTTCCATATAACAGAATGAGTTTTACACATGAGGAAGAGATCAAAGCTGCAAAACAGCTACTGATTTTAAGTACTCTAGCTTCTGAATGTCTCATTGTGAAACACATTGTGCCAGAACCCAATTACCAGAAGTGCAAGCAGTTACAAGTTCTGCTGACTTTAAGAGGAGCTGTGGCCACTCATCAGCACTCTAAAATTAAAGTACTGGTAACTGCATCTCATTATCTAATGCCAGACAAGTGGAACTAAAATCCCAAACAAATCTGACTTTTGTCAGCTTTTACAGAGTAAATCCTGCAGCATTCACAGAATTTTCAAAGTAAGCAGGAGCAAATTTTAAAGCTATGAGGATCTATTTCTCAGGCACCATTCTGATCCCCTACTGCATGATGTGGGACAAAAATAACATCCATGCAAGTACAAGAAAATATTGAACACTACTACATCCAGACCTCTTGGGTGAAATACTGACTGTTTCATGAGTGATTCTACTACACTCTGATATATTTTGTCCTGGTGGCCAATAATGCTAATTTCGTTTTAAATCGTGTGATGACTCATTCTCACCACGATTCATCTTACTTAATCTTAGGCACTTAAAAGGAATGACTAAGCCAGGATGACCTTTTCAGACAGAACACCTGTGGATTCACCTAAGACTGGAATTAATTTTGAAAAAGCACTGAACAGCCAAAGGGCTGATGGCCCCAGCTTGGCAATATTTCTGCAGTCTTCTGGGTGTAGTGAGTCCAAGCCTTACAAAAAAGACAACACTGGGATCCAGATTTCAGAAACTTCAGCCTCTGCTACAGTCGTGCAGTGTTACAACCACAGAAAGCACGTAAGAAATAAATAGAATTGCAAAATATGCTTCCTTGGAATTGCTAGCTATCATTATTAGCTGCTAGAGTATAAACAAAATAGGTAAAGACATCCTTAAAGAATTTAGGGAAGCACATCTTAAGCTTTCCACGTGTGCCAGTGAATTCTGGAGCAGGCACAGACTTCAGTGTTGACTGCAAGAGGATTGTTTGACATGATCTTCAAAAGTGTGAACAAAAATGTTACAGCCTTCTGACAAAAATTTAAAGACTTTGGGAAAATAAGGATATTTATTTCTGAGGCTTTTGTTTTTATCTATACTTTCCCACAGGTTGTGTAAAGATCATCCCTTAATAAACACTCCTCAGAAGAAATACTCCACAGGAAAAAATGCAAATCTGTATAGTTAAGATTTTCCATGCAAAAAGGAATATTTTAACACGTAAAAAGATAGCAAAAGCTGCAGTTCTCAATAATTGATGGTTTGTGATTCAGGTTAACACATCATTTCTGGCACTCTGCTCTATGAATAGTGTCCTCAGCCCTGTTGCTATTCTGAGTCTCAAAAAGCCAGTAATAACAATCCTCTAGTCATATTTTATAAATGAACTTCCACATTTCTTTGCTCTGGGAGACAGCTCTAAAGGGATGAGTATTTTTTCCCATCTCTGCCCACAAATGCAGAACATGGGGGTGGGATTTTTTAAAACAAACATCATTATGGTATATACAGCCCACCATGTTTTGCTGCCATTCTGAAGTTAATAACCTGGAAGGAAATATTTCTTCACACAATCTGCTATTACAACAGCATTAAGCAGATTCCAGAATGCTAATTTCAGTAAGGCTCATATCTAATGTATCCCACTGCTAACATGTCCAACAATTGATAAATTATTGCTAAATAAATATTTTTACCCCTTCTTTCTAGTGCAGAGGGCAACACCCAAGCACAGTGATTCAGAGGCCTTGATGTTAACAAAGTTTAAAACTAAGGACTTCTAGGATGGCATTTCTCCCTGTTTTTGGTCCTGACTGCACACGTGCACCCCAAATACAACAGGAATTCACAACCAGGCAGATACAGGTTGGTGTCTCTCCTCTGTAGATTTTTAGTTTCTCCCTAGTCCTAAAATTTTGTCAAAAAGCATAATTCTGCTGAAAGAAAATATGATTTTGGTTTCCTTCTCCAACTCAGATCTTTATGGAGTCTCTGCAATTAAAATTCAGCCATCAATTGTGGATGTAGCCAAACACATGCCAGATGAACCCTGTGCTTTAATTAAAATGCATCTTCCCTCTTGAGCCTGTATGTGAATAACAGAAAGTGATAAAAGGGCACAGGAAACATATCACATTGCCTCAAATCCCTTAATTCTACCTAAAGGACCCTTCTCCAGTCAATCTTTGTTCCTGGGACAAGATCGAGAGCAAACTTCTGCCTGAACCAATGGTAAAATGATCAGAGCTGAACATATACCAGGTGGGAGGTGTTGGTTGGATCCCCTGCTAAATTCCAAAAAGAACAAGTAGGGGGAAAGGAAGAGAAAGATAAACTCCATGTACACATTATCCTAAGAAAACACACACCATCTAGCAGCTAAGAGTGAGACGTCTCACAGCAGAGCTTCCACCTGCAGCTGCAGCTCACTCCATCCCAGGAGGGAGGAGGAACAGATCACCTCATGACAAGGCTGAAGGAGCAGGTAGAGTGAACAAATGAGTGATCAAGTCAGGTAGATTTTAGAGAATTTGATCAGAAAGAAGCCTCTCCTTGCATGGTGAGAAGTAATCTCTGAGGTGTTGCAAAGTGCCCCGTTGGAAGATGAGAGGGAGCGCAGTGGAGATGTGGGTTTGGGTGATGAAGGACAAATTCATTCATGCTCAGTCCTTCAGCTGAAAAAATTGTGGCTTCACCTCTGCCAACAATGGAAGTCTGTAATAGAAGCTTCTGATGCTGAAACAGCTTCTGAAGAGCTACAGGTGCTGAAAGGTGACACTAGGAGGTTACACAGAAAATTCCTGGTGTTCAACAGAATGGGAGGGCTGATGTTGCATCATGAGAAAACAATTCCAGCTGAGCTGAACTGACTGGAGGCAGCTAAACTTCATGCTACACGCTGAGAGTATGACAGAGAGGTAGACACTGACCTGGGGGGTGCTACAAGAGTGGAAAACACCTCAATTTTGAATTAATAGGGAGCATATATACCCTTCATAAGTGCACAAGTGAACTAGTTTTCAAAGGCAGAATGCAATGCTTTACTATTTGCATTATCTACAAAGAGCACGGCTGGGAGGAAGCTAAGAGTTCTCACTTGTCAGAAAAAATTGGAGACCAAAGTGGTTGTTAAATTAATTTGTAATCACAAAGCAATGTAAGGGAAAATGGAGGAAGAGAACCAGACTTTCTCTTCCCCCCCCACGTTGATCTATAATAAGAGAACAATGAATTTATTTGTAGATAGGGGCTATTCCAGAATCCTAGTTCTTTGTTCCATATCTGTAAATGTTTTTAAAGGGGATTAGACACCAAAGCACCCTTAAGTATCTTCAAAATTCTGAGACTACTAGAGAGGTTTTGAAATTTGAAATTGGGATGCATTCATAAAAATAAACCAAAAAAAACCCCACAAAACCAACAACAAAAAACCAAAACAAAACCAAAAAAAACCAAACCCCAAACTCCAAAAAAACCCAACAACAACACACAAAAAAAAAAATCCAGCCAAATCCAACCAAAAACACAAACAAAACCTGTTCCAAATCTGGTTTTGTGACTTCACATGGGTCTTGTGCTCACCTTAAACAAGGGTTCTGCCTTATTCTGGTTATTTTTCTATCACCCCCTGCCTCTCAGCTCCCCAGAAAAAAAGCTGCAAACACCCACCACCCTTTCTGCACTGGTCACAGGAGTCATGGCATGTCTAGAAAACCCAAGTCTAAATCCAGAGCAGCAGTTTTCATATTCTGTGCTTACTACCCTTCCTTCCTAAGCCATAACTGTAATGTGGCTATGGCTATCCCTGAAAGATTGTTCCCTCAGGCTCAAGTACAGGTTTATTTTGTTTCCAGATCCAAGTGGAACCTGAAGTTCTGCACTTGGATTACCCTGTGGTGTCCCTGTGCTCTCTAAACTGGCACGAGATGAACAGACAAGCTGCTGAGATTTTCTCTGTTATTTACATATAGTTTCTGCAGAGGAATGGTATATTTTTTTCTTGCTAAAGTATTTGCTGTTGTAAAGTGTGTGTATGAGTGTGATTGATTGTTTAGCTTGGTAAGGGTTTGTTTTTGGGTTTTTTTTTGCCTTTTTCTAACCTGTGCTCAAAGGGAAGCAAGCTGACAGTGCCATTTCCCTGGTTACTAGCAAGAGATGAGCTCTGTAACTCTCTGTACAGCACAGGGTCAATTGCAAATCCACACAGAACATTTCAATTGTAGCCACAGCCTGATTGTCAATTCATTTCTGGCATGGCTTTAGGCTCAGTTCAGCCATTTGTAGCAATCTGCTAAATTCATACCCACAGAAGAACGCTCTGTCACACTGGCAGTGTGCTGCTCAGAAGTCACAAACAGCCCCAAACTCCAATGCTGCAAAAGCTCAGAACCTGCCACTGCCACCCTGCCCTGCAGGGACAGCCCCAGCAGGATTTATTTGGCCATAGTGTGTCAAGCATTTTGTTTTTAGCACAACTGCCAGAGGCTGACTTGAAGGAAGAGAAAGAGAGGAGTGAATACAAAGAGCTCAGGAAATGGAGCCAGGACCTTCAGCTGCTGGAGAGTCCCTCCAGATGTAAAAGTGCCACCCCAGCTGCCCAGAGCAGGAGACTGGCCAGGGGACAATGATTGCCTAAATGAGGACACCTCAAAGATTTCCTGGCCAGAACTTTTGTGATGAGACTTTTGTATTTACTGTGAGATCAATCTGGCTTCATTTTATCATAACAAAAATTTGGTGTGCTGTCCAATCTTATCATCTAGGTTCCCTCTGTAGGGAGAGAGGGATCTGAAGAACTTCATTTACCCACTTAACCTTAAACAAGCTGCCTCCTGCAGATGCTGCTCTCTGTGCCCCTTCCATTTAAACACCAAGAGCCAGATGAGAGCAGAAACAGCTGTGTATGTTTTGATGGCAGCTGCAATTCAGATTTTTAAAGCCATTTTAATGTATTATGGCTCCTAGTATTTTTTTTTCTCCAAATCCGTATTATAAGGTTTCAATTTTGTTTAGCTACTCTCTTTTTCAGCAGTATAAAAGTGCATGATGGCTCTGGCTGAGCAAGGCAAATAACTTCAAGCACATGGAAGTTCCTACTCAGCAAAAGATGCAAGCATGTCCATAAATCCTGTGCCTTTTTGACAAAGGCAGGCCCTAAGTACAAAGAATCAATCAGGAGATCAAGGTCTCTTTTCTGGAGCTGCCAAAGAGTGATAACCCCTGAAACTTCCTTCTAATTTGTGTTGAGTCTTTTACGAAGCGAGGTTACTAAAAAGTCATTCAAAGAATAATAAAAGTCTTGGTCTCAGGTGATGCTGAGCCTCCTGTTCTGCAGGTTTAGTGTTCTCCTCACAGAAATTGTTATTCCTTGCTGTGGTCATGTGGGTTTTACACTTGGCAGTAACTCAGTGGCCGACAGGGATGCAGCCAAACCACTACAAATACATTCATCAGGCTAACATCTCAGGCTGAGGTAGCTCAGCAGTAATGGCATGGAGAGCAGACACATTAAATTTCTGTCTGGTTTGGCAGCTACATACCCTGCGAGTGCAGAACTGAAAGAATTAAACTTTTGCCATTCGCTTTCTTTTATATATTTCTCTTTTAATACCTGACAGAGCTTTTCCCCAGGCGTGACAATGGCTAGCCAGGCAAGAGAAGGCTTAATAAACTGAGAGATGAAATCAGCTGAGAAAAGGTTGTGTGGAAATTGGCAATGAGAAGTCTGTTCCCTACAGGAGAATTGACTGTAAAACAAAAAATATAAATTTTCTGAATGCTGTTTCCTCATTTTAACTCAGGATGCTAAACCTCTGTAGTGTCTTCTGAAAAAGGATGAATTTATAAACAGCATGGCCTTAAATGAGTCAACATGACCTTTCCCAGACACATACCACAGTAAATATTTACTGAACTTTATTTCATAGGCATTAACTCATTGCTAATATAAAAAGCTTTCAGGCTGCTGGACAATGCAATATGTAATCCTATCATTCTGACATTTAAAAATATTCACAGCTTAAAAGTGATAATGATTTTTTTTCCTACTTACCTTCTAGATATGTGTTCACCATGTATTTGTTTATGTTGTAATTTTTTTCTTCCATTTTATGAAGTATTTTTATTGTCAGTGAAAGGGAAGGATAAGGATGAAGGATGATGACATGAATTTTTTTTTCTTTTGTCTTCTATTTAACTCGCAGCAAGTGGTGCTTCCACACATAAGCACTGGTCATTCTGCATTATACTAATCCAGGCAAAAATACATTTAGCCTGGTTGTCTGGCTGCCATTTGCAGGTCTTAGTGTGGCAATTTCTCAATAACTGCAGTGTAAATACACAAATCTCTCTTATCACATCAACTCCTGCACTTCAAATTAATTCAATA
This sequence comes from Passer domesticus, assembly GCF_036417665.1. Classification (NCBI taxonomy): domain Eukaryota; kingdom Metazoa; phylum Chordata; class Aves; order Passeriformes; family Passeridae; genus Passer; species Passer domesticus. The sequence continues at coordinate 79,255,183 of NC_087478.1, read as the reverse complement.
TATACATTGCCTAAGGTCTTACCCAACTCTTTGAGTGAACCAAAATATTTTCCTAAACGTGACCATAAAAAGTCACAAGGAAAGTTCTGTAAATGTATATGGTGTCCTATAACCCAGATAAATATCTACAATATCCTTCAAAAAACCAGAACCGGGCACCAAGGTATTTTTTATGTTAAGTTAAATGTGCACCCTCAAACCTCTCCACCTTCACAGCCTGGCCCTTCACCTACAACAGAAAGATGTAAGAAAAGGCACACTGGCAGCACTGAGCCCCTGTGCTAACAGAAACAGCTTCATCTCCAAGCCAAATGAGTGGTTTCTCTTAGTTATTTATAGCCCTTTTAAATTTTAATCACTTTATTTACTTATTCCCTGCCAGGTCCCCACTGACCACATTCAGTTTTCCCTCCCCTTCCACTCCAGTGTGCTCACAGAGCAGGGAAAGCTCTTTATTTCCACTACCAGCCTACAATGCTGTTTCTCAGCTCAGGTTTACTCTGGGTGCAATTTTTGCCTCCTAACTCAGGTGCCAGGAGAGCCAATAGACAGAATATGCTCCTGCCCAAGCTGTTTCCCACCTGCCCTTAGAAGTTAAAAGCAGCAGAGAAGGAAGAAAGCTGATGTTTCTTTGGGGTTCTCTTTTTGTGGCTGACAATAGGCTACATCAGGCATTGTAGCTCTGGGCATGTTTCTGTGATGTTTTCTCACAGAAGAAACCTCAGTCTTAGTGAGTCATGGAGTTTTCTGTCCCCCCCTCCCCAGACTTCAGAGGAGAAACTCATCACCCAACAGCACCCTGAGCTCCCTGCAATTGACAGCAGCAAAAGTCATTTCCAAGCAACAGCTTCATGAAACACCAGCAATAACAGACCCTGCACTGAGCTCAAGCACCAGGCAAAACTAACTTAAATTACCAAAAGGATTAGGACCATAAACACAATCAGTTGGCACAGCTCAGTCTATAAACAACAACAAAAAAAACGTATTTACCTATGGCAACAAAATGAGCCACGCTGTCCTTATCTCTGCTGCTGCAAGCACTTAAAGCATGCATGTGAAAGTGAACATTCATGCTTGCACTAAGTATTTGCATGTTTATGAATAAACTGTAATCAGTTTGACAGTGTTCTTCCTTCTTGCCTTATTAGCCCTGTGAGATCTTCATTCAGCCCTCACCCTTTGCATACCAAAAAGGCAGACAGGGAAAAACATCAACATCCTTGTGAAGTTGCACACAAGCACAGAATGTCCACATAAATAAGAAAATTAGACCCAAAGGCTAGAGACCATGCTCCAAAGAGCAGCAATGTCTTAGTATTGGCCACAGTAAAATGAGAAGCTGGGGAAATCTTGGATTTTTTTCCCCCCCAATTTGTCTCTACTTGAAAGAGGGGAAAAAAAGAGACATGCATGACTGATAGTAATGGAAAACCTATTTGTGTCCAATTCACTGGAGAAACAGTACAAGGACATATCATCCTTGTGAAATGATTTGTCCTGTATTCCTTGAGCCAGATGAAAGCCCCATTATGTACAAAACAACACGTGCAGATGAATACAGATTTGGGAGATCTATTATCCTCTCAATACACTGCCTTGGTGCAACCTCTGTCACGAAAAAGGCTCTTTCCAAGCGCCTCACACTGTCATATAGTGTGACTTTTCCCACTAGCCTAGAATAGATTTGAAAGTGCACAGCAGCACCGAGGAGCCATTCATGATCAGGGCTCTTGCTGTGAAACAAAACTGGCACAAGCTCCTGGAACCTACGGCAATTAACGAGTGTGAAATCAAAAAGCCGCACCACACCGACCGTTCCCAGAGCAAAAATAGAATGAAACAGCTCCATCTCCACAGCCCTGGCTGGCTTTGCAATTCAGAGAGACCTTTATGAGCACATCACAGCTTCATTCCCTCAGATGAGGCTGGTACTGATGTATTTGAACTTCTCAAAATCTTCCTCTTCGCCCCGCCAGGAGACACGAGGTACTCTTAGACACTGCTCATTACTAATTCCCTAACCTGACAAGAAATTTGGGCAGGAACAGAAGATTTTTGAGATCTAAAGAATGGTTATGAAGTGACACAGGCATGATAGGAAATCTGTTTTTTTTTTTCCTCTTGCAGAGCTAAGGAAAAAAACCCAAAACCCACAAAAAACAGGCCCAGGAGTCTGGCCAGTGCAGCACAGAGCACTGCAGCCTCTTCACCCTGCAAGGCATTGTGCTGCCTCTAAATTTTAAGGGCTTACAGAGCAACTCCATCTTCCACATCAAAGTGAGTAACAAAAGAAAAAAAAAAGGAAAAAAAAAGAGGAAAAAAAAAGGAAAGAAAAAAAAAACCAGAAAAAACCAGAAAACCTGGGAAAAAAAACCCACAAAAGGAAAAATGCCCCAGGTAAATCCCGCCCCTTCAAAAAAAAAAAAAAAAAAAAAAAAAAAAAAAAAAAAAAAAGGAAAAAAAACCACAGAAAACCCTCAAAAAACAAAAAAAACCCCAAACCAAAAAACCCAGGAAAAAACCCCCAAAACAAAACAAAAAAAGAGGAAACCCCTGCCCCTACCAAAAAAAACAACAAACGAAAAAATGTTAAAAAACTAAAGGAAAAAAAAAAACACAGAAAAAAGGTGGGGAAAAAGAAAAAAAAAAAAGAAAAAATAAAAGAAAAAATTAAAAAAAAGAAAAAAATGCTTTGAAGCACCATTCTTGGTTGGAATTTTCTACACTCACATTACAAATAATTAATTCTAAACACACAAAATGATGGCTCTGCCAAGAAAAAAAGCAGTGTGCATCTAGACATGGTAAAACAGAAGCTGGAAGGTAAAGACCATGCTGGTTTACTAAGCAATCCTAGAAAAGCCAGTAGCTCTCACACAGATGCAGTTCAGAAAAACACAATTGCCCAATCTGGCCTGAATATAGCTGATGGTAATGTTGATTTATGTTTGTTAAGAGACTTCAAGTATTTTACCTGAAGCTGAAATTCTTGCATGTTATTTTATTCACACTTAAATTTTGAAAAATTGTTATGAATATATTTGATGTCTACATCTTACATGGATGGTTTTGGTCTGTTTCATGGTAAATATTTCATGTGAGCTATTCCTAGAAATTTCAGAATGCATTAGCAAAAGCAGCTCAAGAATGAGGAGCTAGGGAGAAAGACCAAGAGCACAGATAGAATAATGATTATAATTCAAACAAAACTCCTCAAAGGGCAGAAGAAGCTACAACTGTGAGAACTAATTGATTTGATTCTACATACACAAAAAATGATAAGAAGGATTTTTGTACTGGTAAGAAAGATTTCTTTTTTTAAGAGTGATTTAATTAAATGCTCCTCAGATTTTATTTTTTTCTTTGAAATTTTCTCTGCCAGGCATCATATCCAAAAGAAAAAAACAATACCATCCAGGAAGCAATTATCTGCATTAAATGTGCTGTTTGACTTCTTTCCTGCTACAGTGATCTCTGCCAGAAGGAGAAACCAAGGAAATTGTGGGAGGAGGGGAAAAAAAAAATTGATTCAGCAATTTGAGAAGCTAAACACATTTCTCTGTGTCTCAATTAGTGGAGGGAGGGCTCATTCTGCAGGGGGAGCAGCACCAGGTGGGGAACAGCAAGGTTTTACACAAACAAAAAAAACTAAAACAACTGTTTTGGTGAACGTGTGTCATGTTGGAAACTGGAGGAGCAGAAAGGGCTTGACACAGCACTATTTGCTGTGGATAACACCCCCCTGGAGCCACCACTCATCAGAGCTGCCCTTGCACCCTGGGTGATGAAATCTGGGGCTTGCCCAGCTCCAGCCACTCTGGCTCTGCCCTCCTCTGCTGGCTCCAGTTCAACACCACACATTTGTTTGTCAGTTTTCAAGTGGATGCAATCCTTACATTCTTAAAACCCTGCTTATAAATGTTTTAGTTCTCCTGACTTTGGTTTAGCCCAGCTCCTGTTATCCTAGATAATGAAGAGTTGAAGTGAACACTTAATATTTAAAACATGTTTCCTGTGTGTTTTGATGATGTCAGCTTTCATGTTGAATCCTTTCACTGGTTATCCTGCACAGATGAAGGTTTTGTCCTTTTCCACTCAATACTTTTGCCACCATTATTTGATGCCATTCTTTCCTATTACCAGCCTCTTGCTCTGCCAATAGCAGGAAACACAAATACCTATTTCTGCTTCTGCCTCTACTCCTCCCTATAAATGATACTGTCTGGTCATCAATAATCAAGAATGCCTCCTTCATACAGAGGTTTGTAAAAAATCTCACAGCTTCTATTTGCTTCACATATATATTTAAAAATTATATAAATAGGAAGCATGTTTCATATAAAACGTGCATATGGTTTGCTCTTATGTTCCTCACTTTTAAAATGAATTTTTAAAACCAGAAACAGAAGTGCTTTGTATCTCCAACCAATTTATCTGTGTTAAATTCCCCAGTGTCTCTCCCTTATGTATTGGTTGTTTGGTTTTTTTTCCTTGTTTCTGACTGATGTGGATTGATGCTGCTCCTGTGGAGACTAAGCTGGTTACCTCATCTAGCAACCCGCCCAAAAGGTTTCCAGCCCTACCAGGAGCTCTCACTACTCCTTCAGCCTGCATTGCAGCCATCCAGAACAGCTGTGGGCTAATATATCTATTTTAATTTTCATTTTTTCCCCCTCAAAAGGATAAGGGCTCTGCATCTCCTCTGTTCTGCGTGAAGGACATCATCATCATCCTTAACACACAACAGCCTGACCTGAAGGCAAGTGAGAACCCCACCAAATAATTTTGTTTGAAAATCCTTCAGTTGTGAACTATTTTCTGGTGTCAGTCATGGCAGCCCAGAAAAGCTTTCTGCTAATTTTCCTCTGATTTTGTGCACAGAAACAGTGGTTTTTGACAGGAGACCAAGAAAAGTCAGCCTGAAATAATTGTGCATTCCTCTGTGCACGACCGCTGCAGTGACTAACCCAAATTTGCTCCCTCAACTCTCTCTCTCTCCCTTCCAGAAGGCAGCTCAGTCCTGAAAACAAATGAGAGTGGAGGAGAAAAGGCAATTTGTCCTCATGTTATCTCCCCCACCACGCTTCCTCCCACTCCAAATTCAGCAGCAAAGGAGAATGTTTTGGTTCACTAGCTGAGCCTACATTCCCAACTCCTGTGTTAACAAAGAGCAATGGAAGAATGTTTTTGGTTAAATTATGTGGCTCTGGTGCTGCAGCTGACTGGGGAAGAGGAGAAAATCTGTGTGGTTTATGGTACAAATGTAACATGGGAAGGGCTCAATCCATAGGCTCAATCCATAGGACCATCATGACCATCATTCAGTTTCCCAGGAAGTCTGGGAGCACTTCAGTCTTAAACAGAAGAATTTACTGAAGCTGCCATCAAGATTGGAAAATGCTCTGTATTTCTGTGATATGGTGTCTTTCACTGCAGAATATCAAAGTACTTTTCTAATACATGTTAATGAGCCCTCACAAGATTGCTATAAATACAGTATCATGTGTATATGACTCATGTGGCTTATTAATTTTACATCACCTACCCTGCTGCTTAAGCAAGAGTGACAGAGCAGCACTCAGGCAAATTCCTCTGCGAAAACTTTGCCAAAATAGCAGTACCTGTGTCTTCAGGGGTCAATCTGCCTCAAGGCTGATTCTAGTTAGCAAGATTCAGTCTGAGACAAATGTTCCCTGCTCACCACAGCACTCCCAGTACAGTTCTCTTGACAAAAATTTAGAGAATTCTTCTAATAAGAAAATAAAGTCTAAAGCAAAGTATAATATCTCCTAGGTTAAACACCCCTTCCCGTGTCTGTGGTCAACAGCAGGGTGAAAGGAAGAACTTTGCTAGGGGATGGATATGGATCCAAAAAGGCATAGATCCTCAATGGGACTTGATTTTAATTAAAAAAGCAGGATGGAAAAGCAATATTTAATCTCTTAAACTTACCTATGCCCTTAACTGAATGACATTTTTACTTTGCTTAATTAACTATTAACACTGAGTTCCAGAAAAGCCCTTTGTAATTTCCAAGTGCTCACTCTGCTCCTGTGGCAATTAGCCCATTAAGGGGTTCCACAGGCAAAGCAATGATGAAGACACATGAAGGATTTGTTTGCTTGGTTCTTTACAGGGGCTGTGAGCCAGACAGAAGATTTTTTAATTGAGATGAACAGGACTCTGTGCTCATACAGGCTGATGAGAGGTCAAGTGTATTAGCATGGGGGTAGCACTGGAGGATGGGAAGGTAAAATAATGCCTGGCTGTAAACCACCACATTAAACAAATGGTTAAAGGCCCCTCAGAGCGTAAATAATAGAGCTGAAACCACAATAACTAGATTTCTTTAACCCAGTCTCAGTGGAATCAAGAAAGGTGGATCAAACCACCCATTTCATAGTGATTTCTTTCTTTCCTGCACACAGGATGATTGATGTGGTGGAATTCAACATGAACAAGGCAGGCAAATTCCACCAGCAGCAGCCACAGTGGGGGGAGAATTGAGACAGGGTAGAGGGAAAGGAGAAACCCCAGGAGCTACATTGCTCTCACAGCAAAAAAAGGAGGAGAAAGTGGAGAGGAAGATTCTTCTTCCTGTCCTCCAAAAAGGAGGAAGAACAGAACTAGCAGCTTCCTAGGTGTCAGTCACACCCAGCAGCTCCCACCCTTCCCACACTGAAAATCACACTCATTGCTTGTCTTTGTTAATGGTTCCCCTCCATCCTGAAGCCAAATAACTCCAAACTTCTCAATATTCAAATCCAAGAGCAGCTCCTGTAACTAGAGTGTACCTCTGAACTCTGAGCCATCCATAGCCACTGCAAGTTTCATGCTGTAATTGCCACAATTATTTAGAATTCAAGCCTGCAAATTTTGATTTAAATGGAAAAGCGTCAATTCTATGCCTTTGTCAATCCAAAAAACACACTAAAGTTTAAACCTATTTAAGCTTTTCCTCTAGTAATTAAAGATTGAATTAAAACTTTGCATTTATCTCAGCCTGGTACTGCAAGCAGTGTGCATGGATGTGTTCTGTTTGTCAGTATAAAAACGCTCTGGCATTCCAAGAACTTCATCTTAAACAGAGGGACAAGCATGAGAAAATTCAAGCACATCTGCTTGCACTTGAATTGCCCTCATCCCAATGGCCTTTGAATTGCCAACGATGATCAATCCATGAAAATCTAAGAAAAAAATTGGTGATAAACCATGCACAATCACCAAGAGAGAATCTGAGAGAACCTGCTGTGCACTGGGATCAGTCAGGCATGGACTGTCTGGGGAACAGCTGCTTCCACAGCCTGAAAAGGCTCCTGAAAGGATTTATCACCATTTCTGGCAGGGCACAATTTGGAAAAATCAGTGTTCTTGTGAAACACCTGATGGAGTTAAATGGAAGTGGCCCCTATCCACAAGAGTTACTAACTTTGGGGAGGAAGAAAAATGACCTTAGGAGCCTGTTTGTATTCCAGGGGTGGAAAGAAAAAGACAGCTGGGGGTGAAGGAGGTCAAGAAAGGAGGTGAAAAGTCTCATGCAGTAGGAAGAGTAACTTATTTCTTTGACCAGCAGAAGGCTGTTCAGCAATTTGGCAAACAAGTCTACCAGTTTTTGAAGTTAAGGCTCCCATTTCCAAGACCAAAAGCACTAAATTTGGTACCTTCCACTAATTATATCTGCAAGGGAGTTGTATTATTTATGTGTATTTTAAATTGGCTGGTGACCTGAGCTGTGTCTATTACAGTCCAAATGCAGTTTGCATATCATTCATTAGATAAATGAGGTTAGAAATGAACATAACTGTTTACTCAGAAGACATCCATTTAGTGAGCTGGCATTTCTTCATTACCCAAAATATATGATAATTGTCCATGTAATTCCTTCAGCAATTTAATTGCACACAGTCCTGCTTCTCCATGGAAATTATCTGTCAACTCCACATAATAATTATTCATCAGCCTCAGTTAATATTCAATCACACATTCGTAGGGCTGGATTGAAACTGGATTCAATTCACAGGAAGGTGAGCAACTTTTCTTAAAAAAACTACAACCATGAGGTTTTTATAACAAAATAAAAACAATTCAATGATTGAAGCGATGTCATGGCATGTGGTGTGGGGTATGCTGGCATATGAGAATAAATACAGCTTTTCCAGGGTGAAATGTAATGGTAAATCAGGGTAGTCACATTATGCCCTGAAAGGAAAGATTCCCTCTGCAGGAAGGGTGGGAGGAGGAGTTTCTGCAGCTCAAAACAAAGTTTGCATTTTGCGCTAAACTGATCCCATTTATTCTACTTCCACTGGAAACCTGACTCATTTCTCATGTAAGTTTGCTGCAAGGCTGTCTGTAAGTTTTGTGGTGCAGAGGGACTGGGTTCTGACAGGAAGCATTTCTCAGCCCTGGCACATCTGAGGCTGAGGTACAGATCTTGAGGGAAATCCCTGAAAGATGGAATCGACACTGCCCTCAGATCACGTACAAGATACCAAAGCCAGGCTCCTTGTTTACTGTCACCTCCAATTTATCCTTTGTGGCAGCCCCAAACAACATGTACCACAGAAGGAAAAGGAAAGCACGAAACAGTGTATGTGATACAACCCAGCAAATCTGTCAAAACATCTTAAATGTGTGTGTGTGCCTATCCCCATAAAACCACAAAGAGTATTCAGATGACTAGCTCAAAATAAATGCAAATCCCCAAGCCCCGAAAAATCTGACAGAAGAAGGTCTCAGCAGCTAAAAAAGTAAGTTTGAAAACTGAAAAGGATAAACTGACAATCTAGGTCAGGTTTTGTGATCCATTGGTGACTGGTTTCAGCCTTTCTGAACCTTTTTGTTCCTGATCCTTACACATCCACAAGTTACAACTTAAAAAAAGAAAAAGAAAAAGAAAAAGATCTGTCTCCAGATCCCAAACCTTTTGGTTAACTAAATAAAGGGCTTTGCCCATCAAGGCTTTAGAATATTCTATTTTTCTTTAGACATTTATAGAGGAAAATACCCTGCAATGGAGTCAGTATTCAGAAGGGAACATAAATCCCCAGAACACAGACCTAACCCAATCAAACCATTTATGATCATGAGGGTATCAAACAATGACACAGAATATGAAGCAACCTGAACAAGCGTGCATTTTGCAGAGCCTATTATACTCTGTGAGTAAACAGGAAAATCTAAATTAACTGTCTGTATTAAGGTTAGCATAAATCACTATTCTGAATTCCTGTCATACTCCTCACAGCCTTAAAAACAGCACCTCCCTACCATTTTCACCTCTTCTTGTAGATACCAAATTTCTGTAACTGTGGTGGAGAACAAGATACAACCAAGCTGCAGCAAATTTTGTCCAGTATTTTACTTTTCTTAGGATCAAAAAAGGAGGCAACCAAAATTTGTTTGACAAGAAAGTTCAGCAACAAAGTGAATCAGAGTAGTGCCTTCATGGATCAGGTAGAGATCAGCATTGCCTACAACCTGAAAACCCAGCTCCTTTCTCACAGAATGGCAATTATGTTCCAAAAGAAAGTTTCAAAGAAGAAAAAATTAATACAGAGAAACTCTTACCTCTCCCATAATCAACCAAGAGCCTGCCTGTTCCCTCAGGATCTTCCCAGCCCTCCAGCAGGAGGAGGGAGCATGTGGGTTTCCATTTTAATTGCTTTAATTTCTTGCAGGTGGGGAACATTTCTTACTCATTCCACACCCCCATCAAGATGCAGAGTCAATACATAGAAAATTTGCAGCATCAGTGCAGCTTTAAAGTGGTTTGTATGTCCAAAAAGTGGAGAATTTTAGAGAAAACTTTCTCTAGATGATCATCTAGATGATCCAGCCCAGGTCTCTGTGGCAGCCTTATTTATCTCCCCAGCCTCCAGAGATTGCATTTATTTTGGAGGGGAAGTCTGACCATGTACAAAAATCAGACAGAATTTTCTATTGAGTTCTGGCACACGCAGCCCTGTGTGTCTCAGAGTGGACCTCAGTGCACCTCCAAGGGCCAAGGGTGGCTCTTAAAGTTGCCAGAGACATTCTGATAGCTCTCCTGCTGACTTCAGAGGGGCTTCTGTTCCTTAGACTCTGGGGAGGGGAAAAACTGCGAATTTGTTATAATTTTAAATATCTATAAATCAAGACCTGAGATGCACAGCTCGAGATGACTCAAAAATGCAAATTTTAGTATTAAATATTTTTTTCCATGTCAAGATCACAAAAAAAATCCTCTAGAGCCAAAGAAATGGATCAGTCTATTTTAAATGTGTCATATATATGTGTAACAAGCACTTAAAGATTCTGCCTATTCAAACAGATTTCTGCACATCTGAGTAGGCTGAGGATCAAAATCCAGGCTCAGATTTGTGCCATTTGAGCTTAATATGGTAAATAAGGAATCTTCAGCTGGTGATCTCAGATATTTTTTCTGCTATTACACTCCTTCATCCAATTTTCCTGTTGTACTTCTGACACTTCCAGTACTGAATGGATATCAAGCATGGAATATAACATGGTTAAAAAATTCACACTCTAGAAAAATTTCTGATTTTAGATGCCACAAAGATTATTTGCTGGACTAAAGAGAAAAAAACCTTTTTTATTTTTTTTTAAAATGCTTAGCTCAGCCTTAGTTATAGGACCTCAGAAAAAAAAGGTAATGACACAACAATGCTGCAATATAAACTGCCATAATAATAATAATTATTATTATTACTACTATTACTATTTGTGCTCTCTAAGCAAGTTCAAGGAAACACCTACTGTGCTTTTTTACACTAACTCAGGATCCTATTTAATAATAGAATTTCTTTAAAGTGGTCTAATGAAAACCATAATTTTCATGTTTCTTTCTTTATGGCCCAAGAGGCAGTTCCCTGAAGATCTAAAAACCTGAAGCTTTTTTAATGATCTCCAATTTTATGAGAGAGAGATCTGTCACCTGACTAAGAGATGTCTGAAAGAACAAGCAAATGGAAAAAATTATGGTATTTTTCCAGATTGAATTAAAGAAATAAAATGTCTGGAAGGAAATTAGTTAGATAAGGTGATGAAGGATCTCTTTGATGCCCACTGAAAAGGGAACACCACTTTCTTGTAAGAGATATCCTACACATTTCAGCCAGTAAAACCGAATAATAATTATCTTTCCATGGCACTCAACAGAAATAGAAAATAAAGAAATACAGCTTCAGAAATGGTTACTTGAATAATGTCATTCAAAATTTTTTGTCTTTGAAGACAAGTGAAGAGCAGGTTTTCACACCTCAAGGAAAAAGGTTTTGCTTTTAAAAGTAAAGAACATAATTTATGCCTTTTAAAAATCCTGTCTTTAAATAAACAAAAGTTGTATTTTTCTAAGGCTATTGAACTAAAGGTGATTGTTGAAAACCAAAAAGATATTGGCAGTTGAACTTTCTTCCTCAAAAATATTTGTAGGGAAAAAAAAAATGTAATGATTAGCACCAAAAAATAGTTTGAAAGTTTCAGCTAAAAGTACAGCATGTGACACGTCTCAACTCTAAGAAAACCAAAAATACAAAAACATTGTTTCTTCAATAGTTTATTTTTGCAACTATGTGCAAATAATTCCTCTCAAAATCTCTTTATAGCAAGGGCCAAGCCATGGATTTCATGTGAAAGCTCTGCAGCAGAATGAATAATAAAACCAGCACTGACCAAATTACTTGGAGCCATCTGCTCTTTTTGGGCTGCTCCAACCAGACAAAGGGCAAGGGAAATTGCAGGGTTTTTTGGCTAGCTCAGAGCCAGCACAGGCAGCTTGCTCTGCCCATCCTGCAGCTGCCACCACGTCCAGGGAAGGAGCCAGGAACTGATGATGCCTTAAGTTTTAGCTTTCACATTTTTCAGATTCTGTACTGCCTTAGTGTGTGACTCTGAACTTCATATAAAGTGTTGGCAAGTTGTCCTCACAGCTCAGTCAGACAAAACCATCCTTTTCCAGCCCCAGAACCAAGGACACTGTTGCAGCTTTGGGCCCAAAAGCGTGAACAACAGTGAACTGAGGAGAGCAATCTGGGAGGATGGGAATTCATAACCTGGAGCTGTAATTGGACAATTAACCCCAATATGGAAATGGACCAAAACTTTTAAAAGTGTCAAAACTCGTGACCTGCCATCCATCTTGGGTCCATCTTGGGTGGAGCCACAGCCAGGCTCTTGTACTGCCCAAGGTGTAACATTTGAAGGCCTTTTAATAAATCCCTCCTTTATTCCTTTAACTCTGTCTAGCCCCTATTCCAGGCAGCCTCTCCAGGCATCACAGGGACATGACAGCACTGTCCCTTTGAATGATGTGGGTGGAAAAGGTAGGAGGTGTCCAAGGAAGCCTGGGAGCCATCCTAGCCTCCAGGGAAGGATTTCCATGCTGCACAGACTCAGGGAGCTCGTTCCAGAGCACTTGGTCACACGTTCTCTTCCCATTAACCAAGAAGGTTGGCCTGGAAATCTGAGCCTAAAATTTGGGAAAAGGACAAGAGGCCCAGAATGACAGGTATTGGACAGGGTCTGGAGCCACTGATCTTTGGAGCACAGATGGACTAACCTATGCCTTGCTCTTCTGACCAACTCTTTTTTCCTCTTTTAGGAGAAAACAAGCCTTTCCATCAATCCTTATCTTTCCTATTATCTCATCCTGCTGCTAAGCCCACAAAAGCAGGTGCCAGATTGTGGAGAGGGCTTTCAGAAATATTGCAAATGCTTATCTGCTGTAAATCACAGCTTCACCCCCTCCAGTGGAATCTGCTGAGCTGTACCAGCCCAGGGCCTGACTCTGCACACAAGCTGCCCATGTTCCACCTGTAATTTAAATTAATGAGGAACGAGTGTTATTATTTCTGCCACAGAAAAGGAACTCCCCACACAGCAAGGGAAAATAATGATGGCAAGCTCGCTCTTCAGCTGTAACTCTTCAGTGGGTTTACAAAGGAAGAAAGCAGCATTACCCTGTTCCACAAATTAAGGCACAAAAAGGAACATGTAGCCAGCAGAGCTGGTAGCAAATCCAGGGACAGGATCTCAAAAGGCAGGGAAAAAAAGACATCCACAAGGATTTAGGGTGGATTGGAAACCTACACAAAAACGACTCAGAATACTCAGGAACTGAGAAGCCTTATGTCCAAATAAAGCAAAGCTGGTTTAATGGTGAAATGAGAGAACAGTCTACACGTTTTTAAACATTTTCCAGTGGAGCAGGGGTGCCTTTGACTCTGGGCTAAAATCTTTCCTGCCTCTCTCAATCTGTATTCAGCTGCAAGTGAATAAACCAGCCTTGCTTTTGACAAGGCAGACCACGAGAAGAAAAAACCCACCACATGAAATTGTGACCCTATTTCAGAAAATGGGCAAAGTGTAGCAGCCAAGAGTCAGCAGGTACATTTTTCCAAAGCTTGATAAAGATCCATATAAAGACCCTTAATAAAATTGCTGCAAGGAGTTACAGCACATAGGGTCACTTCCAGCTTGGCACAAGTTCAAGGGAGATTCACCTCTGAACTTGACCCACCTTCTCAGTTCTGATGGGCACTGCCAAACTCTACTCTGGTCCAAATCTCTCATTTAATGAGAACATGAGAGCTCAACATCCTAGGCATAGGTAAAAGTTAACTTTCTGAATTTTAGGTCTATGTGTATTTCTTTTCCTGACCTGAAAGGAAGCCATCTGGATTAAAATCTTCAGGCTGTAGCTGCCAATGAAGCTTAATTAAAAGAATTAATGTGTGACAGGTTGTCCCTGCAGATGCAGCCCTTCCCAGTGACGAATGACAACATGTGCATTTATGGCCGCAGGAGAATTCCGGGTGAAACTTTTATCATTTAACTGTCCAATTATTAAGACAATCTGCATGGCCAAGATGGGGAAGTTTATCTCACATAAAAAAAGCCCAAGCCAAACCCTATTCAACCAAACTCTCCAAAATATGGTGGTATGATGCTTAAAATGGCAAAATGAGAGCCTATATTTGGGTTGTAAATAGAGATTTTTGTGGCAATGCTTGTCAGTTTATCTCATACTCACTGAAGCGGAATCATTTACTAAAGACCTTAAAATAATACTATAATCTTTATTTGGGGAAGTAGATTACTGTATAAGTTCATCCAGGGAGTTAATTTAGGAAATTCCTAGCAGAGTTGTGAAGACACTCTCGACATCCTAATTTCTTATTCTACACTTAAACCTAGCAGTTTGTCTAAACTTTTACAGCCAAACCCTACTCTGCTGAATTCTCCATCTCAGTCTTCCACAAGCTTAACTAGTCCTTATGTTCAACACAACCAGAAACTGAGTGTTTTCAAACAGCTGTCCTCATATAGTCACAGTCTTGGGGCAGGTGCCAACAGCATGGCAGGCATCACTGGCTGCATTACAGCCTCACCACATGTCTGCTGGAAGCTGGCCCTTTGCACTTCACCTGACACAGTTTTGAGTGAAACCTCATTTCTCCCCTCCTCCTCAGCCTCAGATTGTTACTTCTGTTCTATGTTTTAGCCAGGCTTCCAAAATACAGCACTGAATTCACCCACATCCCCATTACTTCCCTGTGCACTCATCAGAGTGCTTGAGCTGGGAATCCAAGCACTGCTCTGGCTCAGGAAAACACACATCTATTGAAGTCTCAAAGAGGAATTGTTTTTAAAAACGTGAGGATTCCAAATGCCAGCATATTTACCCATCTCCAATTGCAGCTCACCCTGCAGCACCCTGCCCTAACACAGATTCACTAATTATCCTTTGGAGGTGAGCTGGGCTACTCCAGCTTTGATGCTCTGCTTTGCAATTAAATGTATTCCAGCAACCACACGGGGGAGAAGGAAAAAAAAATACAGCTTCCAGTTCTGCAATGACCTACTTACAGCTTTAAAGCAGTGAGGGGAAGGGGGAGGGCTGGGGAGGAGGGGAGAGGTCTAACTACAGCTTAATGCAAGCTGACACTGATCTGGGCTCTGGAATACACAGCAATCAATATCAGATATGACTTCACATCCTACAGAAAATATTGGTGAGACGGGCAAAGTTGATGACAGGAAGAAATTAATACAAGACCTTGCTTCTCAAAACCTGCAGTGGTTTCAGTATCCACAAGCCCTTTGTGCCTCCCCTCCCATACCACAGCACTCCTGAAGTTTGTGTAAAACACACATTATTCAAGCTAGGGAAACTTGGCACTCTCTCCCTGTCCAGGAATACCTTCTAGTCAGGCAAGTACAGACATCCCCTTTCCTCCCTCTCAAGGAATACAGCAAGGCAAGGAAGATAATCTGATTTATTTAGCATCACTAAGCTAAGTCAATGCCACAGATTGATTCCAGACCTTCTCATTCAGGTTTTAAGCCTGTCCCTTCCCCAGTTTTTCCCCACCTCAGATTGTCTTTAATCTTTCAGACATTTAAGCAGAATCATTAGAGAAAGGTGATCATGGGAACATTTTGCATTCTGTCAGTGATCCCAGAACACAGTGGATTTTTAAGTATGGGACATATTTTGGGATATGGTTTCCATTTTCAATATTCCACTACCCTGGCAGAGACAATTTAATTTCTGGACTTCGTACTAAGCACAGTATTTACTGGTGACAAAGTCAAATGGCAAGCACACACTTAACAGTGCTGTTAAACTAGACTCTCCCAAAATTACATATACTTGCAGCATGTGAAATGCCCATTGTTTAAGTATCAGAGCAAATGCTTTGAAAGCTTAACTGGAAAAATTGAGCTGAGCAACACATCAGTAAGAATTTAAAAGTCTTTCATTGCTTGGAGCTTTTTGTATAATATAGAGCAAAGGAAAACCATCTGGCCTTTTTTTTTTTTTTGGAGTCAGATGAAATATCAACCATCATTCTGTTTCCAAAACTTTACAAATATATTGGAAATATCAGATGTATAAATGTATAATGGTTATCCCTCAACTACAGTATCTAAGGATTAAGAAAACTGAAAGAAAGAAAAAAGTGAAGGTGAATGTGATTTTTTATCATTTCAGCCCCCACCCAGATAAGGAGCAATATCCAGCAGCACCACTTGCCCCAGACAGAGGATTTTCAGCCTGAATTATTAGTTTCCTTCACTATTCTCTAGCTCAGTAGTTGCATTGCTGGAAGGAATCATTCACATCTGTGGAATTTACTAATCCCCTTCTACAGCTGTCACAGAAATTGGCTGTTCTCCCTTTCCCCAACTATTTCTGAGTCACACTACCTAGGGCTGAGAGCTTGTCATGTCTGATAACTGAGGCAGGGCCAGACACACTCAGTACTTGAACAAGAGACAGCCAGAGAGAGGAGATGATGCAGGTTAATCGATGGACAGCAAATTACACTTTGCATGATTCTGCACAGAGCATTATTCCCTCAGTGCAGCCAGTTGTGATACAAGTGACACAGCTGGAAACAAAGAGAAGTACTGCTGCTGCCTGAAACGACAGGCAGAATGTAATCATTTCATGAACAGCTCTGAATTAGTCAAAATGGTTATGATCTATTGCAAGGGATAAATTCCTGAATTAATGTCCTGCAAGAAAGTTGGCAGGAAAGTCCCTCCAGTCAAACCACAGCAAAAACCCCATTGCTCAGCCAGAGGTTTCATTTAACACCATGTCCATCACTGCATTGTCAGGGAATGGAGGAGCTCTAATCTCAGATTTACTCAGCCTGCAGCAGATCATCAGATAAACCAGATCTTCCTGCAGACAGACAACTGCACCTATTTATAAACCTTGGTGCCTCCAAAATCCAGGCAAGGTTAAAGTCAGCAGGCAAATGAGAAGGTGGGGCAAAAGGTGTTGGTTTGTTGCTTTCAAGTCTCCCTTCTGGTAATCCTCTGTAACTGCTAATAAAACTGCTTTTCTACAGCTTGGAGAGAAGGAAGCATTCCCTGGAGAGGGAAACTAAAATTTTCTTGTTGTTTCTTTGCTGTGCACCTGAGATCCTGTAAGGGTCTCTTTATTGGGTGAATGTATTGAGGACCAGTGAAGATATTTGAGCATTTGAAGTTATTTGAGCCATTATAAAAGACAGCAGCGTCTCACTTTATCCATCAGTGCTCTAAATTATGTGCTTTGCCTTGCAGTGACATTAAGTCTCCACAGTTGTAAAAACTTTGCCACGCTTGGATGAAAAACATCATCTAAAGTATACTGTATAATTAATGTGACTACACAGACTCTTCCTTCTTTTTAAGCAACTTCTTCAAAAGCATCCTAAGCATCTAAAGCTTTTTTTCTTTTCATGTGAAAATGACTGATTGCATATTTAAAAGTATTAATTGGTTCTATGATAAGGTTTTTTTTTAAAAAAACCCTCAACACTTCCAAGATATCAGGAAGAAACATTGTAATTGCTCAAAGAACTTAAAATGCTCAGACATTTTCAGTGGTCCTTGATACAATCACCAGTGAAGACACTCATATGGGCAAAGGTGGATGGCATTTATTTAGAAAAGGCTGCTTGGAAGTAATGGACTAATAATAAATAATTTGTAGGACATTGTGCACAAATTATAAAAAGCATTCCAAACAACTGATCTCATTCCTTGGTTTAATTATTCAGTTCTTTTTAGGCTAGAGCTATGTGTCTGGTATATTTGCTTCAGATCTCAAGAGGGTATTGACCAGGTTTTCTGAAGTCTTCTGCATTATTTATCTCTTCCTACCATAAGGGGTCTGATAGGCATACTGTTTCAATAATTAAATGTCAACAATTCATGCTGTTGGCCAAAACCCAAAGGACCTTTATAAATAAATAATAACATCTTGCATTTTTATAGCTTCTTTCATTCAAGGGTCTCAAAGTGCTCTGCAAATATTCATTAAGATCCCCCCAACAGCCTTGAAAAGTGATTCAGAATTATTCTACTACAGGTTTTTCTCAACAGGAAGGGAGAAGGATCAGCTATTCCAAGGTCAAGGCTCAAGCCAGGGTCTGAGGTGGGGACAGAGCCCAAATCAGCAGCACCTTCTGTCCTGGCAGCAGATGTGACTCCAGGGATCTCACTGCCACGTGAGAGCCACAAAAGTGGGACAATCATGGGGGGAAATCACTGATGGCTCCACTCCTGACTTCTGTTCTAAACACATTGTCGCCACATTTCTCTTCACAGAGAAAAGCGAGGCACAACTTCCCAGGAAATTTCTGGGTTTCACATTCTCTGAACCTCAGAGGAAGGAAAAACAATTCTTGTCTCATTTGCTGTGCCCCTGTTTGTTCACAAGTGGAATGCATTGTGGAAGATTGTTTACCTGAAGGAAATTGATAATTGGGTTCTTGCGCAAGTGTTTTGATTCACTGACCAATTGAATCAGGACTGTCAGCTGACAGTCATGAAATTCTGTGCAGTTGGAGTGCTTGGCAGATTAAGTTCAGATGTAATGTAATATAATGCAATATAGTATAGAATAATATACTATAATAAAGTAATTAATTAGCCTTCTGATAAGATGGAGTCCTCCTCATCATTCCTCCTTTGTCGGGGGAAAAAATATCACTACAGCTCATTATCACATTTCCAGAGAAGATGAGGGAAACAATGCTGGGAAAACATGGACCCCGCATTGACATTTCTCTCTTACTGTTTGTGCTGTTCTGGTCAGCAGTGATTTCAGTCAGAGCAGGGAAATATCCTGTTTCCAATCTAATCCATCAAAATGTTCATTACAAGTCAAATAGCTGCATTTCATTCTCCTTTCTCCAGTCATTTTTGTTAGCATCATTCTCCATGACCTCTTTTTCACTCCATTCTGAGGAAAACAAGAATGATCATAATGATCTGACATTTCTATAGTGGCTTTCATCACACTGACATGTTGAGAGCAATGATGAGCCCAGAAATAACATAAGAAGCCTTTTCAGGCATCCTCTTCTCAATTTAGAACAGAGTTTCTGAGGAGAGAAAGCCTGAATATGAAAGCTGAGTGCTGCTGCTCATTCAGGTAGCTTTCAGACATTAATTCTACCTCCAGTCCTGCAAAGCTGTGAGAAATTCCACACAGAAGTGACCCCAACGACTAAAAGCTCCCATTCTGGTTCTCAGAACAAACACCAAGTTGATAAAAGCTCTGGTGGTGTGCTGCATTGGAGCTCATTTCTGGTTTGAATGCAGCGCCTAGATAAATCAAACACCAGAATATCTGTTTTTAAACAAATGGAACAACATCCAAAAGTGCTTTCACTCACACATAGCACTTTAGGGGCCCCTAATCTCCATTGCTTTCAGAGGAATGGCCACGTTTTCCACCCCTTGCCCAGCTATCAGTGTATACACACATACAGCTGACACACGAAGTACAGTTTCAGATTGTTTTCAGACTAAACAAATCTGAGTACAAGTCATCCCTCAATTTTTCAGGAATTAGAACCATTTTTCAGATGCTTGAATGTATATACCTGTTCCTGATTGGCTTCCTGAAATTCTGCACCTGAACTTCTCTCTGTTATTACAGCCAGGAATATTTACTAATTTTCAAGAACTGTAGACTTCATGTCCATTTTTTTAAACACATAAACCATCAATGCCTTTTTTTATTCTTTAAAAATAATTGAATAAATGGACCAATTTACTCTGTAGGAAAAGTTATGGGATTTTATGAGGAAGATGACATGAAGAAGCATTTACAAATATTATCATGGGTTGAAATACACACATTGTCCTATATGAATTTGATCAATGCTCATTACCAGTAAGAAAAAGATAAAAAGATGAAATATTATTGAAATGTAAGGATATAAGAACATTCTTAAGTATTTGAGGCTATACCATTGGATGAATAAAAATTAACCAAATTCTATACGCTGTGAAAATCAGTAAAAAAATAATGGAAAATGGGATACATTATGCTTTAATAACAGTAATTCAGCTCTTTCTCCTGCAGGTTCTTTTCTTCATGCATGTGCTATTCCTCTGCTTCCTGAATTTCCCTTTCACCAAGCTTCATGTTTGCTTCCAGCTCCTACAGCTTGCTTTGGAGCAATTTAGGGAAAGTGTAAGTTCTTACCACATTTCTGTATCTGCTGCATAGCCTAAGCAATCCTTCCCCACATTTTTTCATTAAGTCATCCCACCCAGAAATGAACTTTATTGGCAGTTTTGCCTTCAGTGAGACACTGAGCAGTGGAGTACAACTAGGAGAAGACAGAAGGCCATAAGGAATCACTTGCTTGGCAGCAATGCTGCCAATGTGGTGGATGTCTAAAGACATTTTTCTGTGCAACAACCAGTTGATTTATGGATTTACGGGCCTATTTTTTCCCATGTGATGTGAGTGTCTTCCCACTGAATTAAGGCTGCCCATGTGTTCCTGTGCCAAAACACCCCAGCTCTGCTGACTGCATGTAACTCTTCCTCAGTTTTCTCCATGCATGCATGTCCAGCAAACAGGTAAATAATTCATTTAGCTACACTTAAGCCTGTCTGAGAAGATTAGGACATTGTCTCAGGACAGCAAACTCCCCAGTGTTAGATATTACAATACTACTGCTGAAACACAGCTTTTTTTCCACTTTTTTATTACCCTCAATACTTCTGTTTTATTTGTGATCTCCTGAAGATCCAGCAAGCAGCACAAGACAAATACAATTAATTTTCAGAGAAGGTACTATTGATCCCATGTCACTGCCCCATTAAAATGACATTTTGCACGATGCAGAATGACTGATGCAGAAGTTATTTAACCTGACAGATGCTAAGAGCAAGAAGGCAATAGTTGCTCACTGCATCATTATTCAATAGATAATAATTTAACTTGGCTTTGCAAAGGCCATTCTCATTTATGGGGTGCTACTGAACTAACATTTTATTACAGTTTAAGATTACATCATCCACTTCTAACATTCTCTCCCTTCCAGTAAAACAATCTTAAATCCAGTCAATGCAATAGTGAGTTAAACAGTGCTAAATTCTATTATTTGAATCTGATTAGTGAGCAAAACAGTGCTAAATTTTATTATTTGAATCTGATTAAGTTACAAAGCTGGCCTCAATAATATCTGTATTCTACAATCTGTTTTCTTAGTTCTCATCCCAGTTTCTTTACTGTAGAAATTTCAAAAAACCAACCAACCAAACCCCACCCACCACCACCCCCACCAAAATCCTGTAGATGAAGTGAGGAAGAGTCAGTCTCAAATTTGAGTCCCAAGATTTTTGCCTTTTGTATGCAAAACCCTGTATCTACACAAGCCAAAAGTTTGTAGTCTGAGTCTACAGGAATTTTCTGGAGGGAGATTTCATACTGCCTGACATACAAAAGTAATCAGTTATTAAGCTAGCATACTCATTCCAGCTTTCAGAAAATTCTGCTGTCTTTTGCCCTGTTCTTTCTTCCTAATGCATAATCTGGAAACTCTTCTGGAAGAGCTGAACAGAAATCCTAAATCAGGAGAAAAGACTGATCAAACTTCAAGCCTTACACCACACAAACCATTTCAGTGGTGACAACAGCATTACCTGAATGAATGAGTACTGCTTACACAGGGTTTAATTCCTGCTCTGTGCTCCAAGAAGCAGCAGGAAGACAGGAGCAAGCCTTGGGAAGCACAGCAGTGCAACCAGTGCAGCATTTCCAGAGCAGCATTTCATTTAAATCTCTTTCAGGTATCTCCCAGGCACTGCACATGGACTTGCCTTCAACCCCAGCCAAAGCTCCCTGAAACAACGGGCTAATTGCTAATCCCAATTGTTTTTTTGTAATTGAAAGAGCTTGAGTTACTCAGGGGCTGTCCACAGAGGGTTTTTGCAGACAGATGAGAAATGGTTTGCCCAGGCTCTGAGCTGCCTTGCTCCATCCAGGAGCCACAGAGACACAAGTGACATGACCCCATGTTTAAGCTAATCAAGCTCTGCCAAGAACTTTCCCCACGTGACAAGTCACCAGCCCACATGAAGACTGATGGTTTCACTTCTGCTATTTCCTTCTGCTCTAAAAAGGTGTAAAAACAAGCAGAGAAATGGGATTCCAGCACATGAACTTCTCAGTAGCTGACTTGATCTTCACCTTCTATCAGACAAGAGTAGAGACAAGACCACACGAAGTATGTGTAGATGGTGAAGTGTAAATAAAGCACAAGAGGCAGCCTTGCTGCAAGGATGACAGACATGCAGGAAGGTCCTTTTTGTCCCACTCTGTGCAGCCCACAGCTGTGGCATTTTGCTGGAAAGATTCTTGCCATCAATACATCAACCTCCATCCTTTCTTTTCTGCCATACCAGAGATGAGTTTGTAGATGAGATTTACACCTGAAGTTGTGTAAAACTCTTGTCTCTGGCAGAGCATGGGAAACAAGCTGTCACTGACAGGGCACCTCAGTTTATCTGGGTCATTTAGATGAGAGCTTCTCACCTGCTGACTGCTTTATAGGGAGGGATGGGCTGCCAGTGCTGGGCCACTGATCCCTGGCAGCCCTGCTGCTGCAGCCAGTGCTTCTGACTTGCAGAGTAAATTTGATGAGGTATGTAACACCTCTGCCTGTACCTGGGTGTTGATGAGCAGCAATATTAAGCTGAAGAAGCAGAGCTTTAATGTCTCCTTTGATGGCAAGTCAAACAGACCAGATGAAGGTTCCAAGGGACCACACCAGCAAAATATTTCTAACACAAACAGCTGTCTGTTTAAAGAACCACTCTCTGGTGAGGCTCCCATGTGATAAATACACCCAGGGGAATCCAAGCCTTGTGGTGGTTATCTTAAAAGTTCCCAGAGGCCTGATTATTTTGCAGTGCTGTTGCAAGCCTTGTCAAGATGCATTGCTTAATCAATCCCTGCAGGATCTCTGGGCTGGCCTTTCCCTGGCAGGGTAACCAGCACCAGCCTGGGAGCTTTGCTCCTGCACAACTGCTGGATGTTAATAGAGACAATAAAGCACAACTGGCTATTACTGGTTCAATTACAGCAGTCTTTCCAATTGACAAGGTTTGCTAAGACAGAAGGAAACAAGGCAGGAGAAACCTTATCTGGTCATTCCTCTCCCAATGTATGTGTTACTGCGTATTTCTTTGCTTAGCAGCACCCCTTGATTTGTAACAGCTCACTTTACTTACTGATCATATGCTCAGATTTATTTTTTTAAGGAAAGAAGGCAGAATTCTGTCCTCTATTATGATCTTTTTACGCAACTCAGGCCAGAGAACTCTGACCAATTTCTCTTAAGCCTAAAGCCTAAACCTCTGCCTGAACCATAACAGTTTTACACAGATTCCTGGCATCATCTGTACCAACTTTCCATTGCCTTATTAAAGAAAAACATGTATAAAAGAGGCAGGTATTACTGAATTAAAGACTTACAAGTGAGGAAGAATGCACTACTTCCCTAAGTATCTACAGAGATTAATTATCCATAATGTATTTTTTTTTGGATGTTAAACTCAGCATCAAATCCTTAGATCTGACAGAATAAGAAATATGGAGATCAAAACACCATTGAGTATCAGAAGTCTCTTATCAATGTTGGTTCTTCTAGACTGTAACCAAAGTGAGTGCTTCCCTTCCCATGGATGAACTAACTAGACCAAGCTTCTTTAATCTCCACTCTAAGTCACATTCCCCAAGCATCACTCTCAGACCTTTCCCTTAAGCCTTTTTCAAATTTGTGGCATTCTGTTTTAAGTTCCATAAAAAACACGGCTTAGAAGCAGCCTGCAGAGTCATAAGAAGAGGCAATTGGATGTCATTATAAGATCCAGCAGAAGCTGGTTCTTATTAGTCCAGAAACAAAATTATTGGTGCAATTGCACGTTTGTAATAAAGAAACCCTACAACCTGTAATGGAGATCTGTGAAATGAACCTAACCTACCCAAAGACAGCAGAAAGAGAGCTAGGAAGAAGTGGAGATATTAAGAAAAGAAAGTTTATTTTGTATAATATTATCCTTTTTCCACATTTTGCTGAAGGGTGGAAATCCATCTCTAGAGAAACTGAGAATTAGCAAGAGCCAGTTTGTTTAAACCACTTACCAACTCCTGCTGAGGAAGGAAAATTGCCTCTTTCTATAGTGCCTTTGGTGAGGAACCCTCATTCTTTTATACAACTGTTAAATATAAATGTGTGTCTCACATCAGTGATTCAAGGCTGGTTGGCTGGAAGTGTAAGGAGCAGGAAAATCTAATTGGGAAAGGGAAAGGGAAAGGGCACCATTCATTTTTTTATTAAAGCAATTGTTTAAAATCCTTTTCCCCCTCTGTATCCTCTAAAATAAACCTTCTGATGGACTATGGCCAGCTGTTATGGCCCAAGACACATCAAAATGTTGGCTACTGTTATATAATTCTACTAAAAGTTAAACCTTTGATAAAAAAGAGCAGAAAAAAAAGGAAATCTTTTATAATATTCTCCTGATCAGGAAATAGTTGAGAATGTGTCTAGGAAAAAATCCTCAAGTATGTGTGCAGTATAAGCTGAGTCTGCAGAGACACTGAAATGACAAATCTCATGGCAATATTTAACCCAGGACCTATTGATCTGGAGGAATTACATCAGCATCATCTTGTGCCCTCCTGTCTAATCCAAGCATTTCCTATCCCCACACCACTGCTAGCCTCACTGGCCTGTCAGGATGCCACAGGAAACATCATCTTACACTGCACTAAACATTTTAGATAATTTTCAGATAACTATGCCAGACTCCAGTAAACAGCATTTCCATGAGCCTTTCACCACATAATGTAGAACTGCACCGTGTTATTTCGTGTCCTATAGGGACACTGGAGGGAAGAGATGGTGGCACAGTAGCCAAGTGCTCTGGAGTCACTCCTCAGGAGGTGACCTGCCAGGCCAGTGGACACACAGGACAACAGCTGAGAGGTCCTGGCTTCCAAATTGATCTTCACAGACAGTGACTGTCACTGCTGGCACAGGTGGCCTTTCCTCTCAGCTCTGCCAGCAGCTCCTCAAGGGGAAAGAGGCCCTGCCTATGGATTATCTTGGAAGTGAACAGAGCTGCTGTCATGTCCCTGACCCTGTCAAGGGATGGGGATGGAAAGGAGGGAGGAGGAAAAGGGAATCACCCCTGCTGGCAGTGGGAGCAGAGCTGTGCCCATAAAGCAAAGGGAGAAGGGCTGGGGATGTAACAGATGAAGGCATGGCAGATACCAAATGAGAATATAAGATCCAGTTCAGACTTAAAACAGGTGAAATGCCAAAGCCAAAAGGCCACAGGAGACACCAGAGTGCTTCTGGTAACTAACAGCATCCATGACTGAAATGCTGGTGTTCCCCAGTCTCCCTCCCAGGACGAGCCCTGGGCCAGCACAAAGAGGCAGCAGAGTCCCCAGGCAAGGGACACCCAGCCCTGCACAGCTTGGCAGATGCAGTTTGGAGCACTAAGGCACAGGCTACTGGGGCTCCCACCCAGCTGCACAGAGATGGCCACTGCATGTCAGAAAACCCCGCAAGGAAATAAATTCTGAAGGTTTTCTGAGACTCCTCTGTTTGCTGCCATTCTGCTGTGATATTATATTAGTGGTGGTAAAGCAAAGGCAGAACAGAAGCATACAGACATAAACAAAGTACTTTAATTTCTTTGAGAAATTCAACTCTCTGCTTCTCCTTCCATTTCTTACTCCCTCTCTCAAGAGGGAGCGAGCATTTGTTAAATTTGGCTTTGAACACGGGAAAACATTGGTTAGTAATAACCCTCCTAATTTGCTTTTCTTGGCAAGCACCCTGCACCAGCCGTCCCTGGTTCTGTTGTTAGGGGATGACTGTGAAGCTAGGAAAACACACACACAAATTCTTGAGTAATTGTACGTGCAGCTCCTGCTTTTTAATGCACTGTGGTGTAATTACCTTTTTGTCAGCTCAACCTCATTCTGTGCAGAGCAGCTGAAATCCCTAATTACCAACTGCAGCAGCCAAAGTCCCCAGTTTGCTCCCGAGGAAGTGGTATCATTAACCCAACTCATTATGTGCTGCTTGTCAGGTGAGGCCTATGGAAACTTCACCTGAATCTATTGGTTTCCTTCTATGGAAGCACAAACACCACATTCTGGATAAAACACTGGGGAAAAAAACACCCCACTCCCCAAGGGAAAAACTCAACAGGCAGAGCCAGGAGAAGTTTGTAAAAGGTGGGGCTCAGTTTCCTCCTACAAACATGACAAAAGGTAATGACCTCAATTTGCACCAGGGCAGAATTTGTCTGGATATTTGAAAATCTTCTTCCCAGAGAGGCTTGTCAAGCCCTGGAACAGGCTGCCCAAGGAAGTGGCTAAGCCACCACCATCCCTGCAAGCATTTAAGAAGATTTGTAGATGCGGCTCTTACAGACGTGGTTCAGTGGTGGGCTTGGCAGATTCATGGCATTGCCTTGCACCCAGTGGGGAATAGATCACTGTAACAGACAGGGATTAGGGTCATGCTCCTCAGTTTTTACAGTCCTGCTTTGTACTGTTGAACAGCACGTGCATTTCCAAAGTCCGTACATGGATTCAGATGTGACACACACAGATGCTGAGAATACAAAGAATTCCTGCTTTTACTGTGGAGAAATTAAAAAAAAAACCCAAAACAACCAAAAACAAATATAAACCCTTTGTGACTCAACCATTTCTCTGCCAGAGACTCTACCCTGCAACACCAGCCTGTTAGACACCTGCAAAGGATGATAATAATAAATTATCTTTATGTGAACATACCCACTTCCTCCCCTCTTTGCAGAAACTAAATGGTGAAATACACCAAGTGACAAAATTTGAGCAACTTCTGAGCAGATTTAATTAAGGAAACTCCATTTCATTGCAGACAGGCTGTCCTATTTAATCTCCCACTCACAGGTTTTCTTCTCACTGCATTTTTCTGCAATTAAAACAGGGCAAACTGGAATGCCAATTAAATGCCTCTTGAAACAACAGCCACCCCTTCTGACACCTGTTTAAAAATGCATGAACTGACACATTTGCAAACTAATTTTGGCATTTCTGCACTGGCCCTGGTTGCCTGCATTCTGGGCTGGTGCATTTTGTGCCTCAGGAAAGCAGAGAACATCAGCCACTCACAGGCTCTGCTCTGTGAAGCAAGAGAAGAGAGGGGGTTCCTGAAGCTGCTGCTGGGGAAAGGAGGAATTTTGGCTTGGGGAGAGAGAGGAGACACTCCTTCTGCCTCTTAATGTTTCAGGGACCCTCTTTGTTGTTAATTTCTATTATCTACACCAGAGGGAACCTCCTGAGGGCCCATGATCCTGCTGCCCCTCTGCCAACCCTCTCACTGCTTTCACCACCCTCAGACCAAGAGAAGAATTCAGTTTTCCTCCTCCTCACAGGGCTTCCCTTCTGCACTGGAGAAGGAGAAACTTTCAGCCACATGGGAGTGGGAAAGATGATGAATTTAAACTCTGAATAGTCAGTTGCTGGATGTATCTGAGGTTTCAGGGTGAGATAAAGCCAGACAATCCTGGAAACAAATCTAACATTCTTCTCTGAGGAAATGTTCAGTTAAAAACCTTGTTATGGAGCCCTTTAAAGTCTGGGCCAGGTGGTGGCTCTAGGGATGTGTTACTCAGCCACTTGGAGAAGAACAGAGGTTGGATAACAACAGCCACTCTCTCTTGTGGCACAAATTACAATTATACCAGGAATAATGATAAATAAGGAGCCTGTGCCATTGCTTGGAGGCACAGGACTCACACACTGCATTGTTTCACTCAGAGTGGGGTTTTTTTCAAGTCAAAACTCTCCTCCAGTCTCCTTCTCTGTGTAGGCAAATGAAGACACAGGAACAGGATGGTAGAGACAGGAGTGGGGAGGTGAAGGGTAAGCAGCTGCAAAAGGGGCTATTTTTATGGCATGGCTCTAACCAGCACCAAAGGAAAGGCTGGAAAACGTCCACCCTACACAAAGCAATCAGTGGAGAAGCTCCAAGGCCACGGTGCTGTGACTGAAGTGTCCCTGCAGCACCCCTGCCCCTCCCTGGCAGCATCACCCAGCTCTCCATCCCACAGTCCTGCCAGGGAACACCTCTGAGGCCCTGCTCTGAGCCCAGCCACTGAGCTGATCTGGTTAAAGGAAAAAAAAAAACACATGGAAAAAGAAGGAAAAGCCTCAAGAGGAAAGGATAACCATGATGCTGTCCACAGCAAAGACTGGCTAGCAGCAGGGTCAGGTCTCACTGTGGCACTGGGATGGGAAAAAAGGAGAAATGGGGGAAATCCAAAACCTGCACAGCTGCCAAAGCCCCTGCTTTTGCAGACAGCCTGCTGGATTAATCATCCCTAACTATCCAAATCCTGCCCAGCCATTTAAAGTAAGGTGTTAAAAATTTGTTGACTTAAGAATCCACTCTTTCTGCAGCTCTATTCACTGCTCCCCAATATCCCTCCATGCTTTCCACCCAGCTCTTCTGTGGAGCCTTTGTGCAGCTGCTTCCACCTCTGCAAAGTGAGTGGAAGCAATAATAAATCTCTGGTAAGGAATAAGACTTGGTACAAAGAAAACATTGCTGCTTCTGTAGCAACTGCTCACAAACCAGGCTCCACACCAGCTTAATTATGTCAGCACTGACACTGCTAAAAAGCATAATCTTATCTTCTTTCCTAAGAGAGTGTTTTATTTCTGTGTTCTTTTTCTTCTCTCATCCTCTGTTTTCTCTCCCCTCATCTCAAAATTGCTGGACCATGCCAAGAAATATTTTATTCCCCTGCATTTTTCATTCACAAGTGTTAATAAATAATTTCTCACCTTTCTCAGATCTGCTTGGCAGCAGACAAAAATTATTGTCTTTAGTGGGAGCACTAATTACAATCTGTTTTGCTTTCTGAATTTGCAAGTTCTTTAGTCTTTGCCTGACTAGAACATCAGTGGAAGTGGTGGGACACTTCTTTTACCTTGCAGAAAGAAATTTATTTTCTGAGATTTATTTTTTCCCTATTCTTCACCAAGATGACACAGAGCTTGCAAAATTTTCCATGGAAGACAGGAAACACAAGGTGGCAGAAAGGGAAGAGAGCAGTGGGAAAATGAGGAAAAGCCAGGGTAAAAGAAAGGGGAAAAGATGGAAAGGTAAGACATGCCCCTTTGAAAAGTTTTGTTGCCTTTAACTACAGCTGAACTTGTTGTTTTGATGTAGGTTTCATGTGTTTCCTCTCCTGGAGTCACCACTTTCTGTGTGTACACATGTTAACAGGGCCTACAAGAAATTCAGGTTACAGTCAAAAGAATGAGTGGTGGAAAATTAGAGTCCAGAGCCCTCTGCTCACTGCATCCCACACAGAGGGCTTGACCTCCATCAGTCCCTCTTATTTATAAACACAGATTGTGGCAGCTCCAACCAGAAATGTTAAGAGACCCATCATGAAACCATCCACAATTTGGGGCATTTGCCTGTCAAACAGGGAAGACTCCCTGAAACAGGGGAGAACCTGAGGGCTGCACACCTCAGGTGGACACTCAGGTCCTTAAAACGCTGCCTCTCCCACAACCAGTGTTCCTTCAAGAGTAAAACCATTTTGGGTCAGTAACTGTTTTCAGTGAAAGTCTGCTTGAAATTGATATATGTCTAAGTAAAGTTCTGATTGATCAGCAAAAAGCCAGCCCAAGAGATTATTGTTAAAATAAAGCTAGATTTGAGGCACATATACACACAGCTGTTTGAGTGGGAAGATGAGGAACTGTGCTGTATCTTGAATCTGAACCAAAAACCAAACCCAACAGATCCCACTCTCACACAGATGAGAGGTGGCTCTGTATTTCTGGCTCCTGTTTTTTATTTTTTTGCTAACTTTTTTAGCCAGTTTTTCTGAAAGTGATATTTGTGTTGGTGGCAGGTACTGCTCTCCCCCTGCATGCAATAATTAATGCACATCTCCTTGGTCCTGTCAGCTCCTATCACAGCATCACTCCATCTTCTGCCACCTGCAGATTGCTGATCCAGCTGCCTGGATTTGTCTCTCCTAGGTAGATGTCAGGTGTGGAACTTGTCTGTTTGGTGTTTGAGCAGCACCCAGCACCCAAACTGCACGTGTGTAAAAATGTCTCAAAGTCTGGAAATAAGAAACACTGAAAGAGATTCCAAAATATATTTTTTTTAAATTAGGAAGTTAAAACCTAGTTTTCCTGTTGTAGGCAGAGCCTTAGAAAAATCTAAGCCTAGCTAGTTCACATGTTAACCTCTGTGCTACACAGTAGTCCAAAGCAGAAGCAATTTCAGAGAACAGAAATAAAACCACACCAAAACAAAAGCTCATATGGCATTAGTGACCCATGACAGTCAAAATCAACCAAAATAGTTCATAGTCCTTGACCCTGAGCCTTCAGACTGCTCTGATGGCTAGGACTGCTTCCAAGGTCATTTGCAACCCCCTTGGCATTGTCAATTTATTCTGTAAACCTTTAATGGATAGAAAAGACCAACCCAGTAAAAAGCCCAGCTGAACTTGAGGATGTGAGGGTGACCCCACAGGGCCTGGATATCTCAATTTCTGCCAAGTTTGGGACATGCTAAGACCAGACCTGCAGCATCAAATCCTCTTGTGCCTGGGGGCCCTGATGTGCCCTTCTCCCTCCTGGAGGGAAGGCAAGCCTAGACCAAGAGACCTTCTGGTCCACAGAGCAATTTGTGAGAGTCCCTGCTTTGCCAAGGAACCAGGGCAGCAGCTGGTGAAAATTGCAATTACAAACACTTGCTTATTAAAAAAAAGCTTGTTTGAACTTGTTCATGTTTTAAGGGGGTTTTACCTCAGCCTGACAAGCTGCCTGTAGTTGCCTTGGCACACAATTTTCATTTAAGTGTTCCAATATGTTCTAATCCAATACCTTCTTTCTCTTTTCATGTAACACCATCACACCACAGTAATGGACCTCTGATGTGTGGCAAACAAGCCTCTAAGAGCAGAGTTATTTTGTACCATTTTGTATTTTGTTATTGAGGCAAGCAGGACCATTTTTGAAGCAAACAGAATAACATAAATGTCTTTCCATCCTGGGGTCATTATTCACTACCATGATTAACATTCATTTTCTTTTATGCACAAGACACAGTGGTGACTATTTATCACCAACGTCCATTGCTTCAAGAAAGAACATTTTATGATGGATGTTGGACATCCTGTGCTACAGTCCTGTCACAGAAAATTAGGATCCAGCATCCCTATGAAAAGCCCGTCTGCAGGTGGTGGTGTCATCTTTTTTTTAAAAAGTGTTGTTACTATAATCTAACCACAATCAAAATTCATATGTACTAGATGTTGGACAGAGTAGCAACTAGTCCTTTCCCTAAAGGACTAGTTACAAAAAATATACAAAGTGCAGGAAAAGGAAGCATTAGCTGAGCAAAGTAGCAAGAACAGTACAAAAAGGCCTAAACAATAAAATATCTGCAGAATTTTTACTAGGAATAATAATACAGACATTGTTGAAAGAAACCTAAGGATAAGAAGAAAAGTCAGTGTACATCTTCAAAATTCTCTGGTTTTTAACCAAAAGTTCATTTCTTTACAAAATAGATTCACAGCTTTAAATGGGGTGGGGTTGCACCTGATGACCACCAGAGATCTCTTTCTGTTTTAATTATTCTCTAGCCCTCTAACTACATTGATGAACAATAAGGGATTTCCCTCATTGTCAATCAAGAAAAAAAGTGACTGTATAGAGAAATCTAGAAAATAAATTTATTTCCCATCATCTCTGGTCTTAGGAATTTTTTTGGACAGCATGCCTAACCACCACAAAAGGATATGGTCAAACACTTTGTGTCTTTGCTACAGCACTCAGAATATAAAGAAAGAATGACAGAAAGGCAGCACTTAACAAAGCTCCATCAAAACTCCATAGGCAGAGTGACAGCAGAGTTAGCAAAATAAAGACATCAAATAACAGCCTGAGATTTTGTGTTGCTCTCCAGTGTTCAAGCACCCCTTCAGGAATAAGCTCTGCTAAGAGGGGCTCCAGCTTCAGCCTGGGCAATCCTGAACTCAGTGCTAGGACTGCACAGCCTGAACATCTTCGAGGCACTCTGACCTCTTCAGCCAACATCCCTTGATGCCTCAGATTTAAGCTTTTATATTTTTCAGATTCTGTGCTGCTTAAGTGTGTGCGTCTGGGCTTCACATTAGGGGATGGTGAGCTCTCTGCACAGAGCAGGGACACAAAACAATTCCTGCTCCAGCTGGGCACCAAGGACAAATGATCCCAATCTCAGCCCAGGAGCACAAACCCCGTGGGCTGCAGAGAGAAAAACAAGCAGGATGGGACTGCAGGGGCTGCAGCTGGGATTGGACACTGAACTGCAATGTGCACATGGAGCAGAGCTGAGCCCAGGGAGAGACCCCGGCAGCGCTCGTGCATTTTGGGACCATTTGGGTTCATCTTGGGTTCATTTTGGGACCATTTGGGTTCATCCTGGGGGCAGCCCTGGCTGGGCTCTGGTGCTGCCCAAGGTGGATCCATTGAGGAGATAATTTTAATAAATCCCTGCTTTATTCTGGAACTCTGTCCAGCTTCTCTTCCAGGATAGCCTTCTCAAGGTATCACCCTCACAACACAGACCAATTTCAACCCAATTTCTGGCCCTGGCAACCCGCAGTGGAGCTGGGAGGTGTCACCTCAGGTGACAGAGCATCCCTAGGGGAGCAGGGCAGGACACACCCCACAGGGCCAGCCCTTTGGGAGGGGAAAGCCACAGCAGCACATTTTTGCCCAGCAGCAGCAAGTGTCACCCAGCTGTGCCATGTGAAACACCAGTGGGATGGAACGACGTGGAGGAGAGGCAATTCATCACTGAGGATGGACTGGGAGGATGGATTGCAAACTTGTGAGGAATGCACGGACAGCAGAATGCAAATGGAAGCAGCCTGGCAAAAATGCACTGACATTGCATAGACACAAACACAGACCCAACTCAGTGCACTGACATTGCATAGAAAAAAATCACAGACCCAACTCAATGCACTGACATTGCACAGAAAAAATCACAGACCTAACTTGGATTTCCACCATCTCTCCACCAACAAAATGCAATCTTGATGCAGAGGGAAAATTACTCTCCTTCCCAGCTCACCAGCAGCTTTATTATACCTACAGCAGCACTGATCCTGCATGTTCAGTCTCATTAGCTTCACTTGGGCTCTGCAAGATCAAAGGAGCCTTTTCCTGGAGGGTTTGTGCCATTGATAATTTGGATATCTGCAGTAAACTTAATCTATCTGTGCTACACTACAGAGATTTGAGGCAGGGGAAGATTAAAGTGATTTGCCTAAGACAACAGACACAGTTTGAAGGAATTGAATGCAGGTTTGCACAAAGCCCAGGCTTAAAGAGAAGTCTCTTCACACATTAAGCACCCCCAAATACACATCTGCAGAATTAGGATTTTGCTATCACCATAATGGATATCTAAAGGGGAAGGATTTGGAAATAGGCTTATGTTTGTCTTTTTGCTGCTTTTTTTACCCTTTTCTTCCTCCCCAGCCTGTCTTAATTTTGCCTCTGAAAGGCCCAATCAAGTAAGTCACACGAGTCTTTTGCATACATATCTTATCAGCAGACAACAGCTCTGGGAGAATGCTTTTCCAACATGCTCAGCTGTGCTAAAAATCCTTCCCCATTTTTGCAGTTATTTCAGGAAAATCACTCTGACAGAAGATTCAGGGGGCCACTGCCACTCATGGGGCTCCAGCTCTGGCTGTGAAGGGTGGCACTGGGAGAGGCAGGGGACATGGAGAGAAATAGCCAGGGTTATTCCAGGATCCCCTGGAAAGAACTTGCAGGTGTTGCCTTTTTTCAAAAGGTTTAAGAGAGAGATGTAAGTGTGACAGCAAACATCACCCTGGCTTTGATAATGACATTATGCATAGCTAGCCCGTTCCTTGGCTTGTTAAACTCCAAGTTTCCTGTGGGTAAGAAATGAACATTACTCTGCCACTGTTTTCAGGGCTTTTTTTGCCATGTTAATCTGATTATCTATGACAATTTCTGTCAGTTTGTTAGGGAAGATCCAATTATTCTGCTTGGCTTTTAAGTTTTCACATATTTCTGGCTAAGGGCCTCATTCTGGGTGCTTCTTTGTCCTCATGTCTTTAATACAAATATTAATGTAAAAAAACAATCCCACAGAACTGATAGACTAGCGGTGGATATACAGTTCTTTAAAAATGGATGCATTCTTCATCTCCAGCAAGAATAAACAAAAAAGCTGCAGAACTGACAGCTGAAGGAAATAAATAGCTCTGCACTTGATCTGACTGCATTTCTGTAATGAAAATTTACAGTGTTGGTATAGAAGGGAAGTGGCTTTTGGGGATTTTCTTCCCATCCTTTAAACTCTTGTTTCGATTTTGGATTTTCTTCTGTGTCAAAAAAAAAAGGAAAATACAGCATGGGTCTATAAATAAATGGGACACATTTTAGACATAGAAATTAAAATAATCATGTAGCATCCTTTTCCAAGGCATTTGACATTACAGATCTCACAGTCAGTCTGTTACTTTTTTCTCTTACACATAGTTTTTCTCAGATACGAGTTTGCATGGCACAGACCTGTAGGACTGGAAAGAGGCAAGGGTGTAGTAAGCTATAAACAGAAAAATATATATTCCCACACCACTAGAAGGTGTTCAGTGCCTAATATTTGCATGTCACTAGCTTTTAACTCCTCTCTGTTTCTCATTCTAGTCTGTTCTAAATGCAATCCTTTTTTTCTCAATGATGTCCACAAATAGCATGTATCCACTCAAGAGCTTTCTTTTGTAAAGGACTGCCCACTATTTCCTGCAGTGATACAGCTCCACTGACAACAGCATCAGCAGGAGCTTGGCATGACAAACTCCTGCAGGTTCAAACGTGATATAATCATCTAAACTTCTATGAAACAATTATAAAGATTCGGGAAAATGTTGGTCTTTCCTGCTTGGGCTCCAGGGATCTATTACTGCCAATAATCAGCATTAGTGATACCTGCAGTAGTCAATATTTCCCCTCTCCAAATCCTCAAAAATAAAAAGAAAAAAGAAAAAGAAAAAAGAAAAAGACCTGTCCGAGGATGCATATGCTTCTTCAGAGATGGAATTCCTATCACTGCATAGCTCTTGCCTGTAACAAATGCTTGCAGGTAATGCATTATAGTCAACATTTTGGGAGCAAACAGTTCTCTCTTCCTACCTCTCCACTCCTTTTTGGGAGGTTCTATATGTTAAGTGACCCTTGGGGCCACAGACAGCTCATCAACTGCAAAAAGCGTAACAGCAATGCCTTGTATTTATAATATTTAGTATTTATATTTCCATTAAAAACCCTCCATCCCACCAACCAAATCAGGAACTAAAGGTAGCAGCCACAAGAATGAATTTGATAATACTTTCCTTAAACATTTTTAAGTGTCCATAAGTTTCTATCATAGCAGAGGCTATACTCAGCAAGAACACTGCAAATCAAGCCAAATTCCACTGCTAAATAATAGGTGCAACTTTCTGCACCATCACAAACTCCAACATCTCACTCCATGATCATTCCCTTGCACAGCTCCTTCCAAAATGATCCTGATCATATTGGGTGTAACTTGGCAGAGATTCCTCACAGTTAAAATACTACCAGCCCCTATCAGGAAAGGATTCTGCACATCTTAAAAATGACAGATGAAAGAACAGGCAATAAAAACCCCCTGCATCATTTTCTTCTCTGGGGAATTTTAAAGCTTGAAAAAAGTCTTCCCTTTCAAGTGCAAGCATAAAATACCTGCTTGGATAACAGCAAGGCTGGGTGTTCAGAAGGAAAACTATTGAGTGCTCCTGCCCCCTCCAAGCCTGTTGTGCTGAAGAGAAGCTGGGGAAAAATTTGTGTGTGTGTTTGTGTGTGCTAGGTGAAGAGGGGGAAAAGGTAATCAAATCTCACAGCTTCAAAGGCTGAGTCTATCACTAACAAGGGTTAGCAAGAAATCCTGCAGACATTTCTGCTCTGCCTGCTATGGTTCAAACAAACCTGTGCTCTAGGGGGTTTTGTGGGGTTTTGCATCATCTCAAGCTGCTTGAGCCAGCCTGCTGATCTAAATGGGCCAATTACCCACACCAGCAGCCAGGAAGGTGTGCTAGAAACCATTTGTAATACTAATTCAACCCACTGATAGTCACTGATAAACAGGTTTCGTGCCAAAACACCTCACAAGGTCTCTGAAACTGTGTAAATTAAATTTTCTCCCCGTTACAGCTGTCTGACACCACTGGAAGTGATTATGCTGTGAGAAAAAGGTGGAAACAGAATACAGACCACACTCCTGGGTCTGGGAGATAGGATTATAGAAATTATGAGCTGCTAGCAAAACCTCCAGAGCACTGTACCAAACAGAAGTTTATAAGCTTATAGCACAATGAAATGAGCAGGAATGACAGGATTGCTCAGTGAGCATCTCAAACCAGGTAGATTAAAAACATAAGTCTTGCTCATTGCACTGTCTGGGGTTTTCTGAAAGGCATTCTAGAGAGGGACAACAAGGAAAAAAAAAAGGGCTTCAAAGTTTTAGTGGCAGAAGGGAAAAGCAGAGAAGCAGAAAGACAAAGACAGCACACAGGCAAGAGATATTGAGATATTTACTGTGCATCCCCACAGAGGAGGTGCTCCTGCTAATGCCTCAGCTTCCTCCTAGGCACAAGGCTTGATTTTCTCTACTGAAAATATCTAAAACTTTCTCCACCTGGGCTAATCATAAATATGCCACTTCACAGTTAAAGTAAGAAGCTCAGGTGGAGAAATAAAAACAAACAAATAAACAAACAAAATCTCTTTTTCTGTTTTATTTCACCTTTAGGCTTTCCCAACCCTGAAGCTTGTGGAGGAAAGGAAACCACTTCAGCCTTCAAGAAATTTAAGATCAGGCTTCACAAGTGCCTTTAATTTGAGTGCAGCAGCAAATAGTGAGGAACAGGGGAATCCTGGCAGGGATCATTGGCCTCCCTGACCTTTCTTCACTGGGGCACAGTGCCACTCCCTTGGTCCACACACAAAATATCCCCTCTCCTTTAAGCCAAGGGTTATTGCTGTAAACCACAGAGTCAGCAGCAACAGAGAAAATATCATGATAATTCTTCCATATTCCCTCAGAGACATAAGAGCAGCTCAATTCAGCCCTCACTTGTATAAAGCCCCTAAAGATCCTTAAAAGAAAGGTTCAAAACCATCTGTGTAGCTGTGCCTAAGCCAGGCAATAATTACCAGCACAGGGTGAAGAGAATAAGTCAAACCATGAAGTTCAGGGAGAACATGGCACTGTCTGCTGGCCTGTTATTAAACACAGTGGCATTTTAGATGCAGTGCTTGTACAGTCATATTGCTGGAAGCTGTGCTAGAAAACTGAATGACAGATGGGAGGAAAAAACTTTTCCTTCATATTATTATTATTGTTCTCTGTAGAGGCCACTTCTTTTCTTCAGAAATCACTTTCCCACAAAAGTAGGGGATAAAAATCAGGCAGGTAAGAAGGAAATCCATCTGCATAAAATCACCACCAAGCACGGGTAGATTTACAGGCATGTAAAGATTTTGAAATACCTGTAAATATTAAAATTTTGCTCAGTACGTTTTAAAACTACTCTTTGCTGCCCTGCATGCTGCCTTTCTTGCCAAGATGCATGGGCAGTGTGCAGCCAAGACACTGAAAA
Source organism: Passer domesticus (assembly GCF_036417665.1). Taxonomy (NCBI): domain Eukaryota; kingdom Metazoa; phylum Chordata; class Aves; order Passeriformes; family Passeridae; genus Passer; species Passer domesticus. The sequence continues at coordinate 79,217,605 of NC_087478.1, read as the reverse complement.
TGCTTGGAGCTATTTCCATAGCAACAGACTGTGGTGAGGCAATACACCTGAGGTACTAATGACCTCAGCGTGCAGTCTGGATGCTAAAAGAGAAATGAAATGAGATGGATGAATATTTTTTACATTTCAATGGGCTTTTTAAGGAGCAGGAAAACAAACCCATAAAAAAAAAGATTTCCAGATAAAACAATAATCTTTTCTTTGTGTCACTCCTAGGACATACATTCTTGTTAGAGGGAAGAAAAAAAATAAAAAAAGAGGAAGCCAAAGCCATGCATGTATCTTCAGGATGAGCAGAGCTGACACAAGCAGATTGTTCACCTCTTTTTTGCTTCTGCATGTACAAATGCACTTCCTGACTGAACACTTTTAAGTCCATAGAGGGCTTTTATTTACTTCAGCAGATTTTACCTTAGGATTTAGCACAAAGATCCAGTTTCCCTCCTGGGTCACCTTCCCTGTGTTACTCCCCCTAGGAGATTCCCCAGCTAATTCTTGCCAAGAGGCACACGAGCTAAAAGACTCTCTTCAAATTTGTAACACTCATTTGGGAGTGCATGGAAGACAGCTGGTAATATTTAAATTTAACATCCTAAAATGCCTCTGTAGTACTGTCAGTCAGATCCTGCCATGCTCTGATGACTGGCCTTTGAAACAAAAATGCACCTGTGCTCTAAAAGTGAGGGAGATATGACCATGGAAAGTAAAAAGGAATGAAACCAATAAATAATGGCAAAATTGATCTATTTTCTGGTGCATCCAAGAGTAATTTTGTCTCAGTCATTCCCTCTTCTTCTTGCTGGTTTCATCAAGATGTAATGTCCACCAAGAAATAAAAACTGTGTGTCATTTGTAGATCATCTTGTTATGACTGTCAGCCACATCCCCAGTTCCTGCAGCTCTCCCTGCTCCAGGCTCCATAAAAGCTCCTTCTGAAAGCCAGAATCTAACACAGACTAAGTGATTTTCACAAACCACCCAACAAACACTGAGAATATGTCTTTAAATCCTAACTGCACCACGTCAGTGGTTACATTGCTGGTGATTTATAGGAGAGGCAGTTCACTCTGGGTTTTAATGCTGATTTCCATAATGAAATCATAAAAGTGAAGGGTTCCCACCTCAGCAAAGCAGAAGCACTGGGCAGCAGGGGTAAGGTCTGCAGGATATTCAGGGCTGCAGAATAACCAGGCAGTTGGGAACTGGACTGAGCACACCTGAGATTATCCAGCATCTGGATAAAAAAGAGCCAAAAGCTTGCAGACAGGCTTGGCAGCATGGGGCTGTCAGAAGAGCATCTCTTGTAACAGCAGTGCCAATGCTCTGTAGACATGGGCATGATTAGACAAGAGCTTTCTCTTCCTAATTACTTGACTTTTCCTTTTTTTTTCCTCATAAATTCAAATTAGTGCAAGGCAACCAGTGTTTTCCCTTTTCCTGTAGCTACCCTTGAAAATGCTTTTAATCAAGATACAGAAAAAGCTTTGATAAGGTTACAACCAGATCTTTTCCAAAATGGGCCTTTAAAGAGATGAATTTGCAAGTTATTAAACACTGCTAAGGCCCCTTTCCATCACCTCTTGGGAAGTGGGAAGGTACCAACCACAGGGAAAACAGAATTTCATTCAACACAGCCAAAGTCACCAGCTCAGCTCCAGTATTTCCATGAGCATCCTTCAGTAAAACCATCACACTTTCCATCTGGAAAAAATCATTACTATATAATATAGAGGTGTGATCATCACGGGATCAGAGGAAGCCAAGCTGGGGACCAGGATTTGCACTTTGGTACCTCGGACAGTGGGATTGGATCCCACTCCAGGTGTGCCGTGGAAGCAGGCAGTGTGGTCATTTGTGTGCAGGTTGTTTTACCTGTGTCTGCCCCCAAAGAGAAAATAAAGCCCTGCAGCAGAATCCCTGAAAGGGGTGAAAATACCCCACACAGACCCAGGCCTGCTGCTGCACAGCTTGGTGATTGCTGGGTGAAGGAATGATGAGCCTTTGGGCAGAGATTAAATGAGCAGGGCCCGAGGGAGCAGAGCAACCAACACAATTTTGGACCATTCCTTCTTACGAATAACTCAGGAGTCAATTCTCTTTGTCTGTCTCACAATCTCACATCCCAGGGTTGGCACATAAATGTTAATTTTCAGCTGCCTGTTTTCACTTCGTTAGAAACTCCACCAAGTTGGTTTTTGTTTGTTTTGTGCATGAGAAATCAGCCTGTGCAGTGGCAGGTAAGACACTTAAGTCTAAAATAAGTGTACATAATAGAGAACAAGAAACAAACAACAAAAAACAAACCCACACCCAAAAGAACCCACCACAACACTTTGCAAGTGGCTTGAAAATTAAAATATACAAAACACACTAGCTAATTCTGATCACGTAGGGAGTGGAGCACGGGCTTGCCCTGTTGCAAACATTTCACTCACTCTGTAGGGAAAGGAATCTTCTGAAGAGAGAACTGGGTCAGTAGAACTGCAGTCCAGGCTTGTCACTTCAGCAATTTAAACACAAGTCGAGTCAGTGTTTAAACTGCAGGCTCTGACTCAAGGTATGAGAACAGATGCCATACTGAGAGAAATCAGACAAACTCGTTTTGGATGAGTTATTTACTCCTTTTTTTAGTCTTAGCTTATCTGAATTTCCCCAGAGTTTGATGCAAAAATTCAACAGAACATCCCAATTCCAATATGTGCCACAGAAACTAAGCTTTTCCTCATGAATATTTATAGGCTGTAAATTATAGTCATTGGCATTGTTCACTTCATGCCAAAAAAAGCAAGTGTCACTTTCCTTCCACTTAACTTGCTATTTCTGTTGATATGTCTACCTGGCTTTGAGAGCAAACAGGACCTGGCTTCCATAGGTATATGATTTCAGGAACACTATATTGACAGAACTTAATATCAAAGTTCTACCCCAGAAAGATTCAAGCTGAATACAAAGGACATAGGATAATACAACCTGGAACTGTCTTTTACTGTAATTAAAAGTGCCCAATAATGTTTATGATCCCTTCCCCTTAGCAGCTGCTGCCAGATTTAATGCTAATAAAAAACTACATTTTGGAACAATGCTATTTTATTGCAGTCCTCTTCATATTCCTGACCTTCACAAGAGGCTGAAGGCTGTTTAGTGGACAGAGAAAGGACAAACTGGTGTAACTCAAAGAACCAACTGCAATGTAAAGAGAAGGAGCACTCAGACCCTGAAGTATGAGAGTGAAGGTCAAGAAGACCCAGAAAAATGCAAGACATAAAATTCACTCCTGAATATTGATTAAATTCTCATCTCCACGATAGGACTATGGTTTGATGTTACCTCATTCAACAGGCTGGGTTTTTTTGGTGTTTTTTTCTTTTTTAATTACTTCATGAATCATTTCATCTGAAAGCATTTTACACCTTTGCTGTGCCAACTTCTAAAGGAAATCAGAGTGGAGTCCCTGGAGAGCACTCATCTCCTTGAGATTTCCAACGCTCCTTTGTCACAGTGAAATCAGAAATACACTGAGCATTTTGTGGCTTGAGGCATTTGGTATTTTCATTTCTGGGATGAGAGCTTTATGCAAATTCGTACACAATAACCGAGAACTTTGAAGCTTCTAAGATGTCCTTTCACAGCCAGAGGGTTGATGGGAATTTAGCATTTCCATTCAGCAGCTCTCCTTTCCCCGTGTAAAGCATTGCTTTCTCTCTTCCAAAATTTTCATTTTGTGGAATTACTATTAAAATCACACCCTTAAATAATAATAAAGTTCATTATTACACCCCTGTAGGTGCTGTTGGTTGCAACCAGAGTTTCTCTTAGGGTAGAGAGCTCAGCATGCTGAACACAGGGCTGTTACCTGAGGGATTGTTGCTTTTGGCCCTCTCTGGCTGTGTCCTTTATAGAAAATCAGATTTGCAGAGGAGGAAATTAGGCAGCTGTCTCCAACTGAATTGCAATGAGATCTGAGGACCAATTTCCCACAAACCTGGAAAGCTGCAGCCAGGATCATGCCCTGGCATGCAGGTAAATGAGAAATGCTGTCCTGGATGCTTCCTGCTACCCAGTGGTGTGCAAATGTGTTGGTTTGCTACTGTCTCACAGCTCTCTCCTCACCTTGAAAGGCTAAACCATTTTCATTTTTGGGTTTGTTTTGGGGGTTTTTTTCCCCAAAAATTTTATTCTAAGCTGAAATGACAAACCCCCTCATGGTTAAAATTGGCTTTGGGCAATTGGTTACTGAATTAAGCCTCTTTTCTTTAGCCTGTTTCTAATCTGTAAAGCCTTTCTTCTACTCAGTTTACCTCTTCCCTTTCAAGCAACATTCAGATTTATACATTTACCTCTTTTTGTCCTTTTTTCCCCCCTTTGGAATGCCTAATATTTGCAAGAGTACTGAGACATCAGCCAAGAAAAATTTCTCCAGGCAGAAGACCACAGAAAATTGGTTCTGTACATTTACGTGAATATCCACTTTATGTGAAAAGAAAGAGCTTAAAAAAGGATTATGTTGGAGTGGAGAAGGTGTCTTTAGCACACCAGTTGGTCCTGAGAGAGCCTGCTCCACCAAGTCATACTTGTGCTGTAAATTACGGATAATCAGGAAGAGCAGAAGTGGCCAGAACTGGTTGGAGGGATGCACAAAAACTACATTTCAGTCTCAGAGACCATCTCCAACAGGGCACATTTGTTATCTGCAAAGTGGTCAATGAATCTCTGTCCTTCACAGATGAAACCCAAAGTGATAATTCCACTCAGGAGCCAGTCTCACTCTTCCAAAGATTTTTTTTTTTTAATGAAGCCCAATTGAGCAAAATGGAAACATTTAAAGAGATTTAACTGGAAACTCAATTTCTAAAAAAAGAAAGTTTTCAGATCACGGTGTACTATTAACATGTTAAGTGTCTTCCTGTATTCTGTTAAGAAAAGCCCCAAATCTCTCAATATCTATTAGAAGTAGGATCTTGTTTCCAGTGCCTGGAGAAGCAGTAGGTAATTAGAAAACAGAATAGCTGGAGGAAGATAAGAAAAATCATTATGTCACACAACCTTGAATTACATTGATTGCATACTGAAAACTCCAGCCTTCAGTCTTCCCTCTTGTGAGGTCACTGCTAATGCTGCCATCCACTGCACTTGGGAAAAGTTTTGTACAAAGGTTTACTTATTTGGTACATGGGTCATCCTAAAGCATTTGTTAACATTACAGTAGTTATTAATGAGGTTTCTAATTAAGGTTTATATGGTCTCTATATAATCCTTTCTAATTTACAGTAGTGCTGGAGAAATTAACTTAAAATTATGATTTCCCTCCCCCCAAATTACAGCTGGGGCAGGGAGAGGAAAGACATTTTTGTATCTATTCATGCATTAGATCTTTGCCTTGAAATTTGGAAAGTGCATAAAAATTTCAAGGCAAAAGCATGAAAATGACAAAGCAAAAGGTTAATTAGACCCTTACCTCCTTTCCTCCCCTGCAAATGTCTTCACACCTCTCCTGTCTCACATTTTGGAGGACTTTTCACACTTAGCAAAGCTTAAATATTCTGCCCCCTTTTTTTTTTTTTAAGACATCAGAAAGAAGAGAAAGGCCAAAACCAGGCTTCAGTCCTACTATTGTTGGAAAAGAAAAATGGATTCACTGATTTTCCTTATACACACTATGAACAACCCATGCAGCAACATAATGCAGCCCCTGACCCTGAGAGCACTCCTGGTTACAGCAGGAGGAAGCAGAGCATCTTACCATGGACACAAAGTACAGATTGACCCCAAAAAATGCCTCTGGGAAAGAACTGCAACACGTGGAGCTGGCATTGCTTTCTGTGGCATCTTTAGTGTGGATAAGCACTGCCATTCTGCTTCCAGAATTAACAATTTGGCAGCTTCCTTACGCAGAAAATTTAGTTAGGAATAAAGAATTTGCCATATGTTGGTTCTTTCAGGCAAGTGAAAATGAGCCAGCTGCAATTATAAGAGCTGGAGCCTCCTAAATTCTTCCTTTTTTGCGGGGGTCCTATGTGGAATCTGGCTCACAGGTTGGGAAGGACATGCAAATAACTGAACACAAAACTCAGGTGTGGCAGTCATATTTTCTGGAAAAATCCCTTTGCCCAGGATTTCTCTCCTGGGAAGCTGAGAAGCCTCAGAGAAAAAGGATAACAATAATTATCTCATTTGCTTCTCCTGTGTTTTGTTGCTTTAGAATGCACTTGGAGATTGTTTCATTGGTTTCATGTGAATTGTTTTGACTCAATGGCCAATCATGGTCAAGCTGTGTCAAGACTTTGGAAAGAGTAATGAGTTTTTCTTTATTATCTTTTAGCCTTCTGTCTATATTCTTTCTGTATTCTTTAGTTTAGTTTAGTATAGTTTAGTATTCTTTTATATAATATCATATCATATCATAAAATAATAAATTAGCCTTCTGAGAACATGGAGTCAGATTCATCATTCCTTCCTTCATCTGGGAACCCCACATATACAATACTCAGGTTTATCTTCCAGGCAGTCTCCAGGTAACCCTGCAGTAATTCCCCCTCACCATCAGGTAAATAATAGACTCCCATGGGGATAGAACTTATATCCAGCTTGTCATGTAAGTAGAGAATAATTAATTACACTCTTATTTACAGTTTGCATGATAAGAGCATTAAATGGCAAGTAACTAGAAGAATTCCAAGGTGCTGAAATGTTTGCTCTCACCCACTCAACACGTAAAGACAAGGGGAATGAAATTAATTTGGCACCAAGTTACAGTATGATCCCTCACAGTAATGGGGCTTGGGTTTTGCAAAATGCCTCCCTCCTGAAGCTGAAATCAAATTTTGTTGGTGCTCCACAAAGCAATAAAGTGTTCTAAATACAGCAAGAGTCTTAGAAGTCATGAAACTCCAATTATGCACTCCGAGATCTTATAGGATACCCATACATTATTCAGATTACAATCTGTGTTATGTCCTTGATTTTATTTAATTTTTTTCAATTCAGAAAGTGATACTGGTCCAAAGTTCTGGTTGTATTTACAAACCCTAGCACGTACATCTGGTGGAAATCAGGAGATTAAACATCAACTTGCCCAGCTAATTACCAACATTTTATGACTTCTGAAGAAAGAGGGGAAAGAACTTTAAGGGGAAATAGGAAAAAAAAAAAAAAAGGGGGTATAAATCTGGCATGAACCAGTTACAATATCCATGTCATCTTCACTTGCACCCTGCTTAAAATTTCTGACTTCAGAAGAAAGAGGGGAAATAACTTTAAGGGGAAGTAGGATAAAAAATAAAAAGGTTATAAACCAGTTACAATATCCATGTCATGTTCACTTGCACCCTGCTTAAAATTTCGTTCTGGTAGAACCAGAACATCTGTCACCAGCCTCTTAATACCCCTCTGACAAGGTGAAGATAAAGTTACATTAAGACCTCTGCATGTGCCAGTGAAACGTGTAAGCTGTTCTCACGCTCAGCAAAAATGAGGGCCTGAGATTTCAAATTGCAGTCATAAAAGTGAAATAAAAAGCAGAAAGGCAGAGAAAGAAAGAGGAAGATGCTTTTATTTGAGCCATGAAAAAGTAATTCCCTGGGATTAGCATATTTTTATTTCCTTTGCATATTCTTTTCTGAATTAATTTCGCTGCATTTTGATAGTGATCTTAGCGAGTGAAAATAAATTGATGCCTAAAAAAGTTATGCTAATAGGAATAAATGGCTTGAAGGTAGTGGAAAGGGATATATTGCCTCTTTTATAGGTTCCTACTTAATCCAGCTCCAAGGGCATTAGAGAGCAAATGTTGCTGCCTTCCTGTGGCAGTAGATAAGCCTGGCTTCTGAGGCTCATCCCTAAAATCCAAGGGGCAGCAGCCCCAGCAGAGGCACCATGAGGAGGTCAGAGGAAGTGTTTCACCCACCCTGGATGGAAACACTCAGTTTCCATTGTTAAGGAAAATCCAGGTTGGTTATCCACTTCTTGATTTATTTTTTTTTTTTAATGTTAACAAAGGGAAGAGCAACATAAGCGAGAAGGATTCCCATGGGCTAAATTATGATCAGGCTCAATTGAGTGACAGCTCTAGAAATCATAACCATCTGTGAGGTGTGTGTGGTACAGCAAACTCCCATAAACCCAGCGAGAAAAGCTACTTCCACTTCTGTGTAAAGCAGGGGCAGATTGGCAGCTGAGATGGAAATATTCACATGGGTATTGACTATTATCATGTAGTGCTGGTGTTATTCAGTTTTGCAAAGAGAAAAACCACTCCTAGCCACCCAGTTTATTCAAGAAATATTTGTTTAAAATCATATTACCATAAGATTCAGCTATTACTTTAAGAAATTCCACACCTTATGGGTTTTGATGTGTGCCTAATTATCAGTGTGTAAGCTTTTTCCCCCACTCATCCTATTTTATGTATGTCTTACACCACGTTATGAATAATAGAAATACCCACAGTAAGAACAGCTTGAAATAAAAGCAATGTATTACCCTGATTTGAAAAGGAATAGGACACCTGAACCAAAATCTAGACTATAAAGTTGCCTGTGACAAAATGAGAGAGGAGAAACAAAAATCTGAACCACCCTCAAAAACCAGAGCAAGCAAACAATCCTAACCACATCTTCCATCCACCAGCACAATCTGCTGACCCACTTCTCTGAAACTCAGGCACCAGAAATGGGTTGTATCCAGGAGGATTTCTGCAATCCACATCTCCAGCCTTGCCTGTTTCAAAGAGCTGTCGAGTCCATATCACACTACACTTCAAAGACAAATTTCAGCCTTTCAAAGGGTGCATAGCAATTTGGTTTTTTGTAAAATATTAGTAATGATAACAAAGAGAATAGGGAAAATATTATGAAGCCTGATGTGAACACAAATATTTTAGGAATATTACATTTAAAGAACACACAATAAACATGACAAAAAACCCCAAAAATAAAATAATAAAAAATATATTCAAATAACCAAAGAAATCTCCAAAACCCCACCTTTTTCTTTTGTTTAAAAGAACAACCACAACACTGTCTTAGACCATCAGAATCAAGCAAAACTATCCAAACTACTAAATGGAACCCAGCAAAGCATACAAAATGATGCAATGTGGGTTCACTGTGTACTGTAAGAAGCACCTAGGTAGATAGATCAATGAAAAAGAAAGCACCTTCAGGCTGATTTTATTGCTGGTGTTAGTATTTCAGCTTGTGGGGAAGATGTTTTGAAAATGAATCTCACATGAATTCAAATCAGTTTTAGTAAGCAATTAAGTGCAAAAGGAAACAATTCTGTTGTTTCTCCTTCAGCTTAACATGAGATGTCTGTGCCACTTCCTACAGCACTTTTCATGGATTGGATAACACAAATTAAAATATTTACAAGAAATATGACCAAGCGCTTGCCAAAATTAGTGATATTTTCTTAGCTACCTGTATGGAGGTTAACACGAGGAGTAGGAGTCTACAGACAAAAATACAATAACCAACATAAACAATTTGGAAAACCTCTATAGTCTCAGGAGACCCAAAGGCTGGAGGCTGATGGAATAAATTACCTCATTAGGTAATTATGGACTGTGCTTCAAGGCTTATTGAGGATCCAATACAGGTGATACTTCCTGTAGTCACAGCTGGATAATCAGACAGCTTTGTGCATTCCCTAAAAGCCAAACTCTCTCCATACAGCAAGTGGAAGGTCTCTCATAAATATTTCTCTATTTCATCCATGATTTCGTGGCTCAGCCTGTACCATGACAAAGGGAAAGAGGACTAACTAGGTTTAAGGCTAGTTTAATCACTAAGACTTCAAGGTAAAATCCTAACTCTGTGATGGCAGCTGAAATCAATTCTGGGCACAAAACATAGCTTTAATATTCTCCTCCCATTAATGGTCTTCTAAATCTCTCTCAGAGCTTTGAAAACTGTACTCTGAATTACTTCATTCAAAACTGCTGAAATTACCCAGAAGCTTTCATGAGCAAGAGTTACTGAAATTCTCCTGATTTTTGCACCACAAAATCGTATGCACCCCAAAAGGTGCATTTAAGAGATATGAACTCCAGTTATAGCATCCAAAGAGCCTAATGGGAGTTCCAAAATTATAGTGGAACCAGAGGCCAAGCAGGTTTCACTGTGATGTCTAATAATTACTAGAAACACTGCTTGTGATAGCTGTGAAAGTTTAAAGCTGTCAGTTCTCAAAACATCAGGATTTTCTCAAGCACAAGACCCCCCACAAAGGATCTTGCCATGCACTGCTAGAAAGAATGTATCCCTCACTTTTCCATATAATTTATAAACAACTTTTAAATGAAATTTCATTCAAATCTTAATATTCAAGGATGCCAGGTAATTTTCAATGCTACATTTTGTTTGGTTCTGTTGTCTCCAAATCCCTCTGCCTGTGCTGTCACAGACAAAAAAAAAAAACATCACAGGACAATCTGAGTTGTGAAGGAAGAGACTCCTGGGCATGGGGGCTGGCTGCTGCCAGAAAACCTGGATTTCTTTCATTCTCAGCCGAAACTCTTCAAAATTGGGGCACTTTGTCTGAGCAAGCTGGAATCATGTTGTCTGGATGGAGATGACCGAGTGTGGAGGGTAAGTTACCCCACCTTGGCACCAACATGAAGCATCTGGGATGTATAATCCCCTCCCCTGAGTATACAGCAAAATACACAGCTCATGCCCAGGCTATACTCATCTTTTTAATGGATAATGTGAGGTAAATCTCACCCCAGACACATCTCCGCTGCAATGGCCAAGCCCCAAGAGTAGTTTGTCCTTCTGGGAGATGCCAGCATGGGCTGGGTATCCATCACTCCCAGGGCTCCTGCTGCAAGTGCAGCTGCCCTGCAGTGCCAGACCCTTTTAAAGTGTCTGCTGCACAGTCTGATCCTGCTGCTGTGCCCTCGTGGAGTGGTGCCACTCAGTGTGACAGGATTGCACACGTGGCAGGGGTTTGGCCCTGCGCCTGCTGCTTGTGGAAGCATCAGCAGAGGCTGCACCTCAGCTGTAAGCTCAGCAGCTGAAGAAGCACATCCCCACAGCTCTGCTGCTCAGGGGAGCTGACCTGATTAGACTAAAAGCAGTTTATGCACAAGCAGCTGAGATGGAATCACTGCTGTGCCCTGCAGCCCCACCCAGCCGAAGGATGGGGAGCTCTGAGCTCCTGCTGCCAGCACAGCACACACAGGGGAGCAGTCCCAGATTTCCTCCTGAGTGACCTCTGTCCATCGTGCCAGCAGTGCACTGGGGCACTCTGCTACTGCTCTGCTCAACCTCCCACTGCTGCAGGGCAGAAATCCCCATGGAGCACCATGAGGGAGCTGCTCGGCCAGGCAGAGTCGGAGCTGAGCCCGCTGGTGCCCATCAGTTTCCTCTTAAAATACAAAAAACTGGAAACCAATCCAGAGGTGTTTGGATCTGAAGGCGTGTCTCTTGTGCTCCATATGTAAGAGGCCAGTTTATTATTTTTTTCTTTCACTTTGTGTGATTGGAACAGATTAAACAATGCAAAGGCATGATCCTGAGGGCGTAGGGCTGGTCACCAATTTAGGGGACTACCCAAGCAAGGAAGGGTTATTTCACCTAATTAAGACAGAGCACGGTATTTAAAGACAGAGCATTTGCATTAAAACAGACAATTCAGAATTTTAAATACTGTTGAGTCTGAAATTATGATTGTTAATCTCTCCTCACATAACAATGTTCTACTGACAGACATTGTAAATCACTTCCTTTTGCTTGCATTAGATGAACCCATCACTCAATGTGCTCAATTATGTATCTGAATACAATTTAAAAGGTGAACTCTCTTTAGTTTTACTAAGGGCAGAAGGGCAATGCTGATGGTGTAATACCATGTTAATGCATTACTTATGACTGAAATTTAGTCTGTATTCAGTAAATTGCTCATTCCTGTGATCAGAGCAGGTAGCAATTTGCTTTTCTGGATGTTATTCCCTTTCCTGCAAGTGCATTAGGTGTGTCATGGGCAGCAGGATACCCTGCTGTAAACTGTCTAAAAAGGACATGTTAATCTATAATTAAAAACTACAACAAAATGGAAAATAAACTCAGAATATTCATTGCATAATCACGACAGGTTTACAACCTGCAGGTTTACAAACTGCAATTAAACAGATATGGAATCATTAAAACACTGCACTGTTAATTTTCATTTTCCTTTGGAAATGAGATAGACATGAGCAAATATGTGAATGCCACTGTGAATACTCTCTACCCCTCAGCTTCTTTAGGTGCCAGGATTTAATTATCCTTTGTCCCATGCTAATCTGCTGAGATGCTTCCACTTCAGTAGAAACTCCTATTGAAGTAAAAACCTAAAAATAGCCACCTCCAGTGCAGAACTGCAGTTTACCAAAACAAAGTCAAGCAAGGTTTTACAATAGTAATTGGTTTGCTGACCAAGTGAATGCTTCCATTTCAGGTCACTTCCTCTGCTTAATAATGGGAAATGCTTTGCATGTACTTCAATTCCAGACCCTATTTCAAGTGACAGCTGAGATGTACAGTCTTGCTTAATGACAAATCATTTCTGGAGATGGCCAGAAGGCAACTGAACTCCCATAATTAAAAGTGATCTGGTCTTCACCAAAACTTTGGCCATTTCTACTGTCTGCCCTTGTCCCCCATTAACAAAGATGATCCAGGAAATGTGCTACAGGACACAAAAGGCAGCAGTCCCAGCATCCTCTCCTCACAAATTTCTTGGCTCCTGCCTCGCTGCTCCACCTCTGATGATGTTCGTGTGACATCAAGGAAACCAAACTGCTGCGTTTGTACAGACACACACAGGCAGACATTTGCAGTTCTTCCTAACACCTTCAGAAGCATAAAAGCAACACTTTTCCCTTAGCTCTAAGCCATTCTGCACATGCACAGCAATTTCAGCACTCTCAGCAGGTTGGCCCTATGGCTCAGTATCTCCAACAAGCAGACCCCAACCTGCTCTGGCTATCAGAAACTGAGGAAGGCTTCTGAAGTCATCTAAATGTGCCCTGACAGAATTCCTGCAAGGAATGACAGGAAATATCTGCAGAGCCTCCTGAGGCTTGCTGGATGGTCCCTGAGTGACTGGTTTTCTAGCAAAAAGTGTAGGAACATAAAACAGTGATATTCACCTTTCAGGGAAAGCATTCCAGCCTGCTAATAATGGAATTGATTTAAATTCCTCCGTGTCATGTGGAAGCCCCACTGTTAGTAATGGTGGGTTTAGAACTTAGGGAGGGCCTTGGTATAAACCACATAACCATAGCAATGGTCCTAGAAAATCTATTTTATGGGCCATCTACCTGTCCTGGTGTAGAGTAGGACCAACTTATCTACCAGAAAGCTTAGAGTATGATAAATGGAAGAAACATATATAATTCAAACAGACAAAAATACCCAAACAAACTTGCATTAAATGTCTCACATGAAAAGGTGAAGGTAATGGGGGGAGAATAAAAATAATTTTTAATTTGGGGGGGTGGGGGGAAGGCTCATTAATGGACATATTTATATTTTACAGCAGTGTATATCAAGCTGTGTGTTGATTCTGTGCTGATATCCCAGAGCCAGCTGGTGCACCCCAGCCCACAGAGGTCATGGAGATTCCTGCTGAGGGACATTCATCTGGTGACCCTGCCTGAGCCAGGGGTCTGGACCCGCAAAGATCCTTTCCAACCTCAACCCTGCTGTGATTCTGTGAGCTGTAACCAGGACAAAGAACCCAGCACAGCCACGGCCAGCTGAGCTGAAAGTCACAGGGTTTAGTTTCATTGGGTAAAAATCAGTGTAAACACGCTGCTTTGGATGAATTCATTTGAATTCGCAGTGTAGGTGACAAAGCTCGGTAATTGGCCTTTTTTTTTTTTTCCCTGAGAAATATGATCTCTATTTGAATAACAGCTATCTTCACTAAAATAGTCTTTTCGTGTAATCACAGTCTTTTTGTGACTATTTAGCATTCCTCTGGAAGTTAACTGTGGAGCTAAATGACTGCAAACGGTGTGTGAGGAGGAGCCTTTGCTTTGATTGTTACAGAGCTGCAATCCCAAAATGTTTACTGGATAAACACCACTCCACAGGGAAGCTAAAAGCAAAATACTGGAGAAATGAGGTTGCACGGGATAGGTGAGGAGGGTGGGTGAGAGCCAAAGGGACCCGAGCAGGGTTGAGTGCAGATGGAGGAGATTCAGGGGTGGCAAGTGAAGCAGAAAAGGAAGAAGTGGGCTGGAGAGGAAAGAGGCCAAGGGAACAAACACTGGAGAGGATAAATGGGAAAAATGGGATAGCATTTTATTCTAGGAAAAACACAGATCTCAGTCAATTGCAATTATTTGCAGATAACTTCAAGTGGTTATTAGTTGTTGAATTTTCCTTGACTGACTGCCCCTGCCTCATTTTTTCTTTAGAGATGGCTGAAAGCTTAGAACTGAAGTGCTCTTTCTGGAGAATAGAAATATTTGCTGGGAAGCTTCTTAGGCTTCTCTATCATAGCAAAAACTATTAAAATAATGTTTGCCAGTCAATGCAAATTATTATTTTTCTTCTAAAGCCTTTTAACACCCAACCTCTACAGTATTTTTTGCACAGGATTAATAAATAAAACATTCACACACTGCCCATTTAAAAAAAATCATCTAGTATTTAAGCCCTGAAGGGAAAGAAGAGGAAAATATTAATCTTTTCACTTTCTAAGAAATTGCTTTAAACTCTCCAACAAGCTGCTGCCTTAGAGGTGCTCCTCCTCTCTCCCTGAAGTTCAGTTTCACAAACTGGAAACCAGATTAGCCATGGGTGTACAAAAGGCTGCAGCTACAAAACCAGGTGAGTTGTTCTGCCCTCTCCTTTCCCCCTACATGAGCTGCTGAGTGGGGGACAGGATGGAACAGGGACATCCCCAGGTCCAGTCCTGCAGGAATTCCTTCTGGCCTCTCAGCAAGGCTGGCTGAAGGGGCGAGGGAACAACCCACTGTGCCACTGCCATGCTGTTTCCATAGTCCCCACACTACAGGTTACCAAAATCTGGCCCTTTCTGCATAAAACAGCATCCACAGAGACTCCTCCATCATTGCCAAAAACTGGGGTTTATTATTTAAAAAAACCCCCTTATATTTGCTTAATCCCTCCCAGTCAGAGTAGCAATATTTAAATTTATTAATCAGTACTGGTCAGGGGACACATATTCAAAGTGTATCTTTATCTTGCCTCTCAAACATGATGATTTATAGATTGATCTGACTGGTTGCTTTGACACAGTTCCTTTAACCATAACATCTTTCTGTTCCTCTAGTAGCTGAGATTTAGCATTTCAGGCTGTGTACATATGTTGGATAAGAACATAATCCTCAGCTCTGGGCATAGGAGCTCATGGTAAGAGGATGGCTCTGCATACAAATTGAGAGCACTGAGATGCAGAAAAAGAAAAATACACTAAACCCTAATATGCATATTATGAAGGCCTTCTGGCATCAGAAGAAATCATCAGTTATTCAGCTTGACATCTTTAGAAACAGAGGGACTGGAGAGAAAAAAAAAAAAGAGGAGAGAAAGAGAGAAAAAAATTGATATGACCTTTAGTCCAACACTCCAAGTAAAGACTTTGGATAAATAGGCACAGAGAAAGAATATGCCAATATGCAAAGAGGGAACGAGATAAATGTGACTAGACCATTTCTGCAGAGAAAAATCACAGCACTCCCATTTCACAGCCATTTCTGACAGCACAGAGATGGATTTATCAGGGGGCAGAAGGGGACACTCCTCTTCCCCTCTATTAGCCTTCTTAACTCAGCACGTGCAACCCTGGGTGCAGGATGCAGGCACATCTCTGCACTCCATCTGCTTCCCCTCACACATCCCCTCATGCAAAAAATTACATTCCATTACCATTGCAAAACTTCAGCAATTCCCAGCCATCCCTCCCACAGTACTGAAGGGTGGAGTGTTCTGGACCAAACCAGAAAGGTTTTGTCCAACCCCAGCCATCCTCTGGCACCTCTAGACTTTGTTCTTTAAACTTGCAAAAGACCAGAAAAAAACCCCAACATGCTGTGGAAGAGCAGAAGAGTGTGTGAAGCTCCTGTATCCACATGGAATTCCTGTGTTAATAACCTCTAAGCCTTCCAAATGATTAATACCAACTGAAATCATACACTGAAATCGTGCTGCAGCCAAGGGGCTCTGCAGCACAGCTGCTCCAGCCTGGAGCCCTTTCCCTGAGCTCTGCTGGGCACACAGGGAGTGAGGGAACCTCGAGGTCTCCTCCTCACAGAATGACCAGGCTCGAAGAGACCTTAAAGACTGAGTCCAACCCAGCCCCAACACCTCAACTAAACCCTGGCACCCAGTGCCACATCCAGGCTTTGTTAAACACACCCAGGGATGGTGACTGCACCACCTCCCCGGGCAGCCATTCCAGAATTTTGTCACTCTTTCTGTAAAAAGTTGGGATTAGAAGACCAAACTTTTTGAAACCACAGTGTGAGCACAGCTGATGTGGTTCATCAGCTATCCATCAAAATCCCATCCATCCATTTCTTTTCTGTTAAATATATAGTTCAGAGGTCTTTCCTTTTTTCCTGTAAACTCACCTCCTTTTGTGTAAGCTCTGCTCTCCAAGGTATCCTCACACTCTCTGCTGACACCTTTTAGTTCACAAAATGGTAAACACATTCTGCAGAATACTCTTGCTTTCCAAAATAAATTAAAATTGACCTTGCAGTGTCTCCAGGGGAAAAGCATCACTTTATTGCTCTAACAGATGAAATTATGAGGGTTTTTTTAATAGTGTTTTGAACTGCAAGATAGGCTTTTGTGTTATTCACTGGAAGATCTGACTTTATAAAGATATAAGAATAAGGCTTTTTTAGGGTGATGATGCTTGCAAATCAGGGTTCAGGGAAGAAGACTGGAAGATACAAGGGCCACAGGGCAACCATCATCTTAAGGGCTTTTTAAACTTGGGGAGGTTTTTTGTTTGGGTTTTTGAGGGGGTTTTGTTGGGGTTTGGAGATTTTTGGGGGGGTTTTTTGTGGTTTTTCTTTGTTTGTTTGCTTGTTTTGTTTTGTTTTTTGGTTTTTTTGGGGGGGAGTGGGAAAGGCGAAGAGGGCAGTTTGTTTTTTTAATTCTGTATCCTGTAGTTAAAAACCAGAAATCTGTATTCTAGCACGAACAAGTAAGCAGTTAAAAGCATGAGCTAACATAACTTCAAGGCAAAAATCTGTGAAATAAAAAAAAAAAGAAATTCCTGAACTCATCCTCCCCTCCAATGTTATAAATCATTAGGAATAAAATGCAGAGTACAATGCAGAGTCAGGGAACAGAAGCTGTAATCACAGCCCAAACTGTTCCTTTGGAGCTCATTAAGTGCATTGAGTCCCTGTAATCTTTGATTGATTTTGGGAGCAGTGCTTCGGTTATCAATACAAAAAATTTAAGAGAAATTTTCAGAAAAGATCCCACATATTCCCTTGAGACATGGATTTCACCACCTAGATTTATACAAATTTTGGTAACTGGGTGTTGTGATGACAGGTTTCTCTGCCAGGACAGAGGCCAGACCTACACCAAGAACCTTTAACTCATATTGCTCCCAAAAATCCCCTTGGGGAGGTTTTAATGGTTTCCTGCATGCCTAAGAACTAAGCCTGTAAAATATATGAAGTCATAGTTCTCCCCCCAGAAGTGTAACTCAGAAGAGGAGGGGAAAAAATGGAGGGGAAAATGAAAGAAAAAAGGAAAAAAGAAATCCAAAAACCTCCTTGAGAATTCTGAATGTGCAGTGATGGCAGACACCTGCCTGACTCTGCAGAAAGCTTAAGTGATAATTAAGGTACATTCTAACTCTGGCAGCTCTAAAAATTTTATCCTTGATATAATATTTAAAGCTCAAGCTTCAAGGCACTGATAAAAGCAAGAAAACAAGCAGAGTTCAGCATAAAGTTTATGAGTGCAACCCAGAGTTTGATATTCTACAAAGGAAGGTAGCCCAAGTTATTTTATAATGAATTTGCAAAACAGAACAGTCAGGTTAATAAAAATTTAATACTCTTTTGTGTCTCAATAATGATCTTTAACAGGACTTAACTGGCTGTCATTCCTCTCCTGCAGGCTCCTGAGAAGCTGTCCAGAGAGGTGGTGGCATCTCCATCCCCACAAATGATCAGGACACAGCCCTGAGCCCCTGACCTCACTCTGGGCACAGGCTCAGAGCAGATGCTCTCCAGACATCCCTTCCAGCCTAAATCATTGTACAACCCTAAACTGTTCCACGCGTCCCTGACCCTCTGAGATGCACACAGTGCTCCTCCCCACCACATTCTTTGTCCTTTTGATGACAGCCAGGGACAATCCTGAAGAGCCTGCTTTCTCACCATCCCCACTGCAATCTCTTGCCTCTCCTCTTCCCCACGTGCTGCAGCTGCCCTCTACACCCTTAAAGCTCTGCCATGGAGTGAGAAATATCAGCTTAAAGCCAGCTAGAAGGATAAACAAGTAGATACCTGTGATACTCCAGTAGCTCTCACATGCTTTAATCACACAACCAGCACTCATAATGGAAATAAATCCCTCCCTCCAGGGAGGGGAGAAAGAAATAAAAATGTTTCAGATGAAAAATGGAAATGTTCTAATCAGCAGATGACTTTTACTCACAGTATATATTGACAACAAGCAGCTGATCCCATACAATCATTACAAGATATCATTACTAAAAGCCAATCTCCAAACAGGTCACGTCTTCATTAAAAATGAGCCACCAAATGCAGAAGGGATGCAAAAATAACCTTGTACATAACTGGAACAGACAAAGCTGGCTAGATATGCTCTGGCACATTCCAAAATGCTTCTGCTTCTTTTCCATTTTTTCTCCTAACCTCATCATGTTCACAAACACGTTTTATTTGTGCTTGAAATAATGTCACCTGCAACTATTCCAGTCACACCATCCTCCTGCTGAGGCCATGGGGAAGGCACTGTGGCTCTGCTCCAAGCTGAGCCCTCATACAACACACATTCCAGAATTTGTTTCCTCCACCTGGACAACTACTGACATCCTGATTTGGGCTGTCCATCACCTTGGGCAGTAATGCCTACCAGGAAAAGCTGGTGTCTGATAGTTAGGCTGTGACTGAATGTATAGAACTCAATGCCCATACATCAGCTTTTCTTATCTCAATCCACACTTTTTTTTGGATTCTCCTCCCCTTCCCACCAGTCAGGGTGACAGAGCCTGCATGGTATTTGGTTGTCACAATACTTTGCAAAAATGATGCTGCAAAGTTCAGTTCATTGATGACTAAATATTTTTTAAAAATCACCAAAACCTAAATATCATATTTTTAAAGAATATTTACAATATGAAGTAAATAATGATTCCCATTTAAAGCTGTTGTGAAGCACTATATTCAAAGTGCCAAAACTCTTTATTTACTGCTATTGTCAATTCCTCCTGACAATGCAGCCCTCTAATCCTAAAGCTTTAAACTGAAATATGTCCATGCAGAAACAGACAGTGCTCAGTTAATCTCTACAATCCCTCTGCATGGACATCTAAGAACACACCCACTTTTCTTCACAGAAAGAATTCAAGGAGTTTGACTCCACCATGAGCTGCTCCAAGCTCTCCTACTCAATATGGAACTTGGAATCACTGGCTGTGCATTTGCCCATTAGAAAATAATTATTCCAGGCACCAATCTTAAATTAATTAGCAAATTTTGGTTCATTCCTTCATTTGAAATAAGTGTATTTTGAATGGTTATTTCCATCTGTTTTATCACACCTATGGCAGTCTCTAGTTAGCTGCAAAGGTGTAAGTGGACAGGTCTAGGAAATAATAGCTGTGCTCCAATTACACCTGAGCTGAGCGGGATGCAAGGTTGTGTTCTGAAACTGAAAGGCCTCAGATGGTCACTGGGTTTTGGTGTCATGATTAAAGAAGCAGGGAGCAGCCAGATTTTTCAGATCCAGGTACAAGTATCTGATATTGATGCAGAATTTGGTTTCCACACATCCATGAGTCTGTGCTAATGCTGCAATGCCAGCAACAGGAGCTGTTGCTTGAAATGCCCTTAAATGTGAGCTCTTATTTGAGCAGAGGAAGAAATAAACAGAGGAAGAGGAGATTGATGGCTCTGTCTGCAGAAAAGCACCCCAGAGCAGAATTAGTAAATTCCTACACTGGCTTCAGCCGTGGATTACAGCACCCCACTTCCTGCCAATAATAAACAAGAAGGTTGCTCAGGATTGATCTGGTGGGGAGTCTCTTTAAGCTATCAGAGTCTCAGATTCTAAAAACCAAACCCATGCTGTTTGTGCCTCCAGTTTGTGCTGCTGGCCCTGCAGCGAGCCCAGGGCCAGCGCGCCATCACCGCCGGCTCTGTGCTCGCAGCATCCCCCGGCTGGCACTGCAGCCTGCCCACTGCAGCCCGCTCCAGAGCCCTTTTAAAGCAACATAAAAACACCCATTGACTTCTCTTGGACTTTGGAGCCGTTCCCAGAAGCACAGTAGACTCTCTGATAGCTCCTAAGAATTAGAGGAAACCCGTCAGTTCTGGTTCCAGCTAGCAGACATTGATGCTGCACATAAACAACAGGTGAGGTGGCAAAGTTTTTGTCCCTGTTCCCAGAGTGCCCCAACTCCAGTGAAATCATGCTGGTGACATCATTCTGTAGTTTTCATGATTTCCCCCAATGCTGCTAAAGGAAACCTGATGGCGCTTCGAAGCCCATGGAGTCCTGAGTAAGTCTTCAAAAGGTTTGAAAATAAAAAAGCCTTTTCAGCTTTTTTGCAAAATATTACTTTGCAATGCAACACAGAAGTAATTTTATACCAGAGATCATTTTGAAATACACTTAGATATTCACTAGGTATTCATTTCGATTTCAGAAAGCATCATAATTTTTTTGTTGTATTTAATAACTGCTAGCTAATTATGTAAAATCCCATCCCATCTGCTTATTCCTTCACACAGCAAAATTGGAGGGCTTCATTCTACAGTCATTACTCACAGAAGGAGAGGCATTGATTTAATGGACTTCCCTGAAAAGGGATTACAGTATAGGATCCTCTGATATTGATTTTGTGACATCATCATCTTTTCCTCAGAAGCAGACACTGATGACTCAAGAAAATACCAGTACAAGATTAGGCAGGCAAGTTAGAGAAAGAAAATTATTTTTAAAACCCCCAAACCTCCTAATTTACAGTAAGTTGACTACAATAAAATATTAGCTATGTTCTCGGTTTCAAATACAAGTTCTCTTTGAAAAAGGAAAATATCTGAGTGATGTTTCTCTCTTTCATCTCTTGCCCTGCTTACAGTCACTTTCATGAAACTATTGTGAGCTAGAGCATTTTTTGTAGGTTAATGGGTTCTCTTTGAAGGGATTAAAGCCACATTGATTATTAATTATTTTTGATGTTTTAAACTGATGTAAATGTCCAGGAGCTCTGAAGAGCAACATCCTGAAGAAATCAATACAGAATTTAAAAAAAGAACAAGTAACAAACAACAACAACCAAAACTCCTCTGCTCAGCTCCTGGGGGAAACAATTGTGACTTCTGGTTGGAAGGTATACCAGCCCTTGGAGAATAGCAGCCCCTGGCATATATGATAATAATTTCTAAGTTATCTAGAGCATCCTTATTTTGATGTGTCTATCTTCCAGATTCTGCAGGTGTTTTGCATACAGAACAAAGCTAGGCACAGCAGTGCTGAGCAAATAATAAATAAATTCATTTCATTGCTCTGGGAAAATGATCATTTTTTTTCCCTTAAATCTGCCTTGCAGTGCTTTAGGAAAACACTAATTAGCGTTCTTTCCATGTGGTTTTTTTTATTTATTTTTCTCCCCAATTCTTTCTACTGCTCTTCACCACAAGTAATAGATGTTGGGGTTTTGGGTGTGTGTGGGTTTTCCCAGTGTCCTTTTTTTCCTTGCTCAAATTCAACATTTCTTCACTGTTTGTAAGTGGAATGAAGCCATTCCTTCCCATTTAATAGATCAGTGAGGAGTGAAGATTTCCCATGTTCAAATGACTTCCATATGAACAAATAGGAAATGATCCAGAATAGCTGTGGTGCAGATAAAAGATAGAAAGCAAATTACACAAAAAAGACAGAAAGCAAATTACAAAGGGACTCAGACAATTGGGACTGTCTGCCTGCTTTGGGGCTCCTCCCAGCATTGAAGAGCAGCCCCTCCATGGCTGATTCTAGGGGATGTGACAAGGAAATGATTGAAAATCCTTAAACTCGAAGGAGTTGCTGATCAGATTGACAAATTAATGACTGGGACCTACCTCTCTTACCCCAAAGACTTGGCCTTCATGTGATATAGATGGAAATCAACACAGCTAACCTGAGGACCTGCAGGTTTATAGCACACAAAGGAGCTGCAGTTGTTGAAACCTTCTGACAAGACAAGAAGGCCCTTGTCTCAACAACTGAGAAAAGTGCTGAGGCCAAATCACTTCAAAATCACAACTGTGTAGATTGACAGGCAACCTTATCTGTCTTTATAGAGAACTTAGAAAGGAATTTAAGGTTTTTATCCCCCAAGAGGTTCATATCTACCAGCTACCTCATGGTAAATCTCTGGGCTGACATAGAATAATAGCTCAGAGTTGTTTGCTTTTGTTATCTCCATTCAGCTCCTCTGAAGTGCTCAGTGCCTGTGCTTAAATACCATGCTCACACTTTGCCACCTCCAATATTATGTTTTCTGTTCAAATATCCCACATATTCTCTTCTCATGTCCATGCTACCACCTCAAGAGCAGCATAAAACTCCTCCTGCTAACTCACCTCCCTGCTGCTGTCAGCTGTGACACCAACTTTTCCATCACCCACACTTACTGTAAAGCATCTCTTCCCTAAATACCTGCATTCAACAAGAAGGGAAATTGCAAAGCCTGCCACACTCATTCCAGCACAGCCCTGATGCAAAGTGCTATCTTTATGGCAAGCCAGACACCATGCATATCATTTTATTTCTGGAACTCCCTCTAAAAGCCACTGTAATTTCCCAGCACAGGAATGAGGGGGTTCCAGAAATGGAATGCATCATGTTTGGCTTGCTGTAAAGATGGCAAACTCCTTCCCTAGGAGTTGCTCCCTTCACTGGCTGCCATACATTTGAGATTTCAGAGTGCTGAGAAAAGCAAGGTAACCTTTCTGTTTCGAGTATTTCCCATTCTCTGTTCATCTGTTATACTCCATATGTGGCAGCTAGCATATGTTGCCACATTTGTCTCAAAGATTTTCCCCTTTTCAACTCTACATTGATAGAAATTTAATAATAAAAAAAAGGAAGTTACAACATTCATGTGCAAAACATTTAATAAACCAGTCTCTTAATTTATATTAGTGCACTAGTAGGTACTCGAGTCTGTGTAAAGATTTTAATTTCAGAATATTCTCAATATTTATTAAAGTTTTTTTTCTTCCTGTTGCAACCAACTCAGTTTTGTACAAAGAATAGAATTTTTAAAACCTTGAGTGACAAAAATGGAATCATTAATTTACTAGGAGATAAGAGTGCTCAGGGTGACAATGCATACTTCTCCTATGAAAAAAGGCAAATAATTTTAAAGAACACTTAGAATCAAAGCAATGAGTCTTTTAAGTTCTTCAGCAAATAGACCTGTTTCCAAAGGTTTCTTTTTTGACATTTATTGTCCTGATTCATATGCCTAAGTAAAAAAAATGCTCCCTTCCCCAGAGCTGAGACTGTCTGGTAAAATAAGTCTCAAGATGGATTTACACAAGGCTCTGCTCAGTTTAGCATTCATTCTGAAGCTCTGTAAGGTCATTTCATGATCTGCCTGGATTGCTCTGTGTGGTGACAGCAGAAATGCAGAGATTAGTGGGATTCTCAAGTTCAGCCAGCACTGCCCAGGAGCCCTTTAATGAATTGCCCTGGGCTCACCACAGGTAAGTCTGCATCCAGCACAGCCCATCCCAGCCTGGATGAGGGATCACCCCTGAGTGCAGCTTCTGACCGAGGTGACACAACCCAGAAATTGCCTCACTGACCCTGTGCAATCTGAGGCTGGGGCTCATAACTCCTGCAGGCATGGAAGATCTTTTCTCAACGCTCCACTGTCATTTCATCACGAGGGAATCTGCCAGAGGGTAATGGAAGACTCTGATTTCACTGGCAGAGAGGGGTTTGCAAGTGCCTGCTGCAGTTCCGCAAACATGACTTGGCACAAGCAGCCTCTTCTTTGTCTCTGCCCTCCACAATCACCCTGATCCAGATATTATCCAGGAAAATGAAGAAATGAGAGAGAACCTGACTTGTAGAAGTTTTGAGCTGAGGGTGACTATTCATAATTAGCTTTTTTTAAAAAGAAAAGTCTTTGCTTTTCCTGGGAGGATGCTTTTTTCTCCCATACAGTCCCAGAGTACTGGTAGGAAGAAAAGACTTTTACCTCTGGGCCTGAAACCATCGTGAAGAACCCTTACATTTGTTTTGCAAACAAAAATGAGCTGGCAAGGTAGCTTTGGGTCTTTCTTTATTTTATTTTGACACTAGTAGAACACGACCATGAGGAAAGAAGCCAAAACTTGTCTCAACAAGAGCTTCAGCCACCATTTATTGGAGAGAGGAGAGTTGCCAAAAGGACTCCATAACAAAATTCAAATTATGCATTCATTGCCTTTCCCAGCAGGAGGAAACAGCAGTGACACACTGGGGCTCTCAGCTGTGAAATCAGCCTCTCTCCTAAAAAGGTTTTTCCTGCAGGAAAAGGCAGCACCCTAACGGTAAGGCTTTTGCTTCAGATTATTAACTGAAAATATAGATATTCTTGAAAATTACACCACTAGAAACAGATTTCCTTTGCTGGGTAAGGTTGAGTAAAGTCTTACAGTCTCTTTGAATGTCTTGGTCCATGTAAACCCGAGTTGAGAGTTCACTGTGATGCCAGCTACAAAAACTGATGCAGTATTGCAAAAAAATTCTGCCCTGCTAGACACAAAAAGTTGTCCTTGCTAAGAAAGAGGGTGTTGCTGATTTAAATGAAGAGCATATATAAGACTGACACATATTCAAAGACCTCATATATATTCAAAGACCTCGGTCTCCTGGAAATAAGATGCATTATTTTACTTCTAGAAAATTTTCCTGAAGAGTGTCATCACTCCTATTTAGCCGGGACATGGAAGCACTGTGACAACCAGATTTCTCATTATTTTCCTACCAAGAGCCTTGCTCAAACTATCTTGGAAGTGGAACAGATTGTAAACAATGTCCCAGCATCAGGTTTGGCTTGTTCAAGATGCTTTTGTCTTCTAATTAAGCTTTACTTTCTCCCCCAGAAATAATTCAACAAAGCAACCTCAAAGCTCCCAGATGCAAGCCACCAGCAGCATGGGACACATGACAGATCAGGGACAACATCCAGAGCAGAATTTCAGCTGGCCAGAGCTCAGTGCAGTCATGACTAAGAGAAGGCTGCTGGGTTGCAGTTAAAAAAGGTGGGAAACAAAACATCAGTCACTGGAATGAGGGAATGTGTCTAGTTTTTATTCTTATTTATTTAGCTGAAGTGCAGCTTTTCCTTTGGGCTGTGCTCAGCCCTGCCTTTGCCACGGCAAAATGAGATGATTACAGAGCAAGCTGCTGAAGACTGCTGCCAGCCATTCTGACTGAAACAAACTAACAGAGAACTCAGACCCACTGCAAAATGGCAATATTTTAAGAGATTCCTATAGAGCCATGGTTGGATTCTTCTCTGAAGCAAAACCCACAGCCCTGCTCCTCTCACAAGTACTGTGAATCCATCCTGGTGTCTGAGCTCACACACAATGCCTTTCTTCTGCTAATTTCTAAATTAGCCATCACATTAAAAAACTGCTAAAGAAGGAGAATGATAAAGGTTCAAGATCACATTTATGTATTTCCAGAAATAATACTATGCTCCTACCCTGGGGCACAGAAAGCATCCACATCACACTGTGAAAGAAGGAACTAAATCTTACTAGCCCATGGGCAACCATATCAGGCACGTGGCATGCAGTGGGCAATGTCCCATGTGTCACTGACCCTCCAGCAGCCCCAGAGAGCATCAGGAGCTGGAATAAGCTGGCACTATTACTTCACACCATGAAACAATGACAAGAGAAAACGTGCTTTGAGCAGCTTTATCACTTTGCAAAGTCTGCTGATGATTTTACAAATTGCCAGATGGGCATCAAGGCCACATCAAGCAGATTCAGCTTAGCAAGTGACATTTGGGCTGCTAACACTGAAACAGCAAGCACACAGACATCAGTTTTGCCTGTCTTCAGATTCATCACTTCAATGCCACTGCTTTCTCAAGGAGATTAACTTCCAGGTGAAGCACCAATTTAATAAATCGAGTCTGCTTAATCTTAGTATTGCTTCAACAGGTTGGTGGAACTAAACAGAGCTAAACTGGGGGAAAGCCTTGCTTTGAAATGAGTTCTTTTCAATTATTTGTCACTGAAAAAAAAAAAATTACACAGACCATGAAGAGTATTCAGGGAATTTCAGGTTCAGGAAAATAGTTCTATTGTGGTGATCTGAAACAAGCACTGTTCTTGCTCCCCCAACCAGATTTACTTTGACTGTCTCCTGAAGTCTCATTGCTCTTATTGTAGTGTTCAATACCAGTACAAAGAGAACTAATTACAAGTGGGCTTGCCATCCAACCAAAGTCATAATCCAGTCACACAGGGAGATACAGATGCACCTCTATCTGAAGCTGCAGCTTTACCTTCTCTTACTCTACAAAATTCTGCTAATGCTCACCAGCTTTCTTTGTCCTGCCAGTCCCAGGTTTACTCAGCTGAGAAGTGATGGTTATTTTCCTTCAGAATGAAAACCTGGGCCCTTGGCTACCTTCAAACATGACTCAATTACTTCAGATTTATTATTCATTTCATACAGATTTAAACGACCTATTTTCTGTCTTGCTTTACCACAATGCTAGTTTAAAAAAAGAGCCAACAAAATACAGCACATGAACACCTTAATTATTTTTTAAACTAGGACATAGAGTAATGGACATTCTCTGACTGTGGGATAAAACAGCTACTTAAAACTGTGTGCACTTCTATGTTCCTGAAAAAAATAGAAACCTCATCTTTCTATTGGGCCATAACATCCACAGACTTACTGTCCTTTTTATTTTTTTTTTAAACTATCACATTCTGTGGAACAAAATTTTTGTCTGTATATTAACATTTTGTCTTGCATAAATGTATGTTTCAGCAGTTATGAAAATGAGACAGCTGACAGTTGACTACTATATGTGAACAGATGCTGTGAGAGCTTCCCTTTAAATAGTTCTGTCAATGCAATGTCAATTTTAGAAGCGACACCACTGCTGTTCTAGGACATGATCCTGCAAACTCTTATTCACACAGGGAGCCCCGATGATTTCCACAGAACATTTACATTTATAAGGCTCTGAAAGGTCAGGTCCTTAGCTGCAGAGCTCTGCTTAACACCGACTGACAAATACACAACAAAGTTTTTAGCAGCGCTGAGCTCTGCTCTTTAGGGCAGCGACATTTGCAGGCAGCAGTATTCACCTGGGCACCACACACATTTTCTTTCACAAGTTACACGGAGCACATTAAACTCAAGAAACCACGAGATGAGCTAAAGCGCCGAGATGAAGAACGCCGTGTCAAACCAAGCTTGCGGAATGAGGCGGAACTTTGAAAAATTAATCCGCCGAGAAGACAGGCTGAGCTTGAAGCACAGCTCGGCGCCGATCAGAAAAGAGCTGCGAACAAACCCAGCAGCCTCCCCTTTGTTAGCAGCATCCTCTCCCCAGCGGGCTCCGCCGGGGTAGAGGTGCGGGCGCTCCGAGGAGCGGGCGGTGCTGAAGGACAGCGCAGCTCCCCAAAACCGCCTCGCCCCTCTGCGGGCCGGCCGCAGGATGGGCTCAGCTCCGATCCCTCTCTCCCTCGGGCTGGCTGCGGGACACGGAGCGGGGCTGCTCCCGCGGAGCACAAAGCGGGCACGGCGCGGCCCCGGGCGGGCACACACACACACACAAAGGAGGATGCTCCGCAGCCCTCCCTTCCCCGGCGCTTACCTTCAGCAGCACAAAGAGCCAGAGGAGACAGGAGCGGGCCCCCGGGGCCCCCCGCCGGCGGCGCTCGGGCATCGGGGAGGACGGCGGCCACGGCCCGCGGGGGCGGCCGGGCAGGGGGGGCTGCTGCTCCCCTGGCCCCGGGACCCCCGGCTCTGCCCCCCGCCTGCCTCCGCTCGGCTCCGAGCCGTGCCCGGCAATGGCGAATTGCGGCAGCATCAGGCGGCCGGCGGCGGCGCCGACCTGCCCTCCGAGCGGCGCATCCCGCCGCCCCCCGCCCCTTTTATTTGGGGTGTGCGGCGGGGAGGGGAGGAGGAGGAGGAAGAGGAGGAGGCGACGGCGGGTGGTGTCTCCCCTCCCAGGAGTTTGGGCGATCCGGGAGCGCAGCAGCCCCCGGCGGATGGGAGGCGATGGGAGATGATGGGAGACGATGGGAGCCGCCCTCGCCCCGCACCGCCCTGCCCCCGGCCCCCCTCTCCCCCAGCAGATGCTCCCCGGAGGGCAAAAAGGCATCCTCACCGCCGCTCACCACCAACCCCTCCCTCCCCGGTGTCTTTTTTCCTGCCCCGCCGCGACCGGGGCACAGAAATGCCGAGAGCATCCCGGGGCATCTGATGGGGCAGAGGAGGCAGCTGCAGGAGCTGGTACCCAGGTACCCAAGGCAGAACATCCCTGTGCTCGTGTGGACAGCCCTTCAAATGTTCAAGGAACAGGGCTGAACCTGCAAGGCATGGAGAACTCATTCTGTCCCGCAAGATACTCGTGCCCAGGGGTACACTGAGAGAACTCAGGTCACCTCCCCTGTGTCGTGTTTTCCCCTCACACCCCACCCAGCCAGCCTGCAGGGCCATCTCCAAACACCTCAGCAAGTCTTGCTTAAGATGATATCCCCAGGAAAAAAAAAAACAAAACCAAAAACTTTGACTAACCAAAAGAAAATCCCAAAGTACTCAAACGCCTTCCCCATTCGACCACGGCGATGAAAACAATCCTTCCAAAATGAGAAACTACCTCAGAATCTGGTTCATCACAGACCACGCTCTCACTCACACCGGTATAAATCAGGATGCATCCTTGGTAACACCAGCAGAGCTATAAAAAAGATCAATTCACACAAAATAGGGTTGCCAGTGTAATAAACAGCTGTGTCTGGGGTGTTAAACTTCAGAGCAACTTTGGCTCCTCGTGTCGTGCCATTACTTAGAATAACAGGCCATTACCTCACTCTTCCTTCAAAAAATACAGTGACCAAGAGTAGATTCTGGGATGGTTTTCACATTTTCTATATCATTTAGGCAAGATGAACTCTGCCACAGTCTCGTGGGAATGTCCTTTAAACCAAACAATCACAAAGCTGTTTTCTACCAGCGCTGCTAAATTGGACAATAATGAATCTGTGTTTCAGAGCCCTGCCCAGCTTATACATGGCATATTTTTGATTTCCTTATAATTTGGACACTCAGTCCGCAAAAGCTCAAAGATTTCAAAGTGGCGAAAGCCAGAGAGGGATGTGCTTATTTTGTATTGAAATGGGCCCTTGAGCAAAGATTTGCCGCACTTGATGTGGATTAATCCAGGAAGCGAAGGAGAAATTCATGCCCCATGTAGATATTGGCACAAAGCCTAAATTTAAAAATCCAAAAGGCAAATGCTATCCACATGTTCTTTTATAAGAAGCTGGGGACATTACAGATGCATGCAATGCTACCATGAAGGACACAGACTTCTCTTGGGTGCCCACTGCTCTGTTAGTGTTTGAAGCATTATCTGAAATTGGTATGCAAGGGGTTAATTATAGCTAAATTTCCTTCAGTATTCAGGTTTAGGATGAAGAGAGGCTATCTGAAAGACAAAGATGTGAATTTCTTTAGGAAACTAAAATTTTGCCAGTATTGGAAAGCTATAGGTGGAACTTTAGGCTGGGAACCTCTTGTTTATTAAGTAAATTGAACTTAAATTATTTTTGTCCTTAGGACTGTATTTTATGCTTTCTTCTCCTCTATTCCACTTATTTACAAAGATTTAGACATTAAAATAATGATGCATAAGCAAGGCTAAAGATCAAAGATATTTAAAAGGAAAAAAAAGAAGTATAAAATTCTAGTAGCATTTTAGCCTCAGGACAACACTACTGGAATCAAAGAAAGTGAACAATAGCTGAAAGAAGTGAGAAACATTTCTGCAATGAAACCTTCAATAAAGTACCAAGATAATAAAGTTTTCTGATCTGGCTGTTGAAGCTGAGGAAAATGCAGCCAAGAGAATTCAAGGACTGCATCCTCTTTAAGTTATGGGCGTATAGCATTATTCAACTCTTCCAAAAAGGGTCAGTGCTTTGGAAGATTCCAGTTTGAAAATAGAACCTAATCCTTCAGAAAAAAAAATACAGAACAGAGGAAAAAAAGAAGAGAATCTATGAAAACAGTCACCCTTACCTGTTTCTAGAATCTAAACAATAAAAACAGACAGTTTATTAATACACCAGCAAAGCTTTAAAAACAGAGGCAATGAGATAACTTTTATGTACTTATGGAAGAAGAAACAGGGTAATTTGTGAGTGGTCAGTTAGAAAAAGATACTGATGCTCTATAACCCTCTCCATGGGCCCAGGGGGAAAGGAAGTGCTCAGCAGGGTACCTCACAAATTGGAATTTCACTTATTTGGATGAAAAGCTCACAAGCATTTGAGAAAAATTTTTAAAATAAAACCCAGGAAAAATAGGGAACATTTATTCTGGTGTCAAACATGGCTTTTTCTGAATCAGATATTGGGATTTTGGCAATTTGAACTAATTCTTTCTTTTCCCCCCTCTTTTCTTTACATTCCAGAAACCTGAAAAAGCCCTTCTTGGCAGAGTAGAAGGTGGAACATATTCCCAGTTACTAGGGCAGTTTTACCTTTATTTCATGGCCTGATGAATTAAAACACTGGTGTTTGCTTTAATAAGCTATTTAATTAATGTATCATCCTAACTAAACCTGTATTAGTTACCATATACCACCCTAGATTATCAGAGAAAATAGAAATCAAATGTTTCCTGGTTTCAAATGTTTGTATAAATGTTCCTGCTGGTAGCTTATGTGGACTTGATTTAAGGTCTATGGTAAATTCTTTCCTTATCCCTGAAAACCCCAAAGCAACATTCTGTCAGATCTACCAACTTTGCTTGGCCTAAGGAAAAAAAGCTGTAAATTAGCATTTATTCCTAGCTGCAGTATAAACCCAGATTTATGTGAAGATTTACAGGCCTCAGCAAGTCTGGATAAGCATGACATGAAAGGAGGTTTATAAAAAAAACCCACTCTAAGTAAAAGTCCTCCTGGTCCATGAAGTTTTTGAAGCCAAGTTATTTTTCAGTGACAAATGCTCTTATGAAAATAAAGTGTGGATCCTTCTTAAATGTATTCTCACCTAAAGTCCTTTCATTTCAATGACAGCAGTGGATAAAACAATAACAAAAACAAGTGCAAAGGGTGGCTAGAATAATGTACATGGGTTGGCAGTTATGTGTTCAAGTGCAAATTTATCTTGGATTTCAGCTTGATAAGTACGGCCCTGTGACTTCTAAAAGTGCTCCCCCCTAACAAACAAGCTGTCAGGTTTTTTCAAAATCTGTCTTTTCATAAGAAAGATGATTGACACACTTCAGATGTGCAACCTGATCAACTTCCAGACACTTATTAGTCTTTCAGTGCAGGAGAAGCACTGAACTATCCTGCAAAAGGTCATTTCCCTTTTTAAAGCAGTCAGAAATTCGTCTTTGACATTGAATCTGTTCCTCATAAATAAGCATATGAAAGATTTTTGTCTGATGTTTGTTTCCTTTAGCACTGAAATGGGGTATGGAGAGGCACTGAGCTGGTTTTTGTGGTTTATTCTTTTTTCAGAAGGGAAGGAATAAACATACCCACAAGGCTGATGAGATTATTTAACATTTAAACAGTGTATGCCACTTTCATTTATCTGTCCCAGGGTATCTGGATGCTACAGAATGCCTGAGAAACAGATTGAGTTCTGTGAACACAATTCCAGATAAAAAATATTCCTATATTTACCTTTCTAGCGAGCCATTAAGTATTTCACCAGCCCTACCTGTTATCAAAATGTCCCTTTTACTCTTATAGTTCCCTCTCCAGTCTCAGCAGATATGGTTGATAAAAAGAAATCACTGCACTTTCTAAGTGTTCTTATTTTTCATTGCATCCTCAGTGTTTCCTTCCAGATGGGACCTACTTCTCCATTTTTGTCTGTGATCTAAGCAGGCCAAAGGCTGGGCAAAAAGAGGCAGGTTGGGAATTTCTCACTGTCTTCAGCAACTTCTAAAGCCATATACGTTGAAAAAAGTGGAAAAAAAAGGAAAAGTTATTTTATTTCTGCTTAAGATGGGTAGATCTTTCTTGGGGATATTTCTGAGTAATTCCACTGTACTTTACCCTGCAGAACCATCCAGCCTTTTTGTTAAAAAACTAAAAAAAAAAAAAAATTAAAAAAATCTATTGAGCTCCAGTCAGCCACAGACTTTTAGCACCTTTCACCTCTGAAATATACCGACTTCCTCTGACCCTCACAGGCTCTATTGATTCACAGAAATCTGAGTCATAGTTACAGGAAACATTTCTCTCCCCAGAAATTTACAGCAGGAGCTGAAATTTTGCACAGACAACCTCCTTTTCTTCCCTGGCGTCTGTGCTGAAATTTTTTCCTCTCACTCCATGGTGTGGGGGTACCATACCCCAATATAAATTTCCATGCCTTAGACCAGTGCCTTTTCACTGCCACTTCCCAAATGGCATCACTGAGCAGCCTTTTCACTCTAGATATATTTTTATAGTATCAGAAAACCCCAGCTGATCAATCAGGCAACAAGAGCTGACTAAAGCAATCGGCCACACCGTTTGATTAATTGTGCCAATTACTGGGCACTCAGAGTAAACAATTTCAAAAGCAACCCCGTGTGGAAAGTGGGCCTGCAGCTATGTGAGAATGGGGAAAATGGCTTGGAATCATAAATGTATTCATAAAAATTCCATTTCATTCACTAACAATTTACTTCCTAGGGGGTGGCTTTCGTTCAAAGGAGAGAGAGAAAAGAGAAGATTCAGCAAATATATTATTGGCACAGTCAGGTATTCTAATCACCAAGGAAAGTGGGTTGGTAGGATTGAAGAGAATTTTACCTGTTATATGGAAATAGCAAGAAAATCTGTAGATTTACCAGCTAAGGCAAAAATGTTTGTTATTTAACTTCAATCTTTAGCATTTCAAAATCTTGGGGGTCAAAAAGACTGGTGAACACAAAGAACAGAATGATGCATAATTTTATTTTTCATATCTGCCTTCCTGTACATTATAGCTGGGCTCATTCCAGAGCACTTGAAAGATAGCCAAGAGTAGGTAGGGGGAAAAAAAAATCTTTTTGAAACTTAAGTGTTAGAACATCTCAATAAAATTCCCACTCCATTTTTAGACCCACTACACAGCTATTTGCACAATGTTAATTAAAAATAGCCCTCTTTCCTTTTTCATGATCATCTTTCACAGTCTACCCAGTTTACATAAATTAGCACACTAATATGTCAAATACATCAATTATGAGCTAACACACTCTCACACTAATAGGCTTTGCATGTTTTACTTCAGCAGACATAGGATGCCTTGTTTTTTGGAAAGCAATCTAATATGATTGGGCAGCCAACTGTGTCTTCTAACACGACTTTCACCTCCAGGAATGATCCTTCACAGCCCTCAGAGGAAGAGCTGGCTGTGAAAATATGCCAGGACTGTGGTTTGCTCTGCCTGCCCTGATACCTTGAACGAGCCCTTAAATGAGAAGAAAGCCAGCAGAGCTGAACAAGGTAGCTGTGCTGTCAGGGGGAGTCAGCAAAAGCTGAGCCCTAAGCTGATATTTTCAGTTCTGTGTCCTAAAGGAAACCATCTGATGCCCCAAGTTTACCACAAGGCAGAAAGGATTTTACAAGGAGAAACTCCCACCGGTTCTGAAGAGAACCCAAAGTCTGAGCTGACAAAGGCTAACTAACATGTTGCCTTCTGCCCTGACCAACATGGTATTGAATTCTGCTGAAAGAGTGTGGGGAATATTGTACTTCAGAGCCTCGAGATGATCAGTGGGAGTGGCAAAAAATAATAAAATAGAAAATCCATCACTGCTAGCAGTGTGCAAAAGAGTGCCCACATTAGCTTAGCCAAGGTTATCAAACCCATGACAAATATGGGGTTCACCTTCTTATGCTTCCAGACAACCCCCAAATCTCCAAGTGCCCAATGCACTAAATTGCTATGAAATTAGAGTCACACAAAGCTACACGCAGCAATGAAACCCAGAACAATCTTCATTTCCATGGCGTTTTTGTCATAATTAAAAATATTCATAGAGCTTTACAAAGCATGAAATTACCTTGGCATTTCCATATCACAGAGTAGAACCTTGGCATTAGCTCGGGGTGAAACCCTAGAACACATCAAACAGAGCTGTTCAAAGCCTTGGAAACGAATGGAGTGGCCCAGTGCTTTTGGACAAGACAGCTCTGACATTCTCTGTCAGCTCAGGAAGGCTGCACAGAGCAGGAGGTAGATCAATAGCATAGAAAACATCAGAATGACATTATGGGGACTTTGAGAGAGGTAATGTGTTTCCAAGCATAATAGCTTCAGCTGCAATAATTAAATGTGGAGCTTTGCTCAGGCTGCTGATGTGACCCAAATACATGCAGAGGGCTAAAAAACCACCAAAACCAAAGGCACCCAGGTACATTAACTCCCAAATTTTGGGTGTAGCTGCTAACAAAGGGTGATGTCTATGAGGTTTGATGTACCTTACACTTCTATCTGGCAAAGGAAGTGAAAATAGAGTTCACCATTAGAAATGTGGGGATTTCTGCTCCCTGACAATGGCTTGCTCTGTTAGAGCATCACATTCCTGTAAAAAATGTCCACTCAAGTCAGTGGACCAGTTTATAGGAGAACACACCCTTTACTCAGGGTAAAAGGCTTCAGAACTCGCTCCCTGGAATTCATTGGGTGACACTGAAAATAATTCACATACATCTCAAGAATAATTCAGCTTTGGGATCTGTTGTAATTAGTCACCTAACTCCATTTTCTTCATGCAGGAAAAGCCAATTCACACAACTCATTTTATCCAGTTTTTACAGGCCTTGTGTGCAACTTTGATTGGTTAACAGCTTTCTTGCCAATTACTCTATTGGTTAGTAAGAGATGTTTTACTTGTCTATCAAATCTCTGTTCTCAAATTGTTTACATATTTTCTTCACTGATTCTCATGGGACAAATTTAATGTTCATGCAGGTGCTAGTTGTTTTTCTCCCCAAGAATTGGTTGTTGTGTTAAAAAACCTTTCATACCAAGATTGTTTTCACATGGGAACTTGCAAAGTACTCAGAAGTGACAGGCCAGCTGTTAATTTAGACCTGATTTTATGAGACCTTTCTTTTATAATTTCCCTACCTATAATTCCCACCCATTTTCAACCCATCCTGATGCAGCCAGCACAATACACCCCCACTGTCCCAATCTCCTTAGATACCTGCTCCCAGGAATTTCACTCAAGTCTGCTTCTAACCTGAGGAGCTTTCTGAACTTGGACAGCTTGAAATTAAGATGGCTCCATTTATTCCAAGAGCACACACAAACAGCAGAAAGGCTCAGGTACTTGCTGGGGTCAGATTACCAGGCACAAATTTAAGTAGCATTGTTGCAAATGTCTGACCATGACAGACTTTGTTAAAAAAAGAAACAAGTCTTCAGTTTCTGTCCCATCACTGAGTGAAACAACCACGATTGTAATATCAAGGTGGATTTGAATGCATTGCCATCAGAGTAATTGCATTTGACAGAGATGAGAAATGGGATCCTGTTATATATGGCAACACACTTTATTACAAAAATCAGACTGTGCTGGGAAAAAAAGTAACACAACATATTGAGGTCAACTGAAATTACTGTGGAAAAGAGTATGAAACTAAAATGACAGACAACACCCAGATAAAAACACAGATTTTCAGGATAATTTTCAGTGCATTCTAAGTCTCAGAGACTTATCTGCAAGATTTCTGTCAATCATCCTCAAAGCACTGATCCATCCATCCTGAATCAAGGCATTTTATCACTTTAAGGTGCAATATTGATTCAAGTAGTCACCATGACAGTAATCAGAAAAGTGAAGCTAGTTACTCTGCTAGGAACAAGTTCATTGTTGCAATCACAGGAATAAACATTGCTGGACAAAGGCTGAAAATATCTGTTTCTTCCAGAGCAGAGGAGACATCAAAGAGACACAAAGCAGCAATGTTATTATCATTGAGATGGAAAGACTAATGTTGGAAAATATATTTTAAAAAAAGGAGATAGTAATGGAAGTCAAAGTCGATTGAAAACTTCCTGCTAAGATTATCATCCATACAGGTGGGTATTTAAGGTGATGGCTGCTCTGAGCAAGCCCTCATCCAAAAAACATGATCAAACAAGAGTCTGGCAGAGAGCCTGAGGAGCAAGCAGAGCCCCTGTGGGGCAGCAGGGCATGCCAACCCCCAGAATTCAGAGACAGGTGCTGCACTAGCCTGACGTGGCACAGAGAAATCTGAGGCTGACATCAATCATTTTTGGCTCTTCCCCTCCTTCCCATGCACAGTGCTGTAGGAATCCAGCACATGGATCTCAAACACCCTCTTTTGCCAGACTGGTTTGCATTAAACCTCCCCTTTTGTCACTACCTGGGCACACCTGTACAAATATTACTCTCTTGAATGGATTTAATGCTTTCTACCCATCTAAACTTCTGTTTTAACCTTATTTTAATTCCCATTCTTTAAGTAAGCTGACCTACTTAATCGCTTTGTTTTTCGGCTCCACTGAGTGCCACTTATTAGTGTCTGTTAATGTCAAAACACACTGCAATTTTTTATTTTTCTGGCACTTTCTCTGCACTCATAAAGCAAAATAAAATAATCAAATGAGAACAGGATCAGTAACCAGCTATTCTTAGCCCTTAACATGCAAATCTGTAAACTATTATTGCACTAATTTTTAGTACAAGCTCTCCAATAACTCTGATGTGGATGTTAGCATCAATATAATCAAGTTAGTATAATTTTCAGTCAAAATGCATGAAATTAAAGCACTATCAGATTACACTTTGTTTCCATACAATTTAACCTACAGCAAGCAATATTTTGACTTTCATTTTAGTGCTGCGAAGAGCTCCACAAAATTAATTAATTAAGCCTTAAAAATCCCTCTCCCTAACAGGAAAGTCTTATTATCTCCATTAAACAGATAGGTAAGCTGGACTCAAACTGTGTCTAATGACTTGCCTGACTCAATGACAAATGCAGGAATAGAGCCAAGAAGTTCATTTTCCCAATTTCTCCTGCTTTATCACTGAAAACCATTCTCTGATTCAGGGTAAACACACATGAGCTGCCTCAATATGTGTAGTTAGTTAGGCACATAAACAAACTTCACTGTATTTGTCTTTTGGTCTTCTGTAAGAAAAGCCTCCATCAAGTCCTCTTCTAATTAATACAGGAAGATGGTCAATATAATATGTTGACATCAAAGCTCACATTTGCTGATAGTATAAGCCATCTCATTAAATGGAAAGAATTAATTATAACAGTTTATCAGTGTCAAGTTTTTAACTAGAGGCTCCCAGAGCAGTGAATGCATCATTGCACCTTGTTTGAACTAATTTTCCTTTGCTGACAAAGT
Organism: Passer domesticus; assembly: GCF_036417665.1. Lineage (NCBI taxonomy): Eukaryota > Metazoa > Chordata > Aves > Passeriformes > Passeridae > Passer > Passer domesticus. The sequence continues at coordinate 79,179,783 of NC_087478.1, read as the reverse complement.
CAAATATGAATGCGGCAGTGTTTATGAACTATAAAGCTTTTCCAAATCCATGCATTATTGTCTGACTCGATTTTGCCATGGTAAAAAAACCAATACAAGTGCAGCACCCTAAATTAGACTGGCTGTGAGCAATACAGTGTGTGCGTAATATCCGTGGTAGCCTTCTGAATACATTAGTGCCTTGCAGCAGAATTAATTAAATTGGCATCAAAGATAACTCTATTGCTTCATATTTTCCAGTGAGTAAGGAAAACCCTTCAATGAGTTTAAGATCCCCTCAGGAACAGGAATGTCTTTGGGAACTAATTGCTGTTAAAGCAGGCCTGTGCAAACTCAGTGAGATTAAAAAAGAGCATCACTGAATTGGTGGGAGATGGGTATTAATTCCTACTGCTCAGATTATTCCTTGTGCTGAGAGGGACACTCAGAGATGCTCCTCTTAAATGAGAGGGATGGGGCAAGGAGAGACATGAGAGATACTTGATGGAGAAGGAACTCACACCATGGTATTGATGTGCAACACACTCACCAAGTGCCACACAAATGGACACTCACAGCAGCAGCCATAATTTCCCCCTGGACCTTGTTTGTGGGCAAAAACAAAGCTAAACATTGAGCATAATCTTCCACAGCACAGAAAACAAGTTTGAATGGTTTTACTTGATGGAGTCTGGACAGAGCAGGTGCATTTGCAGAGCCCTCAGGCTCCAACTCAAGATTACGCAAAAGAAGAAGGAAAAGAGAAAATCTACCTTTGATTTTACACAATTACAGGGCATAATCTCAAGACAACTCCAGGGATTAACCAAAATCCAAAAGATTATTTTTTTGCTTGTCAAAATATTAAATACAAATAATTTTTTTAAGGAAAAATAGACACTGAGAAAATATAGAGACAACTGCCTCAGCTACAAGACTCTAAGCTTGAAGCAAGCTGGATCCAGGGTTTGGCCAGTGTCCTATCTCTTCCCTTGTAAAATATGGCTAATTTGAGAAATTAGATTGACATTTACCCCTTCACAGGCATTTACTGGAGCAAAGCTTCCAATAGGCACAAGTGTCAGTGCATTGAGAGGTTAAAACAGCGTCTGTGTGAACATGGGTCACTTCACTTCATGAAAAAAACAATAATGTGGAAGGTGGCAAACAACCTAATTGCAATTCAGAACCTTAATGATGTTATTTTCAAATTGCAGAATATGTGGAAATAAATATGTAAAAAACAGGCAAGCATGTCACTCTACCCATCATTTAGTTTCAAAAAAATCACAGTTTTGATTTTCCCTACAGAAAAATAAATTAATTGAGTAGGATGTAGGGGGGGAAAATATCAGGAAGAGAACATGAAGAGCTCAGAGACCAGCAATGCTGGTCTCTCCAACACAAATTAAAAATAAGATGAGATTTTAAAAAAATATAATTAAATCCCTGTACCCTATCCTCACCCCAATCACTGTAATTCTCTACCACAGCATCTTGGTGCATTCTTCCTCCCTCTTTTGCACTGAATTATTATGCAGAGGACAGAAGGGGTTACAGGGAAAAGCTCCACCATCAGCCCAGTGCTGGGGCTCATCAATACTGTCAGCAGACTTGAACAAAATTCTCTGAAACATTGCCACACTGTGGCAATTCAAAGTATAAGATTTTCAATTCTCTATTGAACAGGTAAGCAGTTTTCTATTGCTGTTTAAAATCTGGTTTTAAACTTTATGGAAGATAATGTCAAAAAGAGAAAGATTTCTGGCAAAAAAAATAGCTCCAGTTGTAATATAGGAAAAAAACCCCTGAGAAGCAGCATTACATCAGTGTACACAGCTTTCAATTCAGTGATTCCTGATTTCAGCCCGCATCAGCACTCAGTCTTAATATTATCATAATGTAGTGTTTTCTATAGGAGAAAAAAACAGAAACCACAGCCACAGAAAGGGATCTGATGAGATTTCAAGCAGTGAGGATGATGAGATTCTCCCTCTGCCCTTCACCAGAAAATAGCTATTCTTTTCCATGCTTAAAAAAGAAAATACCCAAAAAACCCAAACCTAAATGCTGTTTAACATTAAGCAGCTTAGGGGAAAGTGAAAACCCCCTGGTTCCTGTAATCAGCAGCAGATGCAGGAAGCCAGAGGCAGTTTGATTTTGGAAATCAAACCATGGAAGCTGGAGGTGCATCACAGTCAGTGCAGGGGCTGCCCCAGTTAGTGACAGGTCCTTTTTGCTTCTTTCTGCTTCCCTGCCTCCCAGAAATCCAGCAGCACCCAGAGATCCCCACTGCATGCAGCAAAAGATTCTTGTTTGGAAGTGGTGTCTCAAAACAGCAGTAACAAATCCAGGTGGTGAAAGCTGTGCTGCCCAGGTGCCCAACTAAAACCCTGCTTGGCTTTCATCAACCACCTTCAAGGAAGCACCTGGGAGCGTGCTGGTAACAATTCTGACACCTGGCCAGCAGAAAAACTGTGCCCATGAGAAGGATCCTCAGCAGCTGCTCCCAAGAGGGTGAAAAAATTTGGCCAGTGTCCTGGGCACAAGTGATTTAGTGATGCACAGGCAGGAACTCACAGCTTCCTTCCCCTCTCTATCTTTTTAGCTTCTTTTGGATGAGACATAAAACCAATTTCCTAACTACTCCTGTGGTTCCTGAGGATTCTACAGCTCATCCATTTGGATTACAGGTGCTAAATGCACCACCCTAGCCAAGTTCTTGTCTGGACAATATGATGCAACTCTTCCAAAGCTCTTTCCTGTATCAGCTGGGTGGGATATTCCTTACTGTAATGGATTACTTGCAGTTAACAAGTGCTGAGAGTGACCCTCTCCGTGACTTTTAATTATAATTACCTGATTGGGGAAGTCGAAGGGAAGCTTTAAAGAGGCAAGATGAAAAAAATGTGCCTTAAAGGAGAGATTTAGATATTTTCACTGAATTTTCTAAAGCCCAGTCATAACGGTGGGTGAGTGGGATGGGCTTGCTCTGTACAAACTGATTATTACCTGATTATCATCCTTCTCTAGAGAAACTTGCACAAAAGCTGAGTGAAAGGTGGTCAGAAGAGCAGGCAAAGCATGAAATGCTTTTACCACTATTTACTCTGGATGTGTCCCTCTTTTTACCTGGAACATCTGGTTGTGCTGCTTCTGTGAGCACAGAGCAGGAGACAGCAGAAGCTGAAGTGACTTGGAAAGGTCACAGTAGAGTCACTAAAACATTCTGGCAAAACTGAATATTTTTATCAGCTGATGTGATTCACAAATTTGTAGTAAATTCATGCAATTACCTGAAAAAACCCCCTCAAGTTGTTGAAAAGTGTTTATTATTCAATCTTCTTTTTGTTTGTCATGTTATGTTTTGTTTGGAAGCAAGCCTCAATCTGAAGCAGTCAGCAATCCAACAAATAGTACTAGCAAGTAAAAACATTTTCATCCTTCTCCTGCCTTTTGGGGATTTTGTCTTAGGATATTGACAGTTCTATTTGCTCATGGCTCTGGGTCTCACAAGCAGTTAGTTACAGAAATTTTAAAAAATTTAAAAATTAAATAAGAATAAAAAAGGAACTCAGTTGTTCTAAACCTCCTTCATACACACTTTTAGAAAATTAAGTTCCTGTTGCCAGACAGGGATCTCTCCCTGGCACTCCTGACCACACAGCTACTTTCCTGACAGCCTTGGCATTTAAACTCAGATTCTCAAAAAAAATCTAGAGGGAATGGAAAAAAATATTTAAATATTTGGGAATGGGAAAATATATTTTAAAACATACACCACAGGTTTCCTATCTGATGTTCCACAAAAGTACATTCTAAGAACAAAAAGCCAAAGTCCTCTAACACTTCTGAGTCTAACATCAACCATTTATGGGTATCCAATATTTATTCCATACAAAGATTGCAATAGTTGTCCTCCATGTTATTCTGAAAGTAGCAATTTTCCATTCTCAGCATCTCATTTTCAAAACTAGTGAGTTCTGTTGTTATTAGAAAATGGAATTGGTCCAGTGTCACCCTTCAGAAAACCCATTACAGTTCTGGTTTGTTTATTAATCTGTCCCCATGTGCATCTGTAGGACACAGCCACAGACCATTGGGGGCAGATATATTAACCTGAGCACCATTCCACAAAAAATGAATGAATCAGCTCTGGGCTGCATTCAGAGATGTGTTGGAAAACCTGATTCCTGCAGTAGAAATTAACACAGGCTGGGAGCTCTGCTGTTTTGGGTGTCTCTGTACCAGGACATGCCCAGGCTCTCGGAGCCCTTCCTAAGGCTGGAAGCCTTTAGGGCTGCAAATGTTCACCCACAGGAGTCAGGTTGTGGGTCCATATAAATAAATGTCAGTCTGCAACAAAGTAGTCAGAATTTAATTAGAGTGTCCCAACACTCCCATTTGACACAAACCAGATCAATTGCTGCATTTTGCATTTCTGCAAAGCATTTCTGTGCACGAGAAAAACAGCACAGCCTTCACCTCATTGCTGTAACTTTAGATTTCAAACAACTTATTTATTAAAATGGAAGATGTTGAGGACACAAAGAATTCCTGCTGGGGAGATTCTCCAAATAGAATGGATTTCTCTGAAGCATTTTGAAGCATCAGGGAGATCCTAGAAAGGTTTTATAATTCTGTTTTGATTCCACAAAACATATACACAATACATTTCCTGTATACTTGACACTTGTCATTAAGGGATCCCCATTCTTCCTGAGTTTGCATTACAATTAATCCTCTTCTAAGCAAATCACAGGCCAGATGTCCTCAGCAAGGCTTAAAAACCTTCAAATGCATCCTACCCTTCCTTTCCCTTTCATGATCTGCATTCATTCTGACAAGACTGGGGGTTTCTGGCCAGCGGAGGTTTACATATCACAATTCACAGGATGCAGAAGCAGCAAAACTCTAAAGCAAAGGCTGAAGCAACAGCCCAGTCCCATTTGCTTCTCCTTGGCCTGGGGTGGGTAACGAGGCTGTGAGCACAGCCAGGGCCTTCCAAGGGGGAAGACAGAAGCCTTCAGAGGGAAGAGAAGAGAAGAAGTTTCAGCCCAACTCTAAAAAACCCTAAAATCTGATAGGAACCTTCAAATGATACAGCCTAAGTCAATCTAATGTCTTTGCCCTGCAATTAGACAAGAAATATATCAAGTCCCAGAGAGAATACAAGTGTCATGATTGTAAAACATGCCAGAGAGAATAGAAAGAGGAACATCAAATAATTCTGAGGGCCTCAGTTATTTTAGAAGGATTATTTCAGTAAAAGATAATAAAATATTATATAGAATAATATATTTCTAGAATGTATTAATATTATATAAAACAATACTACTATATACCAATATTATATAACTTTATTACTAAAATATACTATTAATGATATAGAATTATGATATATATTTTATATATTATTAATATATAAATATTTTATTTATTGATATATTATTTTTATATATTATTAATATATAAATATTATATATATTGTATATATTATTAATAAAATAATATATAAAACAATTCAGTAATAATTCTGAGGGTCTCAATTATTTTCAGTTCATTCTTATTTTGTCCCATGTGAATTACATGTTTTTCACAACACATTGCAATGGATAGGTCAAACAGCAGTTACTTCATTTAGCATAACCTACAAGCTCAATATTGTATGAGTGAATATTCTATGAATGTTCTATGAATGTGTATGAATATGAGTGAATATTCTATGAATGAACATTCTTATGTGATAAAAAAAACCCAAACCAACACTGAAGCTTCTGAAGGTGGAAAAGCCCACAGGAAAACATGAAAAGTCCTGCTTTCATTTTTCCCAGAAGAGCAGCGTGTGTGTAATGCTCCAAAGTCTTTTTGGGGTTCTTTTTGTAATGCTCCCTGGCAGAGATGGCATCCATCAGTCACCTTTCCACCCCAGCAGCTCTCCTGCTGCAGCTGACCACTTGAAAGCTCTGCAAGCTTTCCATCTGCTTCATTTGCTCCTTCCAGAAGAAAAACCTGGCCAGGAAAACACTTGCCAAGAAGCAGCATGGATTTTTATGCCAGGTACCAGATCTTCAGTTGGAAGCTGTACAACCACGGAGCAGCTCAGGAGGGAGGGGACCTTAAAGGTCATGTTGTTCCAACACCCTTGCCATGGGCAGGGATGCTTTCCACACTTTCCAGGTTGCTCAGGGCCCCATCAGACCTTGCCTTGAACACTTCAAAGCATGAGGAGTCCACAACTTCTCTGGGCAACCTGTGCTGGTGCCTCACCACCCTCACAGTAAAGAATTTCTCCCTTGTATCTAATCTAAGGCTACCCTCCCACAATTCAAAGCCATTCCCTCTTGCCCTGTCCCTCACGCCCTCTCCAGCTTTCCTGTAGGTCCTTTATAAATATATAAGTTTCCTATTTCCAACAGGCAGGTGTTGCAAACTCTCCCCAGAACCTTTTCTTCAAAGGAAAAACTCCATCCTTCTCAGCCCATCTCCACAGAATGCACAGACCCAGTGAAACCAGCACATAATTAATTTCTCTGCACTGCCTATGGAGGGGAGAGAACCTTCTGGAAAAAAGTAGGATACTACAGATGGCATCATCTAGGGCCTCACTAAATGAACCCAGCACCTGCATAAACAGAACCCTGAACAAGCTAATTCAATTATGCCCATTCCTTGGAGAATTTAAATGCATCATTATCCTCTGACTTTGGCCTCTTTGTCGGTATGAACACATACATAACAAGTCATTTACCTATATATATATATATATAGTATATACCACTTTCTTTTGGTTTATAACAATTTTATTTCACTGTTTGCTGTTGTATTTCATTTCTAAGAATGAAGGCATAAAACAAATGTACTACAATCAGAATATATGATTAGTGAATGAAACTATGAAGAAACTGAAATATTTATTTAAAATCTGCATTTCAGTACAGTACTACTGAATAAATATAGATCAGCTAAATTCACCCTTTGCTGAAATAAAGGTTCCCCTTGAATACAATTTTTAACAATGGTCAGTGACTGCACTCAACCAGAGACCTGCCAGTAATTGACAAACTAATTTCTGATGTAACTCACCTGAAGCCAAAATTCCCTGCAAATATAACCCATGGAAATTGATGGAGCTACTGAGAGACCTACATTGCAAAAGAGTGGGGTGTGACCCCAAATACTCAGTTACAAAGAGGAATTTAGCTGGATCACCAATGCTGTTATCTGGCCTAAGGAGGGAAATGAAGAGAAAAGGAGACTCAGGGAAGCATTTATGGCTCTCCCAAACCATCCTAAAGGATGCAGTAGCCAGGTGGGAGCCAATCTCTTCTCCCAGGTTGCAAGCCTCTTGTCCAGGGGAAAAGAGGGCACAGCCTCAAGTTGTGCCAGGGGAGATTTAGACTGGGTATGAGGAAAAACTCTGTCATGGAAAAGTTGCCAAGCCCTGGAACAGGCTGCCCAGGGAAGAGGGATTTAAATGCCACATAGATGTGGCACTTGTGGACATGGTTTAGTAGTGGGCTTGACAGAGCTGGGTTAATGGTTGGAGTCAATGACCTTAAAGGTCTTTTCCAGCCTAACAGGTTCAACGATTCCACGACTCTGCGATTAATGACCCCCATCTCTTAAATCAGTGAAAGTGATGTTTTACAACACTAAGAGTGTTTCAGTTAGCAGTGTCCCACAGCAGCACTACATTTTGCGTGGGAAGAGCAGAGTAACTCCCCTGTGCTGGCCAGTGCCTTCCCACAGGCTCAAATTCCCGCATTCCCACCCTCCTCCAGCCCTGTGTCCCTGTCCTCTGCCGAGGGAAGCGCTGCCCTGGCCCCTCCAGCTCCTCCCCAATCGACCCGCAGGTGGCAATGTTGGATCTGTTTTTAAGGATGGTGTTCCACAGAGTGGCCGAGGATGTAGCACAGTTGTCTTCTCCTTGCTCCTATGCTCCATTTCCTGCATCACTTCTTGTTTATTTTCACCCTACACTGGGCACTCACCATAAGATGCATTCCCGTGCTGAATTCACTTCTAGTTTGTTGATACTCGTGCCTAACTTCCATCATTTACAGATTTTCTAGGTGGGTATTGTGGAGCAATAGAATTTTGGAAGAATTAAATTTCACTGAATTCTCTACTTGATGCTTTCTGTAGCCAATACTTGGCCGACCCTGACAGGCTCTAAGGAGGTGTAAATTACCACTCCATGCTCAGTACATTTAAGACTCCTTTGGGCCAAGGATTTATTCCAGGATTCTCAACACTTTAAGTACTGCTACAAGGAAGAGAGAGTATAATTTCTCTTCCTTTTCTCTCTACAGACATGAAGCTGGCAGATTCTAAATTCCCATAGACCTCATTATCAAGGACTCTGAAGACAGCAGCAAGGGAAGATGATAACAGTGGGAACTCCAGAATGAATTTTGGCAGCCTATTGTAATGAGGAATTTACAGCCAGGAGGGGGAAAGGAGCTTTTGCTCAGCTGTAGCATCTCCTCTGGAAGCCACAAGGATCACTCACACACATCTCAGAGCCCAGCTCTCTTACTCAGCTAGATGAGAGAAAGAAATTCTCACCTTCTTCTGCAGAAGCACTAGGGAGAAACCAGCACTCACAAATTATTAACTACTGCAGGGAGCAAAAGATTGTTTTAAATTCTTATTCCCTTTTATAATCCATCCAAACCTAATATTACATGTGTAGTGAGGATCATCAGTTCACATTGCTCAATTATCCTGCACATGTGGGGCTGGTAAAAGGCTGAAACTCCTGTATTTTGGTTATTTTTAAACTAGTTTAACAGTCTGAAACATACTCTTTCTTGATAGTCTCCCAGTTTACCACAGTACGGTCCATGTCCTCCAAAACAGGGTGAGAAAGAAAAAGAAACTAGCTAGATTTCTACCACAGATTTTAAAGCTCTTGAGGAATAGAAGCAACCTCCAGAAGGTGCCAGCAGTTGTGAGGGGAATATAAACCCGTCCAAATTTAAGTATTGAATTTAAGAACCTAGTCACAGGAGGATTCTTCTTTTGTCATTGGATAGAATCAGCACTTTTGGAGGAAATTTAGCTGTTAAACTTTTTCTTTTTTCTAAAGACTGTATCAGAGCTGAAAAATGACTATGCTCCTAATTCAGGCATCTAAGGAGGTAGGAATTCCTGATTTCTCAATTCTTGGTAGTCTGTTTTTATAGAAAAAACAATCACATAGCTTCTATAATATTTCTTTTCTTTTTACATTAATTTGCATGAGCATGGGAAAAGTAGTACAGAAGCATTAATAACTAGACTAGAAATCACTGATTATGCTTCAGCTGGCTGCAGCAGCTGAAAAAAATATCATTGTGTAGCTGATTTCAGATCTGGAAATTATCTACTGTATTGCTATCCCACAGGAGAATATGGCAACATTTGAACTTTTGTTTCACACGCTTTACTACCAGCAGGACTGTGATGAAGAAAAAAAAACTACAACAGTAATCCCACCCTCAGAAGTCGTCTGGAGAACTTGCTGCTGAGAAACGCTGTCCTGGAAGCTGCCAGAAGCTCTAATCAGCTCATATATCAAAGCTGGAGTGCAGCCTGTTTGCTCCCCCAACCCCAGCAAGAGTTAAAATAATTCTCATGGGTCAAGCTACAAATCTAAGAATAAGCAAGAAAATATGCATTACTACACTGTGCAAGATTGTGAATGGATGATGGTGATCAAGACAATGCTTTGATGCTGCATCCAATACATTCCTAGACATATTCCAAATCCTGCATTTCTGTGGATTTAGCGAGCCAGGGGTGAACAGAGGCATGTGGTTTACTTCCATGCTTTATGCCAGGCAGGCACGCTCACATTTTTTGCCTTTGTTGGCATTCAAACAGGGTAAAGTGTCACTTTGACAAAGCAGTTAATTTATCATAGGCTGAAAGGGTAAACCAGGCTTTTACAGTCAGGAGACATTTCTTCCTCTTTCCATCACAAGCCTTTAAAAGGTCACACGGTCCTAGCCAAGGAGCCACTATCAGCACCAGACTTAAGGAGCACATGTGACTGCGGCCCTGCAGCTCCTTCTCACTGGTTTTACACAGAGTCTCAGATGTGGGGATGGATTAAACCCCTAATTGCACTTTCATCTTTATAAGTCCATCCATTTTGAGTCAACTTTCTCAAAACATTAAGTCATTCAGTCAACATCAGAAAGGAACAAAAAAACCCAACCAACCAGCAAATGGGATTGCTCCCTGAGATAACACCTTTCTTTTTTGTGACTTGTGCAGAGTGAGAAGCAATTTCAAACCTGGACACCCAAGAGGCCACCCCTTTTCCCACCACTGCAGAGTTTGTGATTAACCCTAGTTTGCCCAGAGCCACGAGAGCACAGCACAGCAAGCTCTGCACCCCAGCGTTTGCTTGAGGAGCCTCCCCCCTCCTGAACAGCAGGTAAAAGTTGTAGGATGAGCTATGTGAATCCTGCAGTCTTCTTAAGCCCTATAAAAACCCTCAGATTTTCAGGTAAGTGCAGATTTCCTTTTTTAGGAATGCTGTTAATGATACTGGCTCTAATGGGGGGGTTTATTATTTTATTTTTTACCAGCTGTAGATCAAGTGCCTTTATCAAGGAAGCAGCGTTATCAGAAGTTCAACTTTGGTACTTTCACACAGTAAAAATGACTTTCCTAAACAAGTAGCCAGCCCTACAAGTTTCACTGGGGCTACTTTTAGAAAATATTATTGCTTAATTGAGCTAAAGCAACCCTGGAATATCCTGTGTGAGCAACTGGGACTAGAGGTCAATAACCTTGGATGTATTTTATTCAACAGATCAAATAGCTGTAAATTATCCCTGAGGTGGGCAAGATTAAGTCAGGTAAGAGCTAAACTCTCATGGTCATGCAGAGTTTCAAGACTGTTCCAAGTCCAGGCTTTTTGGAAGCCAGTGATTAAATGCTGGGAACAACAAAAAAAAAAAAAAAAAAAAAAAAAAAAAAAAAAAAGGTTTCAGATAATTAGAACCATTTACTCAGTGGGAAAGGGCATGAACTGCATTTTGTTAAGGACAATCAAATGTAGAAGGACCACTACCAGCTTGGTTGAACCCCAAAAGCACATTATCCATGTTAAGGCTAGATTTCCATGTGGGGTGGTAGGCAAAAGGATTCTTTTTGATTTTTTCCTATCCAGGGCTAATTTACCACATGTAATGAAGTGTGGAATAAAGGAAAATGAGGCAGGATATGTAGAAATTTTCTCTGTAGGCATTTGGGTGGTCAAAGCCTTGGTGGGGGGCTCGCAGTAAAAGTGAATTCTGGGGCAACCCTTGCTTTGCATAATGAGAATTTAAACAGCTGGAGGCCTCTGGGAAATCTGGATGTGGCACTCCAGCAGCTTGGGGACCATCTGCAGTCACTTTCATTCCTGTCTTCCTCTTAACCATCTAGATGATTAGCCAATAAATCATCCAGTGGAAATGGCAGAATACCATAAGCCATAGATTCTGAATCAGGAACTCCTGCATCACATCAGGAATTTATAATTGGTTTATAGCAGCACTTTTAAAAAGATCTGTTTAGAAAGAGGTTCAGTTTAAATTAAGACATAAAGGAGATGGTCTGTTTAAATAATTTGAAAATTATTTCAAATCTCTGTCCAAATACAAGTGAAACTGAACATGAACACTGAGAAATTTAGTGACTTTCTTTGCTCTCCATTTCTCTTGTGTTCATAACTACAGACAGCTCAGATTAAATCTACATTTAAATAACGTCTGTATATGAAAATCCTCTCTCAAATGGTACAAACTACAGCCCCAGATCAAAATATCCAAGGAAAAAACAACAACAGACATTGGGTGCTAATGGACATTGGGAAGCGTGAGGTGTTCCAAACCAGCTCACTGTAAGCCAGCAAGTGTGAGCTCAAAACTGAAGCTGAACTGTGACCCACATATGAGCTATGGATTCCTGGCTTATTCGCACAAATCACTCCTTATAAAGCAATTTTTTTATCACATTCAGTTTGAAAAGGAACACGCAGAACCCAAAGCACAGCAGCCTTACAGCGAGTTCCAGACGTGAGTGGCCCTGCAGGACCTGAGACCACAGAGAGCCCAGCCCAGGGTCCCTGTCCAGCCCAGGGTCCCTGTCCAGCACCTCTGTCCCGGCCTGGGGGGACACAGAGTCTGCTGCCTTGGCTAAAACACAGCCTGGCCTCAGAGAAGGGACACCACAGGCAGGTCTGGCCACCCAGCTGCAAACGCAGCTCCCCCAGGCAGTGTCACCCCTGGAGGCAGCTGGCCAGCTCTGTGCTGCTCTCCTACCTCACCTAACCCACACTCAGTGCCAAGAAGTTATCTGCAATCTGTTTCCATCTCCGCTGATGTGGCCACAGGCATACTTGCCTTATGAAAAGAAATTCACCATTCAGACTATGCCTTTTTCCCCCCACAGCCAAAATCCTGCTCTTTTGTCTGCCTGAAAAGAGTGGGAACCATGGAACAAATATTACTTTAAATGGTTCAGTAAAGATTTTGGTTTAAGGAGCAGCAATCTGCAAAAAATGGGTAATGGTATAGCATGCACCAGTATGCTGATAGCAAATAATGGAAATATATTAAATATACCATTTATACAAGTGTACCTCTGAACTGTGCAAAAACAAGAGTGGTATCAAATAACCAGATGAACAGCAGAGGTATTTATTGGAGAAGAAATCCAACCTCTACATCCAGACAACAAAGCTGGAGGCATTCTAACAAGCCTGAATTCTGACTCTCAATTCTGACCTAGCAAGTTTGGATAGCAGGTTTGAGGACAAAAAAAAAATAAAAATTCCCACATTTAAAAAAAAAATAAATCAGTTCTCAAAAACATTGCATTATTTCAAAACCTACTTTGAAGTTATTTTATTGAGAAAAGAAAGGGAAGGTTGAAAATGTTTAAATAATAGTAAAGCTATTTCTTTCAGTAGGTTTTACTCCAACTTCTGTACTAATCCTCACTAGACATTACAATCCATTGATATGCCCACAGCCAGCTCCTTCCATCTCTTACAAGTTCAGCTCCTTATCACTTGACCAAGATAATTTCTTTGAGGGTTTAGTCTTGCAAATTACTGATATTCTGCCCCCGGTCTCCAAAGCACTTGGACAGACATTAGTCTTCAGTGAAACTGCTGATGGAGTTAGAGTTAAGACTTGTTTTGGATCAGGGCCAGAGCAGGTTTTTCTTCCCAGGATTAAGTCCTAAATCTCCCTGCAGAAATGGTTCAGTTCCAGGTTTTTTTACCCATTGTTTTGTTCTCTGAAATTCTTCATTTGCTTTCATCTTTTGGAGGAAAATCAAGGCCTAAGGCCCGGCTCACTCATATATTGTTGCTCTTTTACATGAGCATAACAACTTCAATGAAGTGTCTTAAATCAAATCTGGGAAAATGATTATCTGGGTGAATGGATGTGTTTATGCACTGCTGGTTTCAGACAGCTGGTCACCAGGAAAAAAACTCTTCCCCACTGTAAACTTGCATAAAACTGTAGCAAAGTATGATTTTTTATCCTCTTTGTGATAAGAATAAAGTAAGCACAGGGTCTTTGCCAACAAGATAATCACAAGTTCTTCCTGGTAACATCAGCCAAGAGGGTCTAAACAAGCAAGAAAGCAAGGGAATTAAAATCCATTATTCCAATAAGATTTAGAGGCCTGCATGTTTAAGGGTGATGATTAATTTTTAGATGTAGCAAGTTTAAAAAACAAATTAACAACATTTCTGGCAAAAATTACTGAGGCAGAAATCTGTGGCATGCCAGGGAATAAATTCTCATTTTTGTGGGTGAGGTGCTGGAAAATTTTGGTTTTCTTTGTTCTAACTGATTTCAAAACATATCAGAGTGAGCTCTTCACATTGCTCGAGACTTCAACTCCTGTGCAATTTCACTGTGGTTTTTTCAGTTTAAAATTATCTGACAGAATTTTCTGAGTAATATCACTGACACCATTTTATTGCATGTTGATGGGCAAAATCTGCTCTGTCCCTGCCTTGCCAAAAGGATGCAGAATGAGCGATGTAATCTCTTGACTTCCATGGAGTTTCTCTCCATAGCTCTGATCAAAGTTCAGTCTAAACTTCAGCATGCCAGTGGATTTTCAGCTCACAGCAATTTTTGCAGTTAAACAGAGCAGTAGAAAGTAATGACATCTCATGGCAAAACTCAGACTGGCTGTGTAACAGAAAAACTACAGAAGAAGCAAAGCAAATCCTTTCAAAGTCAATCATGATCTAGGGGAAATTAATCATCTGGCATAAGTTCCATCCTTTATTTATCAGCTGAAATGCATCTTGTCTAATCTAGTAAAGAACAACAGCGGTTCAAATTCACTTTAAGGCAAATCATTCTAAGAACATTGCTCCTACTTTCATCACAATAAAAGTGCTAGAATTTTCAATATTTGGTATTTTTATTAAAGACACAAACTGCGTTGAATGTAGTAAGTGATTAGTGAATCCTGGTTTTCTTCAATATTTTGAGCTCTTAGTGTCTCTTTTTCAAAGAATTATTATTTGACCATCCCAACAAAAGCCCAGGTGGCTATTGAGCAAGTGTATCTAGGCACATATTTCTGTGAGGAAAGAATGCTTCTGGCTAAATCTAATATAATTAAGGACTGCTACACATGATCCCTCAAACAAAATCTGCTTTGGTAGAAATCAATGCCAGGATGCATGTTAATTCTTTAATGTCAATATTAATGCAATCTTGTGTGAGCTGTTCCTTCAGGGTATGCTTTAACTAAGACATGCAGTGAGGCTTTTCAGCAAGAAAAGCAAGCTGGGCTGGTCAGGGAATAGGTGTATCTTGAGAGCATCTCATTGCAGATCAGTACAATAATAATATATCCTGAATAGATAATAATTATTATTCTGAACAATTGGATCTGTTCCACTGCCAGCACAAGTCCCTGATAGAGCCAGGGCCAAGATAAGCTGCCTACATTTATATTCCTGGAGGGAGATAGGAGGAGATACCCTTGCTGCCACATGGCTCCCAGATGCATTTTGGGGAAAGGAAAGCAGACTTTGACTCCTGGAGTACATTGGGCTCTGTCCTTGACTAATGTAAAAACAGATCTGGACCTAAAAACTATTCCTGGGTTCTGGAGTCTGGGTGTAGCCTAACTTAAGCAGAAAGTAAAGAATGGATTTAAAAAAATTAGAAATCTGAAATTCTAGTAGTATCTTTTTAAGTACCATAATTAAAAATCTATTTTCCTGATGTCCCTTCCTATGGATGAATGTTACAGAATATTGTTGTGGTACCTGCACTGCATGCAACTCCTGCAAGGAAAGCTGCTGCCTTTCACAGCAGCTGCAGCTCCCAAACCCACTTGAATTGTCTCTGTTTACAAGGCATTGCAATATAAATGAAACTCTTCTGTACAGTTTCAGATCAAATATCCATCTTGTGAGCTGTTTAAGTACATTGCATTAAAAAAACAACAAAAAACCCAAAAAACAACACAAGAACCACACACACAATACAAAATTCCAGGTTCAATTTACCCAAAAGCCTCCATAATTCACCTTCAGTGATACATTCCTTAATTATATGATGCAAATGATTATTTTCCTCCTGGAACTCATCCTTTTCCACCAAGCCTCACCCTGAAGGACAATGTTGCAGATAATCCACCTAAGGAGCACCTTCCTCCCAGACCTGGCTCCTGAAGCCTTTAGGACTAATTAAGGCCAGAAGTAACCAGCAAAACTTGCCTATTGGCAAAGAGCACAGCTCCAGGACTGCATTCCATATTCCTTGCCAAAGTGAGCTCTAGCTGTAGCTCTAAGGAGCAGCACAGCTGTAAAGTACCTGAATCCAGGTCAAAATTGTCTTCAAACCCAGCCTCTGTGTGTGTGTGTGTGTGTGCCCACTTTCCCCTTCTGAAATCCAGGTCAAAATTCATCACATCTGACTTCAAGCCTTCCCCAGCAAGCTTTGCACAAGACCTGCAGCTTGTGCAGGGAAAAAAGTCTCCATGCAGCAAGAACTCCCAAGCCCACATAAGATAAAATACCATGTGCTCATGCTCAACAAGATGAAGTAAAGCCAGAAATCCCATGGGTTATGAAGTCATAGACCTAAAAATACTACAGGCTTTTGACACGTCAGAGAAGCCATTACCAGTACATTTCTGCAGCCTGTCTGAGCTTGGTTATACAAGGAGAAGAGGTTTGTGCTGTTCCATTGAAGGTAGAAGTGAGCATGAGTTTACAACAAAGAAGAGACATCACCCATGGCCTGCCACAAAACTGCTGGAAAATTCACTCACACACTGCTGACCCTTAGGAATACAGAACTCAGAGAGCTCTTCCTTGGTCAAGCCTTACCCTTAAAAATTTTGCTTTAAAAGCTGAGATTTTTCACAGAGGAAAAAACACAATTCATTAATTTTTGTAACTGACATTGATTCCACTTAATAAAAGTCAAAGTAAGAAATACTGGAGAGATAAATTCTATCGTTGAATAAAACTGCCTATCATCTTTTGCACTTTGCCATGATTTACCTGTAATCCCAATAAATGTATTATCTCAACCTTCAACATGCATAAAATCTATTTTTTCATTACAAAAATGTAAAAAATATTCAGTCACTGAAAGTCTCCCTGTTATTGCTGTTGTTGAAGAATTTCAAAACTGCAACAATCAATCCTTTCTGCAATGTAAACAAGTATATTCTTCAAATCTTTCAAAAAAACCACAACATTGGACTCTCCACAGCCTTCAACTCTGCCATTCAGGTCTTCAGAACAGGCACAAAAACAATGAATTAATTATTTTTCAACAATGGAAAATGAACAACTTGGGATACATTTGAGTAATTACCTGGTTTGAAGGATCAGTAGCCAAAATCAAAAACACATCCTTTAAAACAGCAGTAATTGTTCTTCCATCTGAAAGAAACATGAAAATATTGTTACCTAAACAGGAAGCTTTAAGCTCAAAATAACTCAACAAGTGGGTGAATGTTGGAAAGCAGAATTTTTATGTGAAATCTGAATTGTGTAGTTTCTACTCTAGTCTACTCTTCTTCTGTAACAAATAGACCCCTGGTTTTAGACATTTCTACTTCTTAAAGAGGAACATTTTTTAAAAGCCTTTTATTCTAAGTAACTATGCTGCAATTATTTTAATTATTTTTTACTCCATTTATAGGCCATTATCTTAGTCTGTCATTAGTAATTGATGGAAAAATTTTCCTATGCATAAACAAAGTAGGCCTTATGGCAATAAGTACTATCTTTAGGAATCTATAAAAAATGTTTTTGTCTATTCCTGCCAGAAAGCATGACCTCTTTTTAATGATAAAATTATCATAATTATTGAATAGTATAATTACAGTCAACTCATGCAAGCATGCCACTTTCTAAAAAATAATTACACAAAGCCATTGAAATACACAAAATTCAAGCTCAGACCACAGAACTCTGGAAAAAATTCAGGTTGGATGCCACCTCTAGCTCAGCCTCCTGCTAGAAGCAGGCTCAGCCCTGGATGCAGACCTGTCTGCCCACAGCTTCTTCAGCTGGGTGATAAAAAAAGATTGCAAAACAGAGTCTGCAGCCTCTCTGGTAGCCCTTTCCAAGGTCTGATTGTCCTCTGGGTGATATTTTTCTCCTTTATGTCAAGCCAGAAGCCTGCAGCACCCAGTGCTGACTTTAGGGGTCCAGCCCTGCTGAGCCTCAGGGTCAGACAAATTCCAGTGCATTCAGGGGCAGGAGGACACAGCATGATGTGGAATAACTCCTAAATTAGGTTGTCATCCTGACACAGGACCCTGGTTTTAAAAGTGGTGCTTAAATATGAAAGTTGCTGTTTAAGAACAAGAGCATCAGAGAGATGTCTTCAGTAAGTATAATTCAAACCAAATAACTCAAAAGCCACTCAAACCCTATTGCAAACAAATGTTTCCAATATTTTTTTCAGATATTCACAATTAACTGATAAAGCTTTTCAGAATTCAAGTATTAAACTGGGCAGACATAAGATATGAAGATTCTCCACCTGCTTCTTTTTGGAAATGCTCACTCAGACAGTATCACTGTCCTGCACAACAGAGATAAAACATTTCTTATTATGATTTGGCTACAGAGCTCCAATGCTATTCTACTGTCTCAGCAGTTTCAAGCCCAACACATTACAAAGAAGCCACTAATAGTCTATTTTTGGGTGTGTTTTTTTTTTTTGTGGGTGTTTTTTGTTGCTGTTGTGGTTGTTCTGCTCCTCCTATGAATTAAATAAAAAATATTCCAAGAGTTTTGCTAAGGTCCCTTTCTAGAAGTTTCCTGCCTGTGCCAGAAACTGTCTGGCTATCATGTTTCAAAGCCTTACACCACACAGAGCACACAATGAACCAAATAAATTCAGAGCTCACAACAATTTGTGGTTGATGCAGCTATTAATAAATGTTTCTACAAGTCAGAATCCCTACATACCATCCCCTTACCTGGCACAGGAGTAGGAAGACACCTAAGGGAGTTATGAGTCTTAACAGGCAAAGGCATTAATTCCAAATGGCAAAGGGAGGCTAACCCTCTTTGCTCCCTTTATAAGCAGAGATCAGGATTTGCTGCTGTTAAACCAGAAATCAGGCTCTGCAGGTGTCCTGACTTACCTGCAGGACTCCTCCCCTTTCTCCACTGGCAACAGAGCAGCACTCAGATGAGTCTCCTCTCCTTAAATGAAAGCCCTCCAAAATGATGAAACCACATCCCCAGTTTTTGGTTGTTTCCAGGGTAGTTAAAATGTGTTTTTTCAAGTTGGAATACACAGAAAGCAGGATTTAATGAACAGTCCTGCTGCTAGTGCTAGTTTAGCTCTGCAGATTTTACACACCCTTCCAATTAGTCATGTGAAAAATGAACAAAATCAGGAAAATATTTCAAAATGTAGGCTGAGTGTTCAACTCTTGGTACAAATGAAAGACAAATTTGCACCCCCATTAGGGAATTTCTATGCATAAACAGTCTAATTTTAAGAGCTATGTTTCTTCCATAGACATTAATCTAACAGCATTTTAATAGCTGAAAGCAGCACCTACACCAGGTTTCTCTAATTATCATTCAGAAGAAGCTTGCAAGTAATTAGTAGCTTTAAATTTCTTGGTACCATCTGTAACCAGTAACTTAATCAGAGTTTTAACACAGTAGAAGGGTTGTAAAGAATAAATCACTTTCTCTCTCGAAGGCAAACATTTTTACACTGGATTATTTTCAGAGGTTATTTTTAGTTTGGCTGGATAGTTAGCAGAGTTTTGGTGCTTGTAAGATTTCCATAAGTCATGGAAGAAGGTGGCTTAATGATGCAGATGGAACAGGGTCATGGAATGCACATGCTGCCTGCCTTTAAAAAAAAGACATAAAACACGTTCCTCTCCCCATGGCATGCCTTGAAAACCTAAAAGGGTTTTTTATCTTTGTTTTACTTGAAAGTCAGCCTAGTAATTCAAATTTCTAAATGCAGCTTGTGCCTTTTAAGAGGTGCCACCCTGAGCCCCACGTTAAATAGCCATGTGCCTCTGGGGATGGTCATTTCAGTGAAAGGGTTGTGGTTGTCAGGGGGACAACAGTGGACCAAGCTGTCTGCCCCATTCAGGATCAAGAGAAAGTGCAATCAAGCCCTTTATTTAGCTGCAGGTGATGATGGTGATTGCCTCAGATCTTATAATAAAGCCAGACAGACCATAGTTCACAATTAAAGTGGCTGTAAAAGGTCTTGGTTGTAAAAGTGGGAGGAAGACAAAACCAGGAGTTGAGGCAGAATTTGTTGAGTGAAAAACTCTTAGGAGTGACGCATATGAAGCTTTTCAGAATGCTGCTGTTGTGGTCTGGAGATCAAAAAATTACCCACGTAGCAAAAGTGCATACAAGATTGTACCATAATATATCTAAGTTTAGTAAATTTCTTGTCTTCTGTGAAAACAAGAATGAAAGCCACAAACTTTCCTGGTAGGTTACATCACAGAGAATAGGCATGCCAAATTTTGAACTCCTGGAGGGGAGTCCCACCCCTCCAGCTGCAGGACAGTCACTTCTTGTGAAATAGGGATGGACCTTGAGAATGAAATCTTCAACATTTCAGTTGGCAAAAGGACTTATTTGACCAATAGTAAACGGTTCCATCTAAGCTACTTAACTAAAATCACAACCAATGGAAAAAAAAAAAAAAAAAAAAGAGAAAAAAAAAGAAAAAGGAGTGTGCTAAACTCAATGCATCTCACCAAAATAGGTGACTTTGACTCTAAGCAGAGGTAGGATGCCTGTGACCAATCTCCAGCTGGGTGAGAAGGGTGGCTGGAAGTAGATCATATCAGCAGCAAATTGTTAGGTTTAACTGAAACACTGGAACCTCCAAGCTGCCTTCAGAGCCAAAGAAGATGAAGTTAGAAGTAACTCCATGGACTGCAGAAAAATGAGATCAGCAGCTTGGAGTGGATGTGCATTAAATGGCTTTAAAAGGTAGATGAAATAAACCGAGCCAGCCCTGGCTGTTTTGAGCAGGACACTGAGCAGTCACAGCCAGCTTGGGGACACCAGCCACAAACACTCTCCACATGATGAGCTTGTACTCAGGCTGGCCTCTCAGCCTGTCTGCTGACTGAACCAGGAGAGGAAACAACATAAAGCAGCTTGGACACAGACCCATACCCACCCCACAGGCAGGATGGATGGGATGGGGCCCCCCAGTTTGGCTGCCTGTTGGAAACCTCTAACACAGAGCCAGTATTTACAAAATACTGAATCTGAACATCAGCCTCCTAGGAGAGATGTCAGATTCCACATCCACTCATTAAACCACTCACAAGATGAATACTTGCTCCAATTAACAGTCATTTTAGGCAAGAGTTGGTGTTCCCAAAAGCAGCAGAGAACTCAGAAAATGTGCTTAAGAATTCTTCATTAATATCATGACCTCTAAAAGACTTCCTAAACATACACCAAAAATTTTGAAATACAAATACCTTTCAACATTTTTTTCGCCAATATTTTTGTGTTAGCAAAGGATGAACTTTAATAGTAATACCTGAAGCCATTTCTGCTCTATTCACCAGTATTACTTCACCAAAAAGAGCTATACTTTGTGCATCTCTTTGTTTTGGCTCAAGGTCAGCAGTGAGCTGCTGTTTTGGTGTTTCAGTCTGGAAAACAACAGAAAAGTCTTAGTCTTTCATCCTTTTCTACAAGGATATTCTTCAGACAAACTCTGTCCTTTACCAGATGGAAATAGAATATATAAACAGAAATAATTTTGACTGTGGGAAAGGCACTGGTCTTTTTTTGTTTAAGATTTCACAGTTTGGAATAAATTTCATCCTCACCAGCCAAAATATTATAAAATTCTTATAACTAAGCTATTTCATTTGATATATTTTTCCCTGTTCCCATTTGCTCTGCACCTGTATGCATTAAAATGCTGAACTGCAATCTTGTGTGACTGGAGAAAAAGTGCTATTTCATTCCTAAGAAAGATCATTCAAATAACAAATGAAAAAACCCACAATTTACCACTGGACAGCGTGTTCTTTAACTGTGCAGGAACATGGCAGCTATATTCATTGTTCTAAATTATAAGTTTCCTGTAGAATTTATATTTCTAACTGAAGCCAAAACAGAAGATAAATTCTACTAATTTTAGGCATTACCTCTAAGTATTTCAAAATGGAACATTTATTCTTTTAATCTTTTTTTTTTCTGACTACATCCCAAAACATTTAATGAATTTTTAAAATACATTTTATTATGGATGGTACCATACTAATTAAGGGTACAGCACAGGCATTAGAGAATAGTGTTTCTTAAGGAGTACACTTCATTGTGTTCCTGCAATCTTACCATCAATGGATACTGAAATAATGAACAGTTTAAATAAACTAGTGACTGCTTATTTAGTTAATCTCCATTAAAATGTTACACTGTTTTCCATGGGATTTGTGTTTATATGAAGATGAGAACCTGGGTAAAGAACTAGATACTTAATCTTAGGTGTATTTTTTTTCCTGCAGTTTTAATTACTGCTTTTTATTGAATCCTTCAAGTGCCATCCATTGAGAACAGAGTCCATAGAAATTCAACATGTGCTTAAAAGATTTTGAAAATCTGGCATTACTAGTTGCTTTTTAAAGTAGGTCCTTTCAGAGCTATCTACAGGATAACGCGCTGGGAAATCTGGGCTTGTAACATCAATTTTTTACCAATTTCTTCCTTTTCATTGGAGGGAAGCTCTGACTGCTTCTCTCATTCTGTCCTAAGAAACTTTTATGTTGGTTTATTAATCCTTCATTTACAAATGGTGCCTAAAGGTCTTTGTTAATGCCTGAAACAAAGTCTCAAAGGCCAGTTCCCAGAAACTTTGACAGGGAATATGGTAATAGTAATTAGTACCCAAGAGCTAAACTAATCAGCAGTAATGATTTCCAGATGAGGATGGATGATCCATCAGCACCATCACCTCATGTCCTACAGTCACAGAGCAGCATAGAAACTCTCAGCATCTGTTACCAGCTACAGCTACAGCTCTTTCCTAAGGCTGGAGGAGCTGATTACCTTCACCAGCTGTGCCCTGCACAGAGAGGAGTCTGAGGCTCCTAAATTCCACATTATGAACTCAGGGATAGTTCTAAGAAAGTATTTGGATGACACTAACACGTCAAGTATTCCAATAGTTGGGCAGGTTTTTCTTTTAGAATTTGCACCAAAATATTGTGGAGAAAAGTGAGATATAAATCCCAGTGTATCATTCTCTAAAATACCAACAAAGAGAAGGAAGATACTTTAAGGCAAAATTACATAGTCCAAGTACACAGGGAAGGAGAGAAGAAATAATTTAGCTCCCAACAGCCCCCAACAGTGAACCAGATTTGACAGCAGATCATCCAGTCCTTGACTGAAAATTGTACTTAGTACTTTCCCTTCAGGGTGTTTAGAAGAAGTGTCACCATCCCAGTGACATGAATTGCACAGAGGCCACTCCAGCTGAGGAGCACTTGGGTGCACAAAGGTTGCTTCCCCACCACACACTCCCAGCCCTGGAAGACAGCTGGTGGATTTGGATACATGGAGAAGGACAAAGATTGTAAAATATTCCTTAGCACAATAGGCAGTGGTCATAATATATTTGCAGACAAATACTTCTCAAGTTGATGTTAAGTATTATGGCAAGGAGGAATTTTAAGGGCTAGACTCAAAGGAGGATGATGAATTATCTTTATGTGAGCTCCTCCCAAGCACAGCAGACAGGACAGGGGAAAGCACATCTGTGGAGAATTTATGAATATCAAAGTGTCTCTTGGGCCAAGGTCACAATCCCACAGAATAGGGTATTGTCACACCCTGTAAGGACAGGCAGACACACTCTAAGCTAAGGAGCAGCCCACACTTAAGATTTACCTGGCAGTGCATTCCTGAGCTCATTTAAACAATGGCCCTGAGAGTGCACTTGCATCTGAAGGATTTTGGTAGGATAAAAAGGATCTGATCAGGCACAGATGAAGATTCCTATTTAAAATCCACATCAGCCTATGTCTCCCCTTGATACAAGTACAGAACTGTTTTACAGAACATGAAATGGCTCCAGTGAAGGAAACAGGTAATATGCTTGCCAAGACACTCTTCTGTGACACTCTTCCCTGTCAAAGCCACTGCTTGGATTCAGAATAGAAGATGGAAAATGCTCTCCTGCCTCTCCAGGCTGGCACTGCAGAGAGCTGAAAGCAGCTGCTCCTCAGTCTCACCTCCTTGGACAGAGCTGTGTCCCCTCCCTCCTAGGTAATCCAGCAATCACTCAGGGTCTTTAAGACATTAACAACAGCAGCAATTTCCCCTTCCCATTCTCTTGATTAAACAGAAGGAAGGAGGTAGAAAAAAGATGAGAGACATAAAACTCCAGATGTTGTCGACACCAATATCTGGTTCCACCAGAGAATTTGAATGCTGAAGCAATGATGAATTACAGTGGGGTCCCTACAGCAATCCAGATTGCAATCATAATACCACTGAGGAAGAATAAGGGCTAGCATTCATTAATGTGAACAGCAAATGAATTTATGACAATTTCCACTGGTACTTTCAAAGAACATGAATACATCTGTAAGAAATTAAGACGACACACCAGTGTAACTCATTCATTAATAAAGTCTGGGATTGCACATTTGTTGCAAAATTTGCCGCGTTTGTTACCAGTGGGTTTTAATTCTAGAAGTGTACTTTATTAAAACCATAACACAAATCTCTCTAGGAGGAGAGTTCGAGCCCATTTGCAGACTATTCTGTAGGTGATTTCGTTTTTAGTTTAAATTTACTTTGGTGCAGAAACTGAACTTGTTCAAGTTTGCAGTAAGTAGATGTTTAATCATTACAAGATATGTGGAAGAGAGTTACAGTCACCCTGCTTTCTTTTTGATAATACAGCAATTAAATTTGCATTAACAAAAACCTATTAAACAATCTCTCTGTGATCTAAGTGTGGAGAGAGAAATAACAATACCAGAAGAGCAAACCAAATAACAGCATACCAGGCTGTGATGGAATCAGGGCTGTCACAGCTGTATGGCCATGAGTGTGGACTCTCAGCTTGCCCATTTTTAAGGACAGACTCTCAGGACACAACCTGTTCAATGGTGAGAAGAGAAAGCTTAGCAGAATTTTAACTCAGGCAATATGAAGTGTCTCTGCTGGCCATGTGTTACAAAACATGAGCAGATACCTCGCTCCTCTACTTGGCAGTAGCTGCTACTGAGCTGTGCCTCTCAGCTTTGCTCATGCATCACTGTTAAATATACCTGATAAAAATCTTGCTACTGCAAGAAACCCGAGCTGTGTGTTTCTTTCTCTGCACAAATGTGCCAAATGCCCGCTGAGACAGAAGGTCTGCATTAGGACAGAGGCATTTGCACGTGTGAGATCCACACTGTGCTGTCACATCCATCCCATGTTCATCTCCTGTGCCCTGTCTGGGCACCTCACAGAGCCAAAAGGGACAAAATGCTGAAGCCTGGGTTCTGCAGGCAGCTCCAGAGAGTGCCTTCAAGTGGTGCTGATGGGGAAGCTGTACCTCCTCTGGCCACTCCATTAAGCTTGTCCAAATACTCACAGGATTGGGGTTTATTTATTCCATTAGAAATAAACACATCTAAAGAATAAAGCCTGCATTGCGTATTTGATTTTTCTTCTATATATTGAAAGTGGAGAGGAAAAGAAGTTATAAATGCTTAGCTTACACTCAAGAAAACCCATAACTATAAAATCAGCATTTAATAAGCTACCAGGTAAAATATGAGAAAATGCTATATTAATTTAAACCAGCAATATTTCACATTGACTACAAGCCAAACTAACAGCAAAGTTTATCCATAATTTAATGACAAAGTTGCAATATTTTTCACTGTGCTAGATTACTGTAACTGAGCAGATTTATGTACATTGCTGAGAGCCAACACAAAAACATTTGGAAGATATTCTCTGAATATTAAGAAAACAATCTGAATCCTTCCCTGTGAACCTTCAGTAATAGCTGCAAACACAGTGTTAACATGCTATTTATTTGGTAGTTTTTCTACTAGTTATCAAGTATCATCTCAGCTCCCAGCAGAAGGAAGGGTGACAAATAACCCATGTCACTGATTTGCTATTTAATACAAAAATGACCAGATGTGCTCTGTTCTAGACCAATCCTCATGGCAGATCTGGGCTCTTCTCTACAACATCAAGCCAAGACAGCAGCCCTGAGTTCAACAGCCCCTTCCTTACTGCAGGAATTGTCCCAGAGGATCTGCTCTCTCATCCATGCCACCTGTGCCATGATCTGCTCTACAGTTTATAGACATTTGGACTCAGTGCACTGAGAAGTGCTCAGAAGATGAAATTCCACAATTCGTGTCTTGCTTTTCGTCTCTCATGAGTCTCAACAAACCCCATGCCCAAATCTCATTTTGGAAGTTGTTGAAACCTACAAAGTTGCCAGCTACAATGGGATTTCCAGCTTCAAAGGGAAAAAAAATAAAAATCAAAACCCCAACAAGCCATAATTTAAGCTCCTTTCCTGCTCACATGTCTTCTTCATATGTTAGTTGCCAGGCCTGCAGTGTTACACCAGTCCTTTCTCCCTCCTATCAGGAATCAAATGCCATTGGCTTTCACAAAAAAAAAGACACCTTCAGAAAACACACCAGAAGCATCCAGGATGAAAAAAACAAACCAGTAGAAGTGCTTGGCATTAAAAAAGTAGTACCTCCAGACCAGGGAGAAAGAACTCTCTAGATTTTGGCAGCACCTGGATACATTTTTTTAAACCTGTAAAATTTTGTTTAGTGGTCCTTGAAATTGTGAGTCTTCCTAAAATGCTTCTGTCAACTGTAACTGCTTGGATGGATCTCTGTTAATCAATCCTGAAATAGCATTCTGTTTTGACTTAAGAACATGGGGGTCCATTGGCATTTCAAGCTGTTCACACTCCTATTTCATTATCTGCTCCTCAGCCATCAAAGTTTCTGGTGAAGAAGGGTAGTCCAAAGATTAGACTGCCGTCCAAAGCTCTGACAACAGGCTAGACAGTAATCAAACCAAATTTCTTGTTGTGGACCATTGGTGGCATCTTCCTAAGTGAAAAAGGGTGCAGTCAGGTCTGGATAAGAGGGAGCTAAACTAGATATATCCCCCACAGCTGCAGAAAAGGAGTGTACCAAGAGGAGTGAGTTTCCCTTTACTTAATTTCAGCCTGTAATTCCCATGAAACAGCTATCTTCTTGTGCTGGGATTACTCTTCCTCCTGGTGAAACAAGGATGATATTTTTAAATATACCAAAATGCTATTTTCAAAAGTTAATTAAGCTGTGAAACACTACATGAAACTCACCAAGAGGCAGAAGGGAGAAATCTAAGACACTTGGCTGTGATGGATGGGCAAGTGTTGTCCAGATTTTCTGCTGGATCAGGCTGAATTCAGACTGACAGCACACAGACCACCAGGGACCCCAGCACTGCTTCCCTTCCCTCAAATTTGCATAAAATGGAAAGGCAGAAAAGGAACCTCCCCCATCCTTCAGCCACGTGATGGACTTCACTCACTGATCTCAATACCAGTGCCAGGGTAACATTTTTTGATCAGCACAGATGGCAAAACCATGGAGAAAATACACCATGTCAGCCACTACAACCAAAACCACATTGCTTATGACAAAGCAAGGTGGCACTTGATCAACAGGATGAAAGACTAAATCTTTCAAAATCCATTTTGGGCAGGAGAAAACCCACCCCAAACCTCATCAGCATTATGAAACACTGTGAGTACACAGAAAGCAAACAGCAACTGGAGCACTCCTGGGCCAGTCTTGGGTCTCAACCCTCTGAAACCTTTTCCTGTGTCCATGATTAGTGTTTACTGAATTCTTCACCAATAGGAGACTTCAGCACAAGCTGACTGCACAACCACTGGGATTTTAATGCCCAATAAATTATCCGCTGTTTTGGAAAAGCCAGTTATCCTATTTAATTTGACAGCCCCATGCAGGGTGAATTCCATAGACACAAAACAAATGTCAGGCCTCGAGACTAACACACATTTCCCCACATGCAAAATACACATCAGTTGCTCTCTTAGGAGGATGGAAAAAACGAATCCCTCTAAATTATGCAAACCAAGCAGTGAGAACAGGCTTAAAGCCTTTGCTTTTAAGAAGTAAAGCATAAACCTAACTACTGCTTTATATCTGCCTTTTTTTTTTTTTTTTTTTTTTTTGCCTTTCCATGATCTGCAATGCAACTATTTTGAGATCCGCTCCTGAGTGCCTCCAACAGGCACTTCTTAGGGGGAATTCTGTTCTCATTTCTCCTCAGGACTGCCACCCTGTCCCTTAAACATTTATCTTGCTCCTGTAGAAAGACTTGGACGATGGAAGATCTTTTCCAATCCAACTTTTATTTAATTTTGCATGAAGGAAGACAGTGAGGGGAGAGCTTTTTCTTTTACTCATCTGGTATCTCATTCAGATCTGAGTTGGAACAGAAACAGAGGAACATCCACTGAACTCTGAGTGCTTTCCAGCTCTGGTTCACATCTGTTACTAATGCATCTTTATATTACTGGATAGTTTAATAAACAAGGAAGTAAGAGCTGTCCGTCCTATCGTTTCAGAACTTGATCCCTGGCTCTGACACGAACCTCTTGCAGAGGCTGATGCATTTGCACGATTCGTTCTGCCCGTTTGCAGATTGAAATCACAACACTTTCTTTTGCCAAGTGCAGAAGTCGGGAGGAAAAGCTCTGAGTAGAAGGTTGATGCTACTGGAGAGCAGTCTGATGGGGCAGCAGCCCTGCTGTCACTTTGCGTGAGGACGGGAGAGACTGGCTCTGCACAGGGCGGTACAGCTGAGCAGCACTGAGGCAGCGAGATTGGGAAGGAGGGCGAGCACGAGATGTTAAAATAAACTGCGGGGCAGCCCGCTAGCAAGCGCTCACCCAGAGCCCATACAAGCCAACAGCAGCTGCCCCGCATAATTAAAGGCTGCGGCAGCGCCGGATTACAGGGCTGCATCCCTTCCTCCGGGCACGGGTTTCGCTCCGGGACGGAGCCCTCCGTGTCCTTTCCTGCCGCTCCGCATCCCGCTCCTCTCCGCAGCGGCCCGCAGGTGGCGCGGCAGCTCCGCGGCCGGGCCGGGGGGCGGAGGGGCGGGCGGACCCTCCGCATTGTGCGGCCGCCGAGCTGCGCCCGCGGGAGCGCCCGGGGCCGCGCCGGGCCGGGCCGGGCCGGGCCGCCGAGCTGCGCAAAGAGAGGTGAGAGCCGGCCGGGCCAAGCGGGGCCGCTCGGGGGAGGATGCGGAGCGGGGCCGCTCGCTCCGCGGGTGCGGACAGGGGGAGGGTGCGGAGCGGGGCTGCTCGCTCCGCGGGTGCGGGCACATTGAGGGTGCGGAGCGGGGCCGCTCGCTCCGCGGGTGCGGGCACACGGAGGGTGCGGAGCGGGGCCGCTCTCTCCGCGGGTGCGGGCACACGGAGGGTGCGGAGCGGGGCCGCTCGCTCCGCGGGTGCGGGCACGGGGAGGATGCGGAGCGGGGCCGCTCTCTCCGCGGGTGCGGGCACATTGAGGGTGCGGAGCGGGGCCGCTCGCTCCGCGGGTGCGGTGGCCGCGGAGCCCCCCGCGCACCTGCCCGGAGCGTTTGGGAGCAGCGGAGGCTGGGAGTCAATACCTGCCCGCACGGAATTGCGAAGCGGAGCTGCGGGAGCGGGGCAGCAGCGCTGCTGGGAGCTTTCGCGGGAGGCAAGAGCCGGTGTGCCAGTCCCCGAGTATCCCATTTTCTGATTTCCAACGTCCTGGAACAGTTCCTGCCTCTTAACCGTCCGTGCGGACTGAGAGTGGTCGCATACTCTCAAGCAAAAGGAAGCAGGAGCATTTAGACAGCAGAGTTCAATCGGGATGTGATTTTTCTCGATGTAAGGTGTCTTTACTTTTTCTTTTTACAAGCGTTTTTGTATAGGGAAAAGTCTTCGGGCTTTTTTTTTCCTCCCAAATAACACGCTAGAAATGCATTTTGCCGTAGAGCGAGGAGTGCTGACATGGGAAGCATCCTACGCCCCTGTTAGAATTCATGGCTAAAGTGGGTACTTCAGCTCAGCAGCAAACCCGTCACTGTTTGCATTCACACGCGAAGTTCTACCCTGCTTTAAGGGGAGTATTTGGTGCGTTAGTCAGGGCTGAGGATCACCACCATCACGATTGCCATGTTTTCATCTTTAAGCATTCTACAATGACAGGTTTGGTTACAGATTTCACTGTCCAGGTTAGCACAATCAAGGTCATGCACCAAAACTGTGAGCATAGATAATTGCCGTGCTCAAGGTGCCGTAGCAGAAACTCTGGCATCCTTCTGCTGACCCCGTGCTTTGCTGAATGTTTATGTATGAGCCGAGGCAGCTTAATAAGGAGCGCTAGAGAACTTTCTGGGTATGGATTTGTTTAGGGCAGTGAGCAAGGTACAAGTGCTTAGAGGGTTTTAGGCAACTGCTGCTGAGTAATTGAAACCTTTTTGGAGCTGGAGGGCTCAAGGAAAGAGTAGCTATCTGCAGGCAGTGCTAGTGAGAGCTCACAGCTATTAAATATATTCTACAAAAAATAATTCCCTGCATATGATTCGAATACAGTAAATATATGCAATTTCAGCTGAAAGAGAAAGGAAGAAATAAATAATTAGGAGCCTGGAAAGGCAGGTGGTTGGGGTTGTTAAGTACCTTTTGCAGTCTTAACAGTGCCAGTGTGAAACGAAGCAATAGCCAGAAAGCTGAAGGTAGGTTCTGCACAGAGAATGCCAAATGTGTCAGTGGTGTTACTGCAGTGCTTAAAGCAGGAACATAGCACCAATTAGCATGATTATTTAAAAAGGAGAGAAAAAGGAGGGGGTGGGCAGGGGACGGGGAGAGCCTGGCTCCTTGCAGTTCCATCCTTGTGGTGTTCTTCCCCAGGCTCTGCATTGACGTCACAATGACACGGTGAAGCTGAAGGCAGGAGCTGGGAACACTTCTGCTGCACTTTTGATAATTGAGGGAGTTTGCCACCACTGTGTTCCTTCCAGCATGGCCAAAAGTGCAGAAGTGAAGCTGGCGATCTTCGGTCGAGCCGGCGTGGGCAAATCAGGTACGTTTGACTTATGATTTTTTCTTCTGCTTGTCTTCAGGTAACTTTTTGCTCCCTCAGTGCAGATAAACTCTTAATAAAAAAGGATATCTCTGACCTTCTTGTCAGGGAGATTGGGATCAGGCCAGGAATTCTCTCTTCTTTGGCTTTTCATGCTGTTATCTCTAGATTCTACCAAATAGAAGTACTTTTATCACTTTTTAAGAAAAAGTCCGACAATAAACAACACCAAAACAAACTTCCCAACCCAAATCAAACCCACTTCTCATGGAGTGGGTGGAAACATTATTCTTCGTGGTGGAACAGAATTAGTAATATTCAATTTGTATCTTCTTAGCTTGTGCTTGATGAAGGCGGGGAATATTATGCTGCCTATCCTCTGTTAAATATCAGATGATTTCTTTAACAGTTGTAATTCTGGCTGATTTCCACAGGAGATTTTAGACTCAGCAACTCAAGGTTTTGTTCTCAATGCTCTCCTGGATTTACATGTTTACCAGCAATCTAAGGCAGCACCTTGTGTAAAGTTTGTATTTGTAGAGATCTTTTGAGAAATAAACATAGTCTGTCGATTTCATATGGTAGAGACACAAGGGGGAGGCATAAATGTTAAAAATCCATTCCTACAGAAGCTTTTCCTCTGGTGAGAAGAGGAGCAGAGCGTGAGGCTTGCAATCTCTCTCGGGTAGTTCAGGGATGTTGCATTAACCTCACAGCTCCACGACCACTCTAAGAAGTCCTTGCACCACAGGGATGAGGAAATGAGGAGACTGAGCCTAATCATGCTCCTGTGGCACTTTGGAAACTAAGATACTGTTTCTTTTAGAAAAAAAATCTGCACAAGAGAAGGCAGGAGATAGGATGTCCTGGTAAGAGCATTAAGCCAGACTCAGCTGCCATCAACCAGCTCCAGTTCCCCAAAGTGACTTTTATGTTACACATGCCAAGGTTCTGTCCTATAAAAGCATTACAGTTTCAGTAACTTGGGAATGGGTTGTTCATAAAAGCACATTTACCCTGAAGGTATTTTAGCAGAACACTATCAGTGAAGTAGTTCTGTCAGCTATCAGGACAAAAGGCATATGTGAGGCAGAAGTTCTTTGAGATTATACTGCTTATTCAAAGGCAATGAAGATTAAATTCCACCTTTTTGAATAGAATGCCTGAGGGAATGCTGATAATACACTGGGATAAGTTTAAACTCTTCCTTCTTCCCTGCTGCCTTTACCCCATCCCCTCTTTTGTGTTCATATTTCACTGTCCTACCTAAGTTTCGCAACTTCAGTGGTTCCCCTTTTGGTTTATCTTACATTCAGTTGATGGTTTCTGTGGTTTTCCAGTCTTTCAGCTGGATTCAAAATAATGTAAGAGAACATTGAAATATTTGCAGGAAAACAAACACTAAAAGAGTCCCCCCCTCCCTGGTATTCTTAATAGTTTGAGAGCTTATATTTAAAAAATACAAAACTACCTTTGAAGTGCTCTGTTAAAATGCTACACCAGCACAGGATCAGCAAAAGCCTTTTTTGCCTATTGTATCCTTGTTGTAGACTTTCATATATACTAGGGTAGTATAATTAGTAAAAATGTTTTCCTGTAGCCCTGGAAATGGGTGAGAGACAGAAGAAACAGAAAGCCAATAAAAACATCCTAGTCCTTCAAAGTCTTCCTCCTCTCTCCTTTTTTCCCTTTGAGATGCAAGGAAATATTACATAAAATAATGAATGAGGTCCCCTCTTTTGACTATGCCCATATTTGCCAATCTATGTGGAAGTGAAGGCACAAATAAGAGGGCAGCACAACAGGGTGAATTTAATGGGGCAGAAAGGCCATAGAGCACTATCAGCTACCTGAACAGAGCAGCAACTGTGCCTTCCAGAACCTCCAGCTTGCTTATGAAAACCCCTCTTGTACATTCCCATAAAAGGATCCAGTTTCAACAGCTTGGCTAACTGCAGAGAAATAAGTGTGTGTGTGTGTGTGTGTGTGTGAGGGGGGTGGTGTCTGAAAATACCTATTTGTCTGTAGCCAACAGCAACAACAGTGGGAGCTGTGGAAGTGCTGTTTGTTACACCTTTGCTAGAAACAGAGCTGGACACAAAGCAGCCTCCAGATAGCTGGGTCTGGTGGGCAGTACCCTGCTGGAATAGTGTTGATAGAGTGTTTTCTGGTGTTACCACATCATGCCCTATCCCTGCGGCCAGTTTGTCATGTGTTGTGGGGACAGGATCCTGTGGTCAGAGCTTGCTGGAGCAGACTTGGCCAGACAGCTGGAAGATAAGCCAGACTCCAGAAGCAAGAGCACAAGGCAGAATGCTGGAGCACACAAGCAATGAAAAGGAGACTTTGGGTGATAAATAAGGCCACTGTAATTGCCAGAAAGTCATGCCAAAATATGGTCACTGGCTTGCTTTCCTGGCTCATCTTCATTGCTGAGGAAGAGCCAGGCATTAGGTTCTTAATCTGTAAGTGGCTGAAGCACCTGACAGCGTCTGTGGAGATCCAGACACACTCTGCAATGTCCTGGAGAGGCTCCTCTCCCACTGCCTGACCCAGACCTTGGGCCAGTGAGTCAAAGCAGCTGTGCAGAAAGAAGTTTTGTGCTCCAGGACGTGTGGAGAGCCAAAGCTGTCCCTCAGGCACTACAGAAGCTGTTGGACCTGTTAGCATTACTGAGAGCTGAGGAAAATCCCAGTCTCACCATTAATACCAGGTTTTTAAGGATGAAAGACACCCTGTTCTACAAAGCAGTCCCTTCCAAGGCTCTCCCAAATGTGAGGTGGGAAACCAGAACACTGCTCACAAATCTGAGTAGTGATAGCATCTCTGTTACTAGAGATATCTCAAAATATACTCACTGAGCAGTGATAACATCTCTATCGAAAGAGATATCTCAAATTTTGAGATATCTCAAGAGATTTAACAAAAGAGTTAAATCCAGGGAAAACCAAATGTTTCTTTCTTTGCACTTTCTTGCTGCTTATCAAGTTTCCACGGGTCAAAGGTTTAAAAAGGTTTAAAAAACAAACAGGGGGCAAAGCTAATGTGAGTGCCAGCTTTTCACTGTTCTCCTTCCTTGCCTTGTCTCCTCCTGCCTGCTGGAGAAGACCAGCAGAATGGCTAATCAACTCACCTATCCTGTTTTGCCTTTTTACTTAATGAGACCTAAACCTTTCAGATAGGAAAAGAAGAGCAAATCGGCTCAGAAGGAGGCACACAGGAGTTTCCCCAGACCAGAGTTACGCTGAGTAATGGCCAAACTCACCAGGTACAAGCATCCCAAGCTGCTCTTGTACAGTGCACTAGGTGCTCCTCCATTCACCCTGTTCTTACTGTATAAAAGCTGCATAAACATTGTTTTAAAGCAGCTGAAAAAAGCCAGATGAGGAGCTCTGCCTGAGCCAAGGAGCACTTTGCAGCTGCTTCACTTGGGAAGAGGAGGAAGTGCTCTGTGGGTGGGAAGGGACATTGCTAAGACCTGCTAGAGATAACAGGGCTGTACCTCCTAATTTGGGCTGGAGTCAAGCAGCACTGAGGAGGGGAGAGAGTTTTAGAGTCTTTTTCTTTACGGCCAAGAGGAGCTTGGATGGAGCGGAGAATTAAAGTTGAAGTGAATTACTTAAACACTGCTGTTTAAATTGTTCTTTCACTGAATCCTACAGCTTCATTCCTATGGTAACAAAACTGAGGATTTCCTAAATAGCTCCTTTTAAAACTACAGTCATAGCAATTAATAAAGACTTAAAGTCCTTGTTCTTCCATGTCACCACAAGACACAGTATGTGCCTAGAAATCTGAAGAGGAGTGAAAATGTATGAACCAGGAGGAGAAAAACAGGGCATGTACTGGATAACACTGCATGGCTGATGCTCTTCCAACTCATAACTCAGTTGACTATGAATGCTTAAAATACCTCTGCTTAGGAGCCTTTATATTTTGGCCAAAAAAGAGACAATGTCCAGCTGCAGCATGTGCTATCCAACATGTCTTGTTGGTGTGGGTGTGCCAGGCTGAGCACTACTGAAGATTTCCCCCAGATAAATGTATCAGCCCCTAAGCAAACCAGTGCCTGTGTGATCAGATATGTGGGATGGAGGGCTGTTGTCCCATTTTGATCCAGCAACAGCTTGGATTCTTCCATTTGGGCAAAAGGGTGACCAGAAAAGTGATTTCAGTGAGTGTCACCTCACAAAGAGCCTGTGCCCTCACAGAAATTAAGATCTCGGCAACTCCAATCATTTTAGAGTCACAGTTGGGAAACTCCTGAGCAGACCAATATTTCTGTTGGCTTATGGTATTTTCCTATGTCTAAGCCAGGATGGGGGAACATAACTGGGAGAAAGATACCTGATTTTGAAAGTTTCTACAGAAAAATTCAAGTAGCAGCCAAACCAGAGAGTCCTTCAACAAATCTGTGTTTTGTTTTCATTATTTGGGGATATGTCTGAAACACACTACCAGGGATCACTTCCCAATTGCAAGGTCTGGGCATGTGGGAAATAGAACTGCATTCATCGTCACCCCACCCCCCATTCAAAAAACCCTGTGGGTTACTGGGAAAGAAGCCCAAAGTGATTTTTCTACTTCACAAATCCCTGCTCATATATTTTCCCCCACCAGTTGCATTTCAGGGACTTCTGCAGAGGAAACATGAGTTATTAAGGAGTGATTAGTTATCAAGCTCACAGCTCTGCTAGTAAGGCAGGGAAAGCTGCCACAAGATCTTCAAAGTCCAAGCTGTACCAACTGATGTATGGATTACTGTAATAAGGTGCCTCTGAAATCCAGAAATGTGGGTGGAAAGAAACTGGATTTTCTGTTGTGGGTTTTGTTTTGGGTTTTTTTTTTTTTTTTACTTACACTAGTGTAGTAGGTCAATTATATTTTTTTTTGCCTTTGTTCTTAGGAATGGAAATGACAACCAGATGCTTAAGTGATTATTC
Organism: Passer domesticus; assembly: GCF_036417665.1. Taxonomy (NCBI): domain Eukaryota; kingdom Metazoa; phylum Chordata; class Aves; order Passeriformes; family Passeridae; genus Passer; species Passer domesticus. The sequence goes on along the minus strand of NC_087478.1, from coordinate 79,144,207 downwards.
AGTGATCATGTTTAACACCCACTATATTAATTTTACTATTTTGCAAAATTTTTTAAAAAAGCTATTTTGTACTATTTTGCTGAAAATACTCATAAAACACTCCACATTTTTACATTCTCTGGTTTTACACTTTTCAACCAGCTCCAGCTTCTCTGAAGAGACTGTGCATGTATGTGTATAAGTCATAACAGTAATTAGGTGACTAACTTTAAGATTATTTCTTCTCCAACAAGAATACAAATGTGTCCCCCTGGAGCAAGTAATATTGCAAGCAAACAGTTGCATTGAAATGACCTTCCCAAGCTCCTGTTCAGTGAATAATGTTGATGCCCATTTAGAGAGTGAGCCCCAGGTTAATGAATTGGTGAAATAAGTTGCATTGTGGCTTTAGCACACAATCTCTTTAGCCAACAGCCTTTCTCAAAACTGCACTTGTTGATCTTGTCATGCTAGAACTAAAGAGAAGGAACACCAGGAACCTGGGCTAGACATGCAAACATTTGCTCTGCTTGTGTCTGTTACCTCCTCCCTTTCCTCTGCTTGTTTGCCCATCCATGGGTCACTATAGCCCTGCCCTTGCTGCAGTGGAAACCATTCATGCTCTGCTCGACATTTGATCCTCCTTCTGGCTAACCATGAAATCATAAAATGCAGAATTTCTCTAACCAAATGCCAACGCTGTTCATTCAAGCATAGCTGCCTCCCCTGTTCCATCTCATTTAACTACATCTGACACCAGCTCTACCTGTATCCCCTCTGAGCAGCTGGTGGCAGCTGTTGGAGCTAAGACTAGTCCTGCTGTTCTTCTTTTTTTGTTGTTTAGGTTGGGCTAAATATAGCCTGCTGTTTGATTACTGAGGAAGGAATGCTAGGATTCAAGATTTATGCATGCAGCACAAATTTTTCCCTCGCCCTGTGCCCAGCCACCCCCTGCAGCTCTTGCCTTGATAAGATAGCTGCCCTTCCCCCTTGTCTCCTGCAGTTTTGCCAAAGGCAACTGCAAAGCTTCCTCATGGAGTTCCAGGAATGGTTTGTCTGGTTATGGTAAAGGTTTGCACTGTTTGGTTCAGTCTGCTGCTCCCCAGCAGGGCACAGAATGCAGGTCCTTTCAGAAACAGCAAGGTTTTTAATCATCCACAAACTTGTTGCTACCTCCCTGATGTCTGAAGTCCCTTTTCCTTGCACATACATTTCTTGCCTTGTTTCTTCTCAGCTGTCACCCTCCCCTTTCCCCCTGCCAGTTCCCTAGAATTGTGTATATTCCCTAAAGCCTGCATATGGTGAAATGGCTTTGTACTTTACAGGAAGGCTCTGTATTTACAGTTCCTTTCTCATCCTCCTCACTCTGGGCTTCCTCCCATCTCTGTTTCTCATCCCCAGCTCCATCTTTGCCCACACTGTCAGCGCACTGTGCATCATCAAATGCTCAGGGCATGAGATCCAGGTGAACTAATCCTGGCAGCAGTGGTGTGATGCAGCAGAGAACAGTCACTCTGAAGTGGTTCCTACTGGAACTGATCCTGGAAACCATTCCTTGGTGTGGATTTGGAGGATGTTGGCTGTTCCAGGCAGTCATTGCCTGAAGCCAGCTTTGCACAGGTTAGAAAGGAAAGCAGTCTATGTCTGTACATAGCTAGTCTTGGTCATAGAACTGGGTAAAATTACCTATTTTGGCTTTGTGGCAGAGCAGGAGAAACAAGCTATGTCTGTATTTCTCCAAAAACCTCTTTTCTTGGATTTACTTTTGTGCCGCCCTTGAGCCTTTTATATTTACAGCACCCAAAAATAAATATGTTAGGTGTATGAAAAACTGACACTGCCCTGAAGTAGGAGGATCAATGGAATGCTTTAGGCTCTAGCTGAGCCCTGGGTACAGGGCTGTGATTATCTGCTGGTGACTGAAGGTGTTTGTACCCTCTCACCACACTCCTGGCAGGCACTCCCAACGCTCTGGTGAGCAGGAGAGACAAAGAATTGCTCTGAGGTGGCGAGGGAACTGTGGCATCCTCATCCATTTGCTGCTTTCTTTCCAAGTCTGGGTTTGCTCAGTGTTACTGGCAGCCTTTTATACACCCCCTGCTGCAGAGGCAATTCCAGCTTTGGGCAGGAACACCCCTCAGCTTCCCTTCCCTCTCCACAGGCAGTTTGAGGGATGCTGCTGGAGCTCCCCACTGGCACCTAGAGTTATGGAACTCCCACCTCACACATCCCCACCTGGCCTGCTGTTTTTGAGCCCACACTTCTTTCCATTCACCTCAGATCAAACCAGCCCCTCCTGTTTTCATTGACTCCTACCTCTTCCTGGAGACAGGAAAACAGCTGAGGGAGGTGCATCTGTTTCTGTAGCCTTTTCAGAATTCTGAATGGGAAAAGTCCTTTTTTATGGCTGTTTCCCACCAGGTAGAGCATTCACGCTGCTGGAGTCAGTCTGCAGCTGTTACAGCTTCTGATGGATTTGCCATGTAGGTGTTGGGAAGTGCCATATGTTATGGCAGTGATGCTGTAGATAACTCATATTCTCTGCATCCAGCATGAAAAGATGAATGGCAAGAGAAGCATGAAGCCCTGGGGAAGGAAGTAGTAGATATATTAAACATATGTGCAGCTTTAAAATGTCATAGAAATTGGCTGGAGCCTCCAGCTGCCTTTCCAGAAATGTTAGACAGTAGTCTGCTCGCAGGAAAACGAGGGAATATGTTGAAAACATCCAGCCTGGCTTTGAAAGCACACAGAGCTGCTGACATTCCTGGGTTGTTCTGCTGCCTCTGGGGTCAGCAGCAGAGAAGCTGCAGGAAAGCCAGAGCAGAGGCCTGGGGCAGAGGCAGTGGCGTGTTACCACAGGGGAATGTTTGGATAAGTGGCTTGGGAAGTTTTCAGGCTGGAAGGGTGCAGTAGGCAGTGCACAGGATGCATTCTGCCAGGGAGGGAAGTTCTTGAGCAGCACTGAGGCTTTCCCAAGGGCTGTGGGAGCAATGGCCACCAGCACGGCCCTCCTGCAAGGCAGGCCTCAAGGGGCCAGAATGGGAGCTGAGGGGAAGGAAAGGGGAGCCTGGCAGTCCCAAATCACCCAGGGAACTGGGACTTGGGCATTGCCAAAGCTCCTTTCCATGACTTCTCCTCGGGGCCAGGGCTGCTGAGATGCAGCCTGATGGATGGCTCCCAGGCTGGCAGCATCTGAGAACCAGCCCCTGTCAGCCCTCGTCCTTTATGGCTCTTCCACTGACACTCATTATTGACAGCAAAATAAAGCACAGAAGCAACACTTATTTTCATTAAAAACATATTTGGCAATCCTGTCTTTCACTGCTTCCCCAGCAGGGCTTAATTTCATTTTGACCCACAGGACCACAAGCACAAAAGGAGCTTGTCTTTACTTCCTTTCTGCCCTTCATGTGGCTATGTTTTCCATCCAAGTCTCAGTCTGACTATATTATAGTCTATCATAGATTTGCACAACCCTACTCTAGAGGGCTGCTTTTGTCAGCAGCTCATCCCTGTGCCTGCCCTGGGAAACAAAAATCCCACTCCCCAGAGCAGTGGAAGCCAGTTAGACAGAGCTGTCAACCATGATCTCTGCCTGACCTACCCAGAGGAGCTTTACAAGTGAGAACTTCAAAAGTGTAAGAAGATCAGAGTGAGCTATTTCTTTTTTCACTGCAGAATAAACTGAAAATTATTGAAGAGTCACCACAGAAAAATGCAGTATTAGACCCATGGGTGGCAGAGAAAACACACAAACAAAAAGTCCCCACCAAACCCCACACTACAAAATGTTGGACATGGGAGTATGGGTGCCAAACCAAACACCTTGTTAGCCAACCTCAGCAGCAGAATACCAAGCACTGTGATACCAAGCACTGCTGCTTAACCCAGATGGATTCCTGTGGTTATGTGCACTGGAGTTGGTTCTCCTCCAGGCTGATTTCCAGCATGAACTAATTGAATAGTGATCCATAATATGTCTTGGTCAGTTGGGACTATTTCCAGGCAAAAGTTTCAAAAAATTTATCTCCAATTAAAGAAAATTTGACCTTTATCTATGTGGACCATGATAGGTCTCAAGATATTACAGTAAACTGTGTCTTGGACAATCAAACATTCATATACTAATCTTCATTCTCCCATGGTAATCTTAAATAATAACACCTCACACAAGAATACTCTTTTGTTAGTATTCTGTGTAATTAAACCAGTCTAGTTCCCACCACCCACCACTGTGTATCCCCAGCATCACTTTGGTAATTTCTTGGCAAATTTTGTTTGCACTTTCTGACCCGGCATGTGAAATAACCAAGCCTGTCTCATGAAAACAAACTACCTCTATTTTAAACACACTCAGTATGACTGTTTTCTTCATTAATTGCTATTTGGGATCTAGCATGAAAGAGGCCCCTGAGATTTAACTCAGTACCACTGTGGTGGAATTTCACATAGTGTTCAGTGCAGACTGGGAGGAGTTTGGGAACCTGTACTATAAGAAATACTTCTATAGTTTGGACAGGTCTTACATATGATTCTGCAGACTTCTACGACTCCACAGAAAAAAAAAAATCACACTATTTCCACTCTTTGCTGCTTGAAAATCCAAGATATATTGGATTCTAAACTAAGAAAGGAACCAAGAACTTTGCCTGTTCTGTTCGGAATAAAGCCCCAAAATATATAGGATTTTCTTTATTTAGTTTTCATGAAGAAGCCTAATTAAAGTTGCCTTTTTCCTAAGCAGCTATGATGTATATTTATGTGTAAAATCACATGCAGGTACTGATGTTCATGGCACAATAAGTATCAGCTGTGGAGCAGGATAATTTGGCATCCTGGTAAAGATGAGGCAAGAGACAGACCGTGGAAAATGCAGAAGAACCTTTTAGCAGTTTTTTAAATTCTAACATTTTACAGATATGAAAAGTATCATGGTTTGCCTGCAGGTCTTCACACCCAGCTGGACAAAGTTTCAGTATTAGTAAGACTAACTCCATGCTCAGTATCATATAGCTCACCTCACATTAGGCCTGTACCAAAAGGACTTTTCATTCACCTAAAATAATGTTGCATGGCTCATTTTGTAGAATTTCTTTGATGGCTAAACATTTACTAAATGGTGCCCTTCTAGTAAGCTGTGAAAATATTAATATCATCCAGTCTGAGGAACTTTGTTTGCACATCAGAGCTCTGGAAGTATTATTTTCTGTTCCCTGTGCCACAGCACAGACAGGGACTGGCTGCAAATAGAAGTAAGGGACTCAACAGAAGGGAATGACCTTCACAGCTGAGTTAAAACAGCACATTGCCACCTTAGACCCTACCTCTAGTTCTGCACAAGAGGTGGCTTGCAGGCATGTTCAGAAAGGCAAGGAAAATACAATGACCAACAGCAGGAGTTGGAACAGGGCTTAGGGAAGCATGCTCATGACAAAAGTACCTTCAAGCTTGGTTGTAGGCTTATTTTCTTTCATTCCTATTAACACTGTTGCTCTTGGTGAAAGTTCAAATGCTTTTGTTATGGATAATTCAGCAGAGGATGGAAAAAAGGCTTCAGTTCCAAGCATGAGCAATCTGACATCATGAGTGAGAGGTACCAGGCCATTGTGCAATTCCAGGACCTCTCTGTTCATTTCAGCAGGTGACTCTTCAGAAGTCAGGGCTCTACAGTCCTGGGACATTCCAAAGGTATATTCAGAACACTTTGAACCTGCTGGTGGCAAAAATGCTCTCAGATCTCAGACTGTTCTCAGGAAAAGGTTTGCAGGCCAGTCACAAACAGGGAATGCTCAGGGTGACTCCCAGAGTGCTGAACCACTGAGAATAGTTCTGCACCTGGGTCACTTGGTAAGTGACCTGTTGCACCCCTGCAGTTTCTGAGGAGACTTAAGGATGTTTTTAATCTTGCTCTTTTATTTGGAGAACAAAATGAATGTGGTGGGCTCGGTTTGGGTTTTTTCCAGTATGAGTATTGACCTGTAGAAAAACTTACGTTGCTGAAGCTTGGAGCTCAGAGTAGCATCCTCTAGGTCCCAGTTGGGTTGCAGGCTTTCTGAGGAGCAAGGGATATGCCAGAGAAACTCACAAAACAGCCTAGAAAAGTGCATGAATGCATGGAGGTGCTGGGTCATATGGAATGGAGACTGTCTCTGCATAATGACTGTCCCACCTCCACTTTATCCCTGTACCTCTCAGCACAACATCACAGCCACTGCTTCTAAAAAAATAAAAATTGTACCATTAGAACAAGTGCTATTCACCCCCTTGCTGTAGGAGGCCACCCATGTCTCCAGAAGCTAAATCACAGCAGCTCCCTCAGCCCATGCATTTGAAAAAAACCCTAAATATTGTCACACAGGTGGTGCACACTTCAGTATCAGACAACCCTGGAGCCTGGACTGTCTACACTATTGTACCCTGCAGCCAGTGCAGGGTTTTCTGCCCTGCTGCTCTCAGCAGTGAAGAACCTGTCCAATTCTAGGTGCCTCATGAACACCTAAAGGTTTTATTCCTCATTAAATAATTTCCCCAGTGACAAACATTTTATGTCCTTTATTGCAAGGGGGTCAGAGAACAGGACTGCAATAACCCTTCCTAACTTAAAATATATGATCTTGTTGACCATGAGTATATTAAATTAAGAATCTTTCCCTGGTGCTTAGTGTATTTTTAATTCCTCTTGAGCTAAAACCCTGCTATAGTCATGATCCTCTCCTCTGGGCCACTTCCCTTTTTTTTAGTAGTGTTTGTATTTTATAGATCTGCTTATTCCTACACAATAAGCACATGGAGCCCTCTCTTCATTTGATGAGGCAGGTGATCTTCATAACACTGTTATGAAATCTTAAGATTCAATATTAAGTATTTAAGGAATATATATATATATAATTTTCTGTATTGGTTTTATTTAACATATAACTTTATGGCACTAGGTGGAAAGTATTCACCGAGTCAATGTTTGGACTGCACTGCAGGGATGTTAATGAGAACATCCAAATTTTATGCTTTTGAACTCATTAAAATGAACAGCACAATTTGTGCAGCAGTGGCTTATTTGCAAGAACAGAGATTAACAGGAGCACACAGAAGAGCAGAATACAGATGCATTTTTTTTCTCATGGAGATCAGAACAAAAATGCATAGCTTTCCAGTGACCCATGTTAACAGGAATATTTTTACCTCTGAACAAGGTGTAAGATTTAAAAACACACTGGCAAATGGAGAGCTTGCACAGAGGAAATCTGCACATATCAAAGAGGAAATGTAGAAGCAGTCAGATTTAGAAAGACAAACCTTAAGCTAACACTGTTGGAAGATGAAAAAGCAAAGTCACAGAAGATGAACTTCAGTTACAAGTCTTCAAAACTAGATGGAAATTTCAAGGGATTATTTGCAAAGCTAATACAGAACATTAGTTATGGAAAATTAAAGATTAATTCAAGGCTCCACAAAATGCTAGACTAAATAACCTTGTGCAGTGTCCTGAACAAATGCTGTGGCCCTCACAGATAGGAGGAGGTTGACATATGAAAATAAATGAAAAAGGCTGTGTTTATTTCTGTGGGCTTGGGAGCAGGGCCACCAGGAGCAGGATCAGTCATGCCATGGACCATGGCCCACTCTGCCTCCTCCCAGGGGGAAAGAGGATGTCTGGGTGGCCCCACAACCAATGCTAGCAGATTCCCAAAAAGCATTTCCCAAAATCCCCAAAAGTATATTCCCAAATATAATGAACTGAAAGACAAAACACAGTTTAGAAGCAAGCAAAACCACAGGCCCAGGAAAAGCATGTGTGCTGTTTCCTCAGGCATAGGTGCCGCATTGTTTTGCATTCAAAATTTGGAGCACTTCCTATAAATTCTCTAAAAACACATCTGAAAAAGTTATAGTTCACACTTTTTTTCCACTCTTGCCTTGCTGCAGCACTAGAGTTTATATAGCACAGCACTAACACACCCTTGCAGCAGCATTGATTCACTAACTGAGGACACACTGAACAAAACCACAAAGGAACTGACCAATTCCAGCTCAATCTAGATGCTGACTCCTTGGACCAAGGAGTCTTCCTGCTGTCTGAATGATTCAAACTGCCCCTATCAGCATGGTATATTTTTCAGTCACATAAATACAGGCTTACCACAGCCTTGTGTCTTCATCTTCTAGATACAAGCACTCAAAAAAAAAAAAAAGGTTTCCTATCACAGGACAGCAAGAAAATGCCCACAGTCATGAGATTTTCTATTCAGTAGCAGTGTGGTACTTATACATGAGCCTGGCTTGGACTGCTCAGAGGAGGAAAAAAAAAAGAAAAAAAGAAAAAAAAAGGGGTGATTTGCTAAGAGCTTTGGTAATTAAAATAATGGGGAGACAATGGTAATGACTAGCACAGGACATGTCAGGATCATAGGTCCTAAACCAGGAGCTATTTAGCTCTGCTGTCTCTAAATGAAGACCTAAGTAAAGTCAGTGGGTTCCTGCATTTCTTTCTCTGACAGAGATGAGTGTCATCTGTCAGGATACACCTCAGTTTTCAGTTGAGACTTCACTGAAAGCAAAATTTCTTAATGTAGCCTTAAATAGTGTTAGGGTAGTACCAGCACCCTCCTCAGTTTCTTAGGACATTGCTTAGGTTTAACTCTTCAGTCCTGACATTTCCATCCTGGGTGTCTGCTCCAGGCTGCTTTTTTTACTGGAAGGTGTCTGCAGAAGCAATACAGACATTTCTAAGAACAAGGTTAGGAAAACAAAAAATAGCTGTGTGTCTGTGTTAAAAAATATTCTTGTATCAGCTTTGCCCAGGTGTTCTAGTATTATCAGTCCCCAAAGCAGGAACACAAAACATAGCAAGAGTGGGGTCAGGATGTCAGCAAGGGTATTTTTTTCTTTGCCTCTGAAAGTGTACCTGTTTTTGATAGCAAACCAATGCCTCTGGAAGTTCCAAGCTGTGTGTCACATGCTGCAGGTAGAAGTTAAATTTTCCTCACAAAGATATTCTAGCCTTAGATATAGGACACTTTCTTTTCAAGAAGCTGTGTAGTGAAAAAAAATAAAATTGAGCCCAGACTCTCTGAAGAAGTAATGAAATACATGGGAGACAAAAGCCCCAAGAAATGAAGAGCAAATAGCAATTTAGGATTAAGTTTGCCTTTCCATTAGCTTATCTGAAACAGATTTGTCTTGGCAAGCAGCTCTGGAAGCTAAAAAAAATGCAGCTCCCAGCATCAGAGATTAGTGGCAAAGTCTTAGTTGCTTTACCTCATCTCTGCACATCACTGTGAAACTTGCTATTCTCTGTGCTTGGGCTTTGATGGAGCTTTTTACACTCTGCATCTTTTCTCCATCCAGTGCAACTACAAGTAAGGGTACCATCAGGGTATAATTTTTCCTTTCTATTTTATCTACCGTCCTAACAGAGGCTGTTCCAGAAGAGTTAGTTTTTCATCCACTTCAAGTGAAGGTTAGGTGCTTGCTTTATTTTGATTTCTTTTTTCTTTTTTTTTTTTTTTTTCTTTTTAGTGCCAGGCTGGAATACTATGTTCAAGTCAGGACAGTGAGCAGCTTGGGAAACAATGATAATACCCTCAGTATATTATATATATATATATATGTAATATATAGTGTATAGATATACCATGCAGCAGTAGCCCCAGAAACCACTGTCAGTGCATCACATTAATTTGGGTGCTCACCTTACTTCTAGATGTTTTCTTAGCCAAATGCTTTTAAGATTTTTAAAACAATCAGGGATCCCAATGCCTTCCCAAGGTCCAGCACTTGCAGAGCAGTGGGGAGGCTTTTCTTTATGCTCAGACTCCAGCTGAGGCTGCCCCAAACCATGAGCACGGGGCACTCCAGGCACTGGCATTTACATCAGCCCAGCAGGACACTGCTGTTTAGCTTGGCTGGAACTTTATAGCCTGTTTTACTGTAGCAGTGTGATAAATATTTTCAATACATGTCCTCTGACGGATTTGCTGGCGCCTCACTTAGATTAGGGGTGGAAAGTGTGGTGTTTTTGGGGTCCCCAGATAGAGGAAGGATGAATCTGACTCCATGTTCTTAGAAGGCTAATTTATTATTTTATGATGTTATATTAAAGAATGCTATACTAAAGAATAGAGAAAGGATACAGACAGAAGGCTAAAAAGATAATAATGAAAACTCCTGACTCCTTCCAGAGCCTTGACACAGCTTGACTGTGATTGGTCATTAAGTAAAAACAATTCACATGAAACCAATGAAACAAGCAGCTGTTGGTAAATAACATCCAAACACATTCCAAAGCAGCAAAACACAGGAGAAGCAAATCAGATAATTATTGTTTTCCTTTTTCTCTGAGGCTTCTCAGCTTCCCAGGAGAAGAATGCTGGACAAAGATTTTTCAGAAAATATGACAGTATCTCCCTGTCAAAGCTCAACACATTTACCACCAACACAGGCCCCATTTACCACCATTAGTGCAGTTTTCACCCGGAAATTTATATTAAAAAATGCATTTACACTGTGGGGATATAGCATAGATGAGTGTTATTTGCATGCAGTAATGACACAAAACTGACATGAGGTTTTTTTTGTGTTACCCAAAGTCAGAGCCTTATACACAACTTGATAATTGTCTCTTCTGCTGTGTTTTCCCCACAAAGCAACAAGTGAATATATAAGTGCTCTGCAGTTCGCCTGATGCTGAAACAAGCTGTAGGGGAAATAATTCATTTAAGGACAACTACAATTTAATCTTCTCTTAGAAAGCGAGTTTCATGCAATTTTTCTTTATAAAGTACTTCCTCTGCCCTTCCCCTCCAGCTCCCTCCACTTTCTACTTCAGCGCTGCAATACTGAAGCAAACTGTTTGAACAGCAAATTTTTCACCTTGTCCAGAATTGCCATGATGAAAAATTTGTTATCCCAGTGAGAATAAGTCAAATTTAAATTTTGCAGAATCCTAAAACTCTGGGAGTATGTCCACATTTGGACTTTGGTTTGTGCGTTACTAAGAGAAAAGCAGGAAAAAAAAAAAAAACCAAGAAAAAGTTTGGGTTGGTAAGTAGTCCTATATGTCATGACATTCCCATTAAACTGTACCTTGTTTGCTTAAGCCCTAAGTCTCTGGAACTTAAAACTTTTAAAGGCTATTTATAGGGCAGCATCACCAGCCTGTGCAAGTGTTAAGTTAATCAGTCTGACTGTTGCCTGGTGCATCTGCTGGGTTAAACAAAACACCCCTTCAGCATTTGTCCCTGTGCACAGGAGTTTAGGGTCTGAAATTCCCTGGTCTTTCCTAGACTCTCTGTGCTGTTACAAAGGAGGTTTTTATGGATTCCCACTGCCTCCCCTTGGTATCTTTTTATTTCCTGTTCCCTTCAAGTTATTCCTTTGCTGAAGAACAGTGGGAAGGGGATCTTACAGCTCTCTGCCATTCCTGGGAACACATCCTGCCACACTTCTCCTGCTCAAACCTTTGCTTTGCAGAAGCTCCATTGATTCATCATTTCCCCTGTGGCTTGCAGGAGCATGAAATTAGTACTTTTATTAATCTAAGGCATATTAATTTTATACCTCTAGCAAGTCATAAAAGTCTGATCTTTAGCAAATATACAGGAAATGTCTACAGATTTAGAATGTCACGTTATTTTTCTCTTTCTTTAGAAAAGCTTTCCCTCAACATATTTCCATATTTTTGTGTATGAAATAGATACAGGTGATTTTGAGAAGAGCTTGAGCCTTTTTGAGCAGTGGGGCTTAAAATCTGTTTAGAAAGGAAGAAAAAGTTATCTGCTTTACTAGTTTGATAGAGTATTTAGTAATTTTCATCCTATAATATAGGCAGAGAACACCTCCATGCATTTTTGAATCTCTTAGGGAATCAGAGGAGATTTGTGGTGTCATTCATACCAGTCCTCCTGAATGTTCCAAGCTACTCCCAGTGAATTTTAACTGCTACAGAGAAGAGTTTCAATATGAATGCAAATGCAAGGATCATGTTTATGTGCACAGAGAAAATGAATGACAGTTCTGAAGTCCACGTGTGTTTACACCAACAGTTAATTAGCAGCCAGAAAAAATGCATATATTTCAATATTTAACCTCAAAGTCAGGCTGGTGTAAAGGTCTGAAGTAACATTACAATGCTCTCTAGTAACTGCTTCTCAAGATGAACCACAATGAGCTGTTGTTGACAGCAAGAGACCTTGGTACTAGCTTTCCAGGATCTGTTCTTAATTCTGCTTAATTCTGGTATTTATTATATAAACTTGAAAAATCTTTGATCAGTTTGGAGTTATTTACCACCTCCTGCTGAGACACAAGGAGGAGGTTTTATTAAGCTCAGAGAAATGCTTAAAGTCATTGTCCTGGGGCAGCTATAGAGGTACAAAGTGTGGATGACAGAGAAAATCTCCTGGGAATAGAATACAAGAAGGGGAAGGTGGAAAGGAATTCCTGCACTCCTGTTTCAGCTATTGAGATTCTTCTATTTGTGTGTGAGTTTCAGAACACACCTGCATAATATCTTCAAACTTCTCTGCATAATCACTGTGGCTGAACACACATCCATCCCCATGGGCTTTCAAACAAAAAAACAAACACTGAGATTCTCACAGTGTCTGCTGCCATCAGTCAGGGCTGCAGAAAAGGCAGCAAATGTCAAAAAAACATTGCAGTTAAGTCATGAGAAATGACAATACTTTTGTGACTAAAGAAGACTGCATCTGGCTCTCAGCCATCTGGATGATTTTATATGCACTCAGCTCCACAAATCAAAAAGCTTCTTGAGTTAACCTATTCCAAAGGTCTCCCTTAAAGAAAACCAGCACTTAAAGTCCCAGCATAGGTATTAAAACCAAACAAAATTGGCATAAAATGACTGTTTTTCTGACATAGGACTCCTTTCACCACAGTCACAGCACTATTGGGTAGATCTGAAGGCTAAACTGATGAATTGTCTCTTAAATGTAGAAAGATCTGCAGCAGGTTGAGCACACAAAGCAATGCCAGTGAAATGGAGAGCAAAATCTGGGCAGTTGCATCTCTTTCACTGCGATTCTTAAGCTACTGGCTTATGTTTCATTCTGCTTCTGCCTGGCTGCTGTCTTTGGCAAGGGCAGTTTATCTGGAAGGCACAGTTCTGTGCTGGCTGGGCCATCCATAAGGTGTTCTTTTCCTTTGGAAGCAAGGGTGTTCAGCCCTCATAAAAGAAGATAACACACAAACATGCTTATTCAGAAGTGAAATAATATTTCAAGCTAGAGCTATTCAAAGTGTTACAAGTTTGTGGTTTTAGGGTTGTGCTGTTTTGGGGTTTTTTGTGGGTTTTTTTTTTGTTCATTTTGGAGTTTTGGGGGGTTTATCTTTTTTTTTAAACAGTTACCCAGATTCCTAGGTAAAAAAACCTTATCTGTCTGTAGCCAAGCAGCAGAAAGATCTGTCTCACTGGAAAAAAATACTTCAGGCTACACCACTGTGCTTTAAAACACCCTTATCAAAACCCCCTTTAGGACCACAGTGTTCTTCAAAGGAGCTCTACCAACCTGAGCACTCAGAATTTATAATTTTAAGTCAGTTAAAAGGGACATGAAGCCTCTGAAGAAGAAGGTGTGCAGCCACTTGTGCCCCAGCCCAGGGTGGTTTACTCTGAGGACATCCTTTGCCTGTGTCCCTGTGTGCCAAAGGGGCACAGCTAGGCAGGAGATTATCCAGACTAAGAGTCCAATGATGCACTTTCCAAGTTCCATGATGCTTTACATGTTGCCACCAGGATGGCTCTAAGTCCCACATCTCCCAGTGGGGGCTCCAAACTGGGAAATAATCTGAGGGTTCTCCCCCTCCTTGTGTGGTCTTGGCAAGTCACAGTCATCCTGTACCTCAATTTATCCCTGTCCCTGAAGAACACAGCACCTTTTAATTTCCTGCTTCCTCTTTAATTATGGCAGGATCCAGCAAGCCCCAGCAGAGATTAGAGGGTTGGCTAGAAGGCAAACAAAGGATGTGCAGAAATCAGCTGATGTTTGTGTAGCAGCGAGTGCCTTGTTTGCAGTGCACCATATGGATGCAAAGTTTTATGTCTGGCATAATCCTACAAGCAGATGCCTGAAGAAGCAACTGCTCATCTGAGGTTTTTCCTGGAGGAACCTCCCATTTCCTCTATGCCACAACCTCCTCCTTCTCTGACTGTGGCATTCACATTCTCTGAACAGGATTCCTTCAACCCAGGGTTTTTCTGCTGGCAAGCTGAAAGGCAGCCAGAGGCCTCAGAGAAAAGAAAAACAATTCTTATCTCATTTGCTTCTCCTGTGTTGTGCTCACATGTGCAACATGTTTGGAGATTGTTTACCCCCAAGTGATTGTTTCATTGGATTCTGGTGTAAGTTGTTTTCACTCTTTGGCCAATCAGCACCAAGCTGTGCCAGGGCTCTGGAGAGAGTCAGGAATTTTCATTATTATCATCTTTTTAGCATTCAGTAAGTACCTTTTCTGTATTCTTTAGTACAGTATTCTTTAATGCAATATAGTATAGTAAAGTAATAAATTAGCCTTCTGACAACATGGAATCAGTTGCATCATTCTTCCCTTCCACAGGGCTCACTGTGAATTTACAATATCTGACATATGGAAGTTAAATGTAGTTATGACTCAGGGGAAGTGTTTCTCCTTAAATTTAAAGAACTTTCCCTGAACGTCCTTTCTGTGAGGGGTTTTCTTTGTCATGTTTCTTAGAAACCACTTGCAGAGTTTCCATGCTTCTACAGACTGTGTTTTAGATGTAGCAGAAAGCCATTTGCTTGTACTAATGTTATGATTTTGCTGATCATCAGGCTTCAAATAAAATCTTGAATAGCCCAGCAGAAGATTTCTGTTCTCCCACTTTTCAATCTGCAGGAAACACTGTGGAAGATGCAAGGCAGCCCTCAAGGGAGGCAAACTTCTTTATTTGGGAAAGACTACCCAAACAGCACCTAGGACAAAGTAAATGATGTAGTGCCTACCTGAGCTAGTTTGAGGTACCTATGCCTACCTGTGATGTAGTTGTCATTCAGGAGTAGATGTCTTTGAAAACCAATTGCTTGAATTCAAATTGTGTATCTGTCAGGCTTCTTGTATAACCTTAGGTCAGTCACTTCAACTCTAGTGTAATTGCTAGACTAGAAGTTTACTTCAAAAAAGCCTGTGAGGAATAAATCCTTTTAGGCCTTTAAAAAATTGAATGCCACATCAGTGAGAAGCTTCACACGTCAGTTTGTGTTGCAATTGTGCAAAAACAGTTGGGAGCAGATGAGATTTCTTTTGTGGATACCTTCTTGGCCTCTACATTATTTTTATCTCAATCTATTTTAATGTTAAAATAAATTTCTTGTAAAAGAACGAGACCATAAAGATCATGTCTAAGAAAAACATTTGGGGGTGTGAATATGCAAAATGCCCATTTCCCAGGGGAGAAAAAGCCATCAATGAGAATATTTTAAGCTAAGGAGTTTGTATTTTCACCTGTACCTTCCCTTTCTTGTCCTAACATCTCTAGCAGTATCTTCAAAGTCCAGTGTCTTGTCCATTCACTGGACATCCAGCAGAACATGGAATCTCCTCAAGGACATGAGGATTCAAGGAGCCTTCAGTTCTGGGTTCTCCTGCTTGATTACCCAGACTCCACAACTTAGGTGCCTCCACTCTGTCCTACAGAGCAAATCCCTGCTCCTGCATTTCATCCCATCTCATTTAAACACTACCCCCACGTCCCCAAACTTTTGATACCTGACCCAGGAATACCCCAGGACTCTTCTGAAAAGCAAAAGGCATGTTGTCTTCCAACAGAAGTAGAAGAAAATTCTGCTCTTTTTGTGGTGAGGGGCAGGCTCATACTCTTGCTTTAAAAAGACTGGAGGTTATAAAATGTTTCTTAATGGAATGTAGGAGACTCAGCGAGTTGGTTCAAAGAAAATGTTTTTCCTCTCAGTCCATTTTAAACCCTCTCCCTATGTTTTTCCCATTGGCACTGAAGCACTCATCTGAAATAGCTCTTCCTTGTAGAAACTTCTGTCCCACAGAACATCTTCACGCAATATCCCAGTGGTACTTATTAGTCCTTAAATGTGTACCTGGTGCCCTTTTCCTGTGGAAACCAGGAGGGCTGAGGCACTAAACCTGCCAGCAAACATCATGGTGCAGTAAGAATTAAGGATGCTTCCCCTCAAGAACCAAGACTACAGACAGCCACCTAGTCAGAAGTCAATTCAAAGCAAGAAATAAAGAGCATGCTACTCCTCCTGTAAGTGTGAAAATTTACTATTAACAAATACAGACACCCTGCTCCATACAGTTTACTTAGGACAGCCTAAGCCAGGTGAGAAATTTAAATATGCTGCCCATGACAAAGGGCCTTTCTGCAGTATTTCTGCCTGCATACAAAGGGACTTTGCAGCTGTAGGTGTGTCAGAGAACATGTGCAGAATTTGGTCTGCTGTGGGCAAAGATGAGCAAGCAGAGCCTTAGAAGTACACTGAACCTAATTAATCTTCAGCACATTGCAATGACAGGCAGCTCTGAGGTGAGCGCAACCTGCAAGGAGCTGTCCTGCAAAGAACATTCCCAGAGAACAAGGAAGTTTCTCTGAAATAGAGAGAGAGTGTTAATTTGAAGCCTAATGACTATCCCAGAATACTCTGCATAGCTGTCCTGATTTCAAGCCTAGTATTTTATAATTTAGTTGAATTCCTTTTCAGGTATTTGTCCTTGCTCAAAAATGCATCTCCAAGAGCTCAATGTTTCATTTCCCACATCAGGGATTCAGAATAAACCACAAGCTTACTATGTTGCCTGTGTGGTATCAAATGGCTTTTGGAAATGTCTATTTGAAGTTTCACATCCTGGTTTATAAGCCACCATGATCATATTCCCTGTCTGAAGGGGCTTCAGTACCTTACACAACTTCTCCTACAAGTTCTGCAACAAGATTTGCAGAGTTAAGATAATGAAGCAAAGTTTTTGGTAGCTAGAGCTCAGGACTATAGAATGGCACACTAAATGCCTCATTGGGACAGGCTTTGTATCTTCAGGGAGTTCGTTTGCTGCTAAACCCTAAAGGTTGTCCATGTTTTCTAGGTAGCATGTGGTGTTTATGTGCAAGGATCAAATACAGCACCAGCAGCTACCAGAGAGTTACCAGATCCCATAGTACTTACACAGGCATACAAGGAAAGCAGGATTATCAGATCCTGGAAAAACTTGGGCTTGTTGTGTATCCCATAGAAACAGCATAACATTTTTCTTGGAGAGGGGCCACTCACAAATGAGTCAAGCCAAAAATCTATGAAAACAGCAGAGAAATCACTGACTAGTTCAGGCCCAAACGCTGAACCTTCAGTGCAGAAAATTTTCTGCCTAGGAAGGTTTCTTGGTGCTTTCCATTGACTGCAGTCAGGCACCACCTTTCTTTTCATGGCATCAGGTCAGTCACATCCCTTTAAAACACAGTTTTTCCTAGGACCTGCATGTTTTTAAGGTCAGACAAGCCAAGGCCAATCTCTGGTAAGGGCTGCATCTCTTCACCTGGGAGTCTTCTTGCCTTCCTTCACTTGCTGAGTTCCTAAACTCACTTCTCACATTAGCAGAGTGACCACTGACACTGCAATGAAAGCCACACCAATCCAGGCACAGACTACACAAAGACATGTAGGACATGACTGAATTTTTCTTTTCCCTGCATATTTCCCTTTCTGCTCATCATTTTCTGGTCTTGCTTTCCTCTGCCCAGCTTGGAACCTCCTTTTCATCCGCCCTCACCTCTCACTTTCTAAGACCTCACTGCTGTGCTTGGCACTTCCCTGGGCCCTGTCCAGCACACAGGAACAGATGGCACAGCCTGGCTAGCCCCAGAGAGAAAAGACAAAAACCTGTTGCCTTGCTATATCAGTGCTGCAGCTCTGATGCCTGGTGAAGTGTGAGCTAAAAAACCTCATTCCCTGCCTTGTGGCTCCTAGGAGAAAGCTGATGATTTAAATGTATCCTTCAACACAGCTGACAATTTTTGGACAAGTCCTTTCTCAAAGCACAGAGCCCAGTAGGGGAAGCATTCTCACAAAGCACTTCGAGGTGATCCATAGCATGGGAATGCACCCATGGTCTCCAGTGTAGGAAATAAAGTGACCTCTTCCATCAGCTGAACCAAACTAAGATTAACAAAATAATCAAGGCAACAAAAGAAAAGCTGCTGAAGGCCCACAAGCTCATGAACACACACCATAATGAATTAGGAAAATTTACATCATCTCAAGGGTTTTTTGACTACCTTATACAGATCAGCTTCTATTTGCCATAACCCAGGTGGCGTGGTTGAAGCTGAATACAAGTTAGATCCCATCAGATATTTGCCATCCTTTGCAACACCCAGAGTTGGGCCAATGGTCCTTGGGGTCCCTTCTGTGATTGATGATGAGAGGAAACCTTGTCATAAATTGGATTCTCAGCTCGTTCTCCAAAGCATGTAGAAAAGACATTGTGAAACAAATCATAAAAGGCTCTTTGGAGCTTTGGGTATGAATAAAATAAGTTAAGAGCTGAGCTAAATAAATGATAGAAAATGCCTGACTCACATGGTGGGAGGAGCCTTTGAAGTGGGGAAAAACCCCCCAAAGATCTGCTCCCATGCTGTTCAGACAGGCATTCACATCAGCCTTGTCTGCTGTCATGTAAAAGGAGGGCTGTGAGTGGGGAGTCTGACTGCCAACCTCAACACATGGCCCTCACAGGGTGCTCTGAGCTGCTCTCCCATCTCCAGACAAGAAACATGTGCTGAATTTAACACCTCTACCCTCAACTTGGTCACAGTTTGCATGTAGGAAGCAATCAATGTATAGCTCTGTTACAAAATTGACACTTTCTGCATAGAAGCCATATTTCAACAGCAGTTTTCTTATTCAGCTGAGTTCAAATGGGCTCCTTTGCTTAATTTAGACAAAATATAGAAAAATAAATATTTCTAGCCCAGAAGCTGACCATGAATCTCTAAATTTTACAAACGCCCTTTAAGCTCTACAAGTATTTCATGTTCACATACATTTTGAGCTGCAGGACAAGCATATCTTCTAAAACTTACTGCAAGTGTAAAAACCAAATATGCAACCCCTGTAACACCACTCACTCCTGCTTCACAACAAAAAAACCCCAAAGCCCTCCAAGAAATCAATATTATTGCCCTACTAAAAGGAAAAACACAGGAGCAGCTATAGAAGGTGAACTTAGCTGTGCTCATAAGCAGAGACCACTAATTAAAAACAAAATTGGTGATATTTTATCTCTTCCCACATCAGAAGGACGAATACAGGACTGTTCACAGAAATGGGCTCATAGTCTCACTGGCCCCAGTTAAGGATTTATTAGAGTCACACTCCCACAATTTAAAATGGGGCACTCAAGTAATGCAGAGTTAGTATTTGAAAGGGATAGGTGTGAATTAAAGCTTGAGAGTAGATTTTCCAGACAAAGCATCTAATCCCATAGCTTTTATGACACAGCTGTATGAAAGGTATTAGCAACGAGGTCCATGCCTAGAGATACACAATGACCTGATGTCCTCTCTGAAACTCACTATTAACAGCAGTATCTTGATTCTTTAAGTGGGCACCAAGCAGTGGGCACTCACAGCTCTCCCCTCTCCCATCTCCAGCTCCTTGACCCAGGATAAAATTCCCTAGTGAGACCAGCAGGAGTAGATTTTTGGAGTTTTACAAAAGGCCTGTTATTTTCTGCACAGCCTGATTCCAGCTCCACAAGTTAACTGTAAACTAATTTTCTTACTTAAATAAGTCATGGTTCATTTTTTGCCTCTGTTTAAAATTTTATGCAGGATGAAATGTTAAAGCTGACAAGCTTGAAATGAAATATCAGAACATTCCTTGACCTTGTCATCACCATTGCGTTTTGCTCTTCTGAGCAATGAAAATATTTTATTTAAAAACCAGCATATTCCCATGAAACTTGTTGATTTTCATGAATTGGAATTTTCCAGAAGGGGAAAAAAAAAAAAAAGAAAGAAAATAGTTAGCTGGAAATTTTTCAAGTAGCTCTCTACACAAGAAATGCAAAACAGAAAAATTGCCCCAGCCAGTCCAGTTTGAATTCCCCAAGAGCTTCTGATTTGCTCCTTTGACTGTGGCCAGAAGACAGAGCCTTCCCTGAATTCCCTGCTGCAAAACTGTATAATGTGAAACAGTTCTCGCTGCTTTTTGGATTGCTTTACACTCTCATAAATCCACAAGTGTGTTACATTAGTGGAACTGATGTAAGCACTGGGAAGACATGAAAAACCCTATTTGGTATCCAGACACAAAATCACAAAATTTGCTCCAGGAACATCCACAAACGGTCACTGCTTTCTGTGCAGGATGCTTACCTTTGTTGTGTAGCTCCATCCCATCCTGCTGAGGGCACATCCCTGTCCCCAAAGAGCATCTTTGCTAAACTTAGACTGCCCTAAGTACCCTAGGAGTCTCAGTTGAAAGGGAGTGCTGCAATCAGCTGATCTCCATCACCTAGCCCCCAATTAGCCACAGACTGCTGCTGGTTTTGGGTTTCCTTTTTCTACCTCTGTTGAGGTTGGGATTGAAGGCACTTGAGAGGACAGCTCACGTTCAGGCTCAGGTGTTTATCATTTCTTATCAATGTTACAGCCTCGCAGCTGGGAGTTTGCTGTCATTAGAAGGCACAAAATGGCCAAGTATCTCTTGTTACAACTTCTTTTAAGGCTCAACTATCCAGTTAAGAAATTACACCTACATTATTTTCACTTTTAAAGCAATAACTGATTACTCGAAGTCCACGCTGTAGACTTTTCTGTCCAATTACACAACACCACCCAAACCCATGAAGAAGAAGGAAGGAGAAGGTGAAGAAGAAGGACCAGTCACTACCCTGAAACCTCCATCTTGGTCTACATATATTGCTATACTGTAAAACCTTACACTCTTAAGTTTTCCACCCTGTGATATCACACACTCCAATTCAAACTACACACCCAAAATCCCAGTGTTATCAATCAATTTTGGAAGCCTTCTCCACAGCCTCAGGGCAAATGCAGTGTTCTCTTGAGGGTCTGTGCCTTTCAGCACAGGAAGTTTAAAATTCTCAGCATCCAGGGTTCCAACATCTCCCCCTCTTTTCTGGACCATGAACTCTGCATTGACAACTTTGTCAACCAACTGTTGACACATATTTAACTGAACCCCACATTTCACTTCAATCTAAAAAAAAATTCTACAACACCACCGATTCCCACATCCATAAAGAAACCCAAAGCCCACAGTCTTCTGTGGGAGAAACACAAGGGTTGGAATCTCTGTGCAATCCAACAGGTTCCAGCAGACTGCATTTCCCTTCAGGGCTTTGCCCTGTGGAGAAACCGCTGCCCTGGGGCCAGCAATGTAAGTGACAGGGCAGGTAGGGTGACAGAGCTCTCAGCAGGGGCTCTGCAAGCTCCTTGGCTGCTCTCTCTGCTTGGCAGGTGGCTCTGGAATGAAGCTGATGGACAGAGAAGACACCATGCTATAAACGTGTCACACTTCACAATCCAAGCCCGTTAAAGGAGTGAAATGCCAGCAAAACTGAGTGTGGAACAATTTGGGAGAGATTTTTTTTAGACAGTATGCATAATTTTGATGTGTGCAGCAGCCTGTTTCCAGCTACTGAAATTTAGAATAATATACCTGAGTGGTCAGCCAGAGCCCAGAGTACATTCCTACATCCCAAGAAAATCAGCAAGCCCTGAAGTTACTGTGGTGCTGAAAGACACTTTTTAAAGCTATGGTTTAATTATTCAGTCTTGATGAGGAAAATTGTTTGTCTGAGCATAAATTTTCAAAGTTACAAGCCATGATCTGTAAGTAAAAGCTTTATTTTCATGATTTACAGCTACATTTGATACTGGCTTTGCTAATGATGTGATGTTTATGTCTGTGTAACTTACAAGTTATCCAGAAAAAGCACAATATTTCAGCTCTTAATAGCTGAAGGAGAGTTCATTGGGAGAGTTTATCAAACTGTGCACTTCATCGGAGTAAAGAGGAATCCTTTCTTTATAACACTACACAAGTTATATCAGGACATGGGCACTATCAGCCAATTACACAGAATTCCCAGGGGGCTGCAGATTTGAGAAGTATATATTGAAAACTTGCCAGCATTCAGCTTCAGTTTTTCATAAATTTTCATGGTTTCATTCCTGTTTTCCCTTTGTGCAGATGGGAATGGTGGAACATTTCCAAGATGGAGATGAAGTAGTCTTCCCATCACTATGGCTTTTTTTTAAAATTACATTTGTATCTCAGTGTACAGCCTTTGTACAAAGGGTCAAGAAATGTCCTGTGCAATGTTTCTGTCCTGTATCCTTACACCAGGAGTTGTGCTGAACCAAGGCCACAATACTGCTCCACTCTATACAAACATATTTCACCTTTTGAAATGCTGAGGAAGGAGATGGCTTATAAATCTCACTGTTTCTTCAACAGAAAAGAAATAAAAAGGAAATGTTTTGCAACTATCTGATTGTAAAACTATTCTCTTGTGTAAGAGGTCTTTGCTGTTAGAATGGTATCTCAAACTTTCACATAACTTGGTTAGGAAGGAACACAGAAAATCTGTTTTGATTGTATTTTTCTAAGGTTTCAGAATGTCCTAAAATAGTTTGGAAGTCTTGCAGGAATACATTTTATAATGAGATTTGTGGAACTCTTTCCTTCTGCTTGAACTGGAGTGTTGAGGGGAAAAAACCCACAACAATGTTTAAGCAGAGTGCTAAGACTGAAATAGGTCTGATTTGAGATGGGAGTATTCATCTGTACTGTCATGGTATATATTAGTGAGAAAGTATCTTAAATGTGCTTTGTGTTTACTCTTCTAACCTCACAGTAACTTCCTATAGTCCACTATATTTTACACTGTAATTCTATCTCTGAGAAATTGGGAGGTTCACATTTAATTACACAAGAAGCACGAGTCTAATCAGCAAGGGAAAAGCAAAAAGGGAGGTACTTCTGGAAAAGTGTGAACTGTCACCAAAAAAAATCTGGAATGAGAAAATATGTGCATCCAAAAGTTCCATTTCACTGCTGTCTTTGTGGCCCTGGTTTCCTAAGGAAACTTCATTTTTTTTCCCCCAACATCATTCCATCTTGCTGTATTTAGCCATCTGTCTCTTATTTTAACTATTTACTGACCAAGCTGCATCCAGATTTGACAAATAGCTACCTGAAGCATATTGTGCCCTGATAGTGCATATAAAGCCCTGGCTGTAGAAATTGGTCATTGTAAGCTCTCCCCTTTAGACATCTGAGCTTAATCTTGGGAGCCACATTTAAAAAACACCTGGACTCCCTCAGTGTTGCTCCTCCCAGACTGAGTTCCTTCCATGGCTGTAGCACTTCAGTTCTCAGCACACCTGGCCAGGTTGTGTTAGGTGCTGTACAAACACAGACCAAGAGCAAAGATTATCATCTCCCAGGGCAAAATAAGGCCTAGAAAATAGCTCTAGAGTAAAATACATCAGACTTACAAACTGGTGCTGCTCAACATTCCCACACTGATTCATATTTGTAATGCAAGAAGCAACAAAGGATGAGGCTGGGTGCAGTTCTCCATCACTTGTCACATTCCCAAAGTGAACCAAAGAGAGAGTTACAGAACTTCATTGAAATGACTCTCAAGTGCTGAATTCAGCTGCAGCCCCAGCCCTGAATTTCTGTGCCAAGGCAGATGCCTCTGTTGCAGAGCTGTAGTTAATTATTCATGGCCCGTGAACTGCAATGAAAACAGACCCGGAGATGCCAGAGTAATTTTGTGCTTGTAAGTCAAATTCACTGAGTAAGCAGGTGCAGGCTCAGCAGTTTGAGGGAAAGAAGTTCTCCAGTGAAACTGGGCCACTCTTTAGGGTGCAGGTGGCAGGAGGTAATGGAAGAGATGGATGTGGCTGATTTGCTTTCCGTGGCACTTCCAGTGTAGTGTGCAGCTATATGCTGTGTATTTACTACAGCTTTTACTTTACTACAGCTGCTTTTCTTTCTGGAAATGAGTGCTTGTAGGCCATGGCAACAGATGCTGTGCAGACAGTGTGTTCACTGGTTCTCAAAATGCTGGAAGTGGTAACAGCCTAGAATGCTGAAGTTCTCTGTACCCTGTGGGATGCATGGAATCACACACTATCAATCTCCTGAGAAAACACTAGAGTCCTTTCTGCAGGAGAAAAGAAATATTTAGTCCCTAAATCCCTGTGGGGCACAGCAGGAGCACAAAGGGATGTGGAGCTCTGCTCTCAGCAGGGTTCTGCACTGGCTCCTAGCATTTCACACTTGTCAGTCAGAGCGAGTTGTTTCACTTTCTCCTGAAATGTATCCGGCCTAGGGGGAAAGCGTGGATTCTTTTCCACAGCACAAAGTAGCTGTGACTTTTCTGGACAGAGAATGACAGGCTCCTGTAGCCATCCCAGCTTCTAGAGTGGAGGCTGGCAGAATGGAGGTGCCAGGAATAACACAGCTCCTCTCTCCTGCAAGGGTGGCCATCTGTCCTGCTCTCCTGGCTCTGCACTGTGATCTTTGGCAGCCTCCTGCTTCCAGCCCTCTCATTTATGGAACAGGGGCTTGCAGTGTTTCCTCCACCTCCAGGCCTGCCACAAAGCTCTAAGACACAAGATGCTGGAGAGGCCTAAAAATAATGATATTTTAAAATATCATTAAAATTTGTCTGCTTAAAATTTGGAGAGCATTTGGATCAGAAAAGCCAGTGAGAAGTGTCTGGAAACTGTCCCAGATCCAGCAAGGTGCATTCATTTCCAGTTAGACTTTGTCATCTGG
Organism: Passer domesticus; assembly: GCF_036417665.1. NCBI lineage: Eukaryota > Metazoa > Chordata > Aves > Passeriformes > Passeridae > Passer > Passer domesticus. The sequence goes on along the minus strand of NC_087478.1, from coordinate 79,119,398 downwards.
GTGGCAATGAATCAATGAGAGGAGAACTTCTCTTCCATGTGTCCTCTAGCAAGACACTGCATTATTGTCTGTAATACAAGTGGGTGCTGGATAATATTCCAAATAGCACTGCTTTGGACTTCTGTGCCTCTGGCAATGGTGTTAAGTGCATAAATATTGCAGTTCTGCATTGAAAGGTGGTTTTGCTTAAAAGAAAATTTAGATGGCTTGAATTTTGGTAATATTCCAACTAGAGACATGTTTTTAAATCCTGTATAAAAAGACATGGGACTAGGGCTCTGAAGCAGACATCTTGGCTCTCTTCCCCACAGGCAGTGCAATGCCAGGAGCCCTAAGAAACCCAGCCTTTGTGCTGAGTGATCCCAAAGCTTCCTGGGTTGTGAAGAAAAACTGTCAAAACCAAACCATCTCTTCAAAATGTTTCAACTTTGACAAATAAACAAATGCTAATGGGAAAAAAATTATATAACAACAAAAAAACCCAGTAAAAAACCCCAAACCAGCCCCTTCTGGAATTTTTTTCAACCATGCTAGTAAACATTGAAGTGCAGTGGTTGCAGCTAAGCAAACAGGAAAGCTGCCCTGCTGTCTAACTGTGCAATCTGGCAGTGGCAAAATAAAGACTAGATTAAAGGTGTGATGGACCATAGCAACCAAGAGAGGTCTGGTTCTCTAAATAACACCATGTAACAAAACACATAAAGACAGTTCCTCTTCATGAGCTAAACCTGTTGTGCCATGCAGGTGATCCAGGCTGATGTTGTGGTGAAGGTGCCCAGGAGAGCAAACGGAACTCACTGTTGGCCAAAAGAAATAAATAATGACTTCAGGAAAAAACATACATCCATTCCCTCCTTTTGGTTGGCAAAAACATCACTGGTATTCCAGTGCCTCCCTGATTGACAAAATTAACCCTTGGGATGATTGTGGCCGTGTGAGTGTTGTGCAGGGACCACTCATCCATGGGGATACCATCACATTTTGGGAGTACTCATGGTAGTGATACTGCCAGGAGGGGCTGTGGGCAAAACTGGAAATATCTTCTCCACCCATCCTTCGTGTTCTGTGTGATGGCAATTACTGTTCCTTCTTTCTAGGCTGGGTAATTATTGTTCCTTCTTTCTACGCTGGGTAATTAATTACTGTTCCTTCTTTCTAGGCTGGGTAAACATCCCAGCTGGCTGTGGAGGAGGCAGCTCACCCTGGGCACTGCACACCCTCCATCCCTCCCTCCCTGCAGGACTGGGAACACAAACTGTGGCCCCTTGGCCATCCTGCAGCCCATCACTACAGCTCACTCATGTCTGGAGTCACCTGCAATGATTCACCTTCCTCTGTGGCTAAAACACCCTTGTGTGGCACCTCAGCCCATTTCCTGGGCATTTTGCAACCAAATTGCCATCCAGGTCTGCAGGGATTAACAGCATTGTTTGCTCTCTCTGCCTGATCTGTATTTTTCCTCTTCCCATTTCGTTATTTGCTTTGGGATTCATATATGGAGAGCTATGACTCACTCTACTCATGCTCCTACTGCTTAAAATTAAAATAGGAAAGCTTCTCCCTCTACACCCTCCACCTCCCAATTTTCTAATATGTTGCCTTCTGAACATAAATGTTTCACCAGAAGGGAGCTGACAGAGAATTCCCATCTGCCACATTAACACAGCCTGGTTGGAAATGTTTTTAAAAATTAAGATATTGTATGGAGGGAGGGAGTGGACAAGGAGCTGCCTACGTGACTGGGAAAAGGGGAGATGATAGGAAACTGTGGAGTACCTTGGGTTTGAGAATCCAGGCCCACCTTGAAACTTGCTTCAGCTGCTTTTACAGAGGATGAGCAACCAGCACTCTCTACCTGCACTTTTGGTGATTGCCACATCTGTGGCTGTGGCCTTTGCCATCTTCCTCTGGACCCTTAAAAACTGTGACACTCTTGTTAGAAGTAAAAAATGTCGTGCCTAACAGTCACCAGAGCTTAAATAGGAATACTTGAAAATTACCTCTGCCTACATGCTCGAAGTGGGGGAGGATTCTCTATCTCAACAGTAAGTTTTTTGTACAGTCTGTCCTTTGAGCCAAACTCCTGTGCCTCCAAAACCACGGCTTTGGGCACGGCTGTGGGGGGTTCTCAGCCTCAGGTGTGGCTGCTCCCTGAGAAACAGTGAGTTCAGATCTCACCCAGCGAGCACTGAGAGTGGTCACTCAGGAGGCAGAAGTGGAACAGCTGAGATGTGTGCCTGCTCAGGGTAACTAAACTTTTCTGTTGGCAAGGCTTTGTGGCTGTGCCTTTGCTGCTACACAAAATTTACTTTAAAGACTGGTTCTTAGCCCTGAGTTCTCCTCAGAGCCCAGTTTGACTCAGAAGGAGCCACTTAGCACAGTCCAAAACAAAATGGGGCAACCTGATAAGTGAACAGAGTGAATGAGGTTTTTCTATTTCCCACTCTTGCTCTCTTCCCCTGTGTCATTCAGCAGTGTGTATTTGTGCTTGCCTGTTCAATCTGACTTGTGGGCTTCTCTCTTCCTGGGGCTGTCCTGAGCAGGAGCCTTTGGTGACCTGCAATCACCTTATGGGCTCACAGAGTTGCAGTGGATAAATCTACATCACAGGGCATTGTATTCAAGCTGTAAGCCAGAGACAGTAAAATACAGTTATTCGTGCAGGGAAAAAAAAAAAAAAAAAAACAAAACAAAACAAAAAAAACACGAAACAAAACAAAACAACAACCAACTAAAAAAAAAAAAAACCTAGAAACCACTTTTTTCCTTTGTAGACTGCTTTAATTCTGAGAGGCAAGCACAGATAGTACATCTGTATTTCTCAGTTCCCCGAGTAGGAGGAGTGCAAAGCGTTATCTTGTGGCTTTCCAGGAACTTGCTTCACTCTGCCTCATCCCCTGTGTCTCATGCAGCAGCTCTGTCATCACCAGGATGCTGTTGAGCTCGTGTTTTAGCCCGTGCCCACGTCACAGCCTGTGACACACAGCTCTCCCTGGAGCTGAACACTTTGTCCCAAGCCAGCCCAGCTCCTTGGACAGAAATGGGTGGTTTGACAGCCTGGATCCTGATCTCATTTCCACCTGTTTCACAAATGTTCCATCGCTCTGGGCCCTCGCTCTGAGCTGTCACTTTGTCCCCTGCAAAGCAGTGATAACCTTACAATAGAACTCCAGGTTTTCAAAAGAGCTCAGCCTCCCACTCTGACAGCCAGACTTCACAAGGAAATCACCTCCCCTTCAGGCACCAAAATGTTCATAGGTAGGGAAGAAGTTCAGCACACTGAGTCCTCGACTTCTCACACAATCTGGGCAGCAGGCACTGCTGCTAGGGTTGTTGGAAACTTTGAAAAATTTGCACCTTCTTTAAGAAACTAAAAGAGAACTCAGTTTTTTGGAAAATCTGGCTCCAGTTTAGGTGTTGAGCACTCAAAAATTTGAGTCTGAGCTCTCTGAAAGATCTGGCACCTAACAAAGGAGTGCTGTGAGGATAAATTAATTAATGTGAGATCCTGGGGTAACGGTGTTGACAGGCCTGCTAAACTTTGTAAAGAAGTGAGGAAGAGTTGCATGTGTTGAAATTTCAGGGAAAATACCTAGTATGTGAGAAATTATGACCTACTGTGGATCTGCCACAACACGAGGAAAACCACAGCAAGTTCTCCATAGCTGAATTCTGCCACTGGCAGCATGAATACTGTTGCCAGTGACAGATATGATACTATTGGCACACAATTTTAGAAGCTTTAAAACATTGAACTGCAGGCTTTTAGTGAAGTACAGAAACACAGTATATCTTTAATCCTGGCTTCCTAACCAAGCACTGTAGAGAATGTTTGAAAGCTGTTGCTGTGTTGCTATTAGTTTCAACCAGAAAATTTCTTGTCAGGTGGACTTAAATTTTCCAGATGACAATAATATCCCTGCAGGAAATGAGAAAGAGATGATGCAATGTCTTTGAAACTGCTGAGAGACTTATGCAAATGTGATAATTGTGTGTTTTCCTTTCTAATTGTATGAAAGGAAAACAAATGCATCTAGGAGATGCCTGTTGTTCTGCATGCTCACCTGCTTTGTGAAAAGTGTTTGTCACTGTCAAGGGACTTCACTGTTCCTCTCAGGGACAGCCAGATAACTCTGGTTTGGAGAAGAAATAGAAAGGGTTTTGCTTCTACTGGAATTCTTTCATTTCTGGTAGCTTTTCAAACACAGCTGGAGAGCAAGGAGCATCTGGAACATCCCCACTCCTCCAGCAGGTTAGCAACATTTATCTCACAGCTTCGTGTTCCAAGGACCCTCTATCTCAGTGTTGGAGTGAGCTCAGCAGCCACAAAGACAGAGTTCTAATGAGTTCAACAGAGCTGCTCTATTTCCAATCAGCAGAGAGAGCAGTCAAGTAAATAATCTTTTTTGCAGATGCACTTATTATTTGTTCACACATACATTAATGGACAGCACAGTATTCCAAGAGCAGTGGAAACAAGCAGGTTTGGCACTTTTGCCCTTTGTTGGCTATCTTGCCTCTCTTCTCAACATTTCTTTCATAAGATTTCTCTCTTGCCCTTGGGTACTTAAGTCTCTTGCCTGCTTTGGCCAGTTTAAAAATAAAGAAATAATTTTTAAAAAGAGGTGGGAAAATTAAATGATGTCTGGAATGTGTCAGCAACAAGTAGAATCTCTTGGGACCGCCTTTGACACACAGGGACAATAAGTTAGAGAGAGCAAATTGGTTTCCCCATGGCTGATGGCTTTCCTGGATTGGTTTACCCCACTCCCCCAGTGTTGAGCTATTGAATGCTCAATTAGTATCCCCCAAAGTGTCAAATGAATTGAACCAGCTCCAGAAATTCTTCACTGCAGTTGATGTATCATTTTTCAGCCTCTGAAGAAAGGACCTACTCTCTCACTCAGTGCAGCAAACAAGTTCTCCCCTTCTCAACCCTCTGCCGTTTTTGCTTTTTTTAAACATGCTTCAAGGACACCTGCAAAAATAAACAGGAATGGCAACTTATTGCCTCCAGAATGTGTGCAGTACCTCAGCAAACTAGTTTATAAATAGATAGGCAGATGGTTATAATGGCTATAGTATCCTGAAGTATTTTGGTTTGGTTTTGTTTTGCTTTGGGCAGTTGCTATAATACCCTGTGTGATTTGACAACAGTAATGGATTCCCAAAGTGCAGATGGCCAGCTCCATTTTGAGCTACAGGCCAAAAATCATGCTGCCAAGCCCAAGGACTCAGAAATCATGACCTATATTTCATCTCAAATGAAGGGATTTCTTCACAAGCTGATGGAACTTGCCTTGTAACTTAAAAAAAAAAAAGCATTGCTTGTATTTCGTATTTATATTTTTGAGTCTTTGTAATGGGTTTGGTTACATTTTCATCTCATCTTTATATCCAAGAGTCATAAATTTCTTGCTTAGTAATAAAAACAGGGATCATAGTGTGACTCCAAGTTTCAAAGCAAAAGCTTTCGCTAGAATAGAAAAAAAATAACAGAAGTTAGGAATTAACTTTTCAGGCTCACAGGGGGTCCAAGGATAACTGGTTCTGGTTTAGCCCAGTGCACATTCCCAGAAAGTTTCATCTCAGCTTGGATCACTCACTAAGGTACTCAGTGTAATAGACTCTGCAAGTCTTATTTGCATTAACTTTGTAAGGTTTGCTTATTATAGTCAACTTGACCCAACCTTTTCTAGGGATGTTGGCCAGGCTTGTTTTTGTGGTCAGAAGAAGCAGATAAATAAAAATAAGTTATAGCTATGCTGGGTGCTGGACACAACTGAGTGCATCATGCACCAAGATGCTCAGAAGAATGAAAAAGCAGAAGTTGTCTAAACTTTAAACCTGAAATCACAGCTGGATTTTAACCTGAAGTACCAAAGAAATTTGCAACAATTTTTCCATTTATTCTGAAGCGAGTTTTAGTATCTTGGTGCTCTGCAGTGAGATCAAGAATTGTTTTTTGAGAATTGAAGCACTCAGCCTTGAGTGAATAATGAAGAGCCAGTCTCTCCAGTTCAGTCAGGAACTATTTTTGGGAAAGCTACATGCTCAGGAAAGTATCAAAGAGGATCTACTTGGAAAATGAGTCAGGAGAGAAGAACAGGGCAGAGAAGAAAGACAGGGATAGAGAGACAATGGTTCAAGATGCAAATACCTTTTGTTAATCCCTGAGCTCTGACAGACATGGGGCAACATAATTGATAATTTTCATGATGGGTTGGAAAATAGTGTTTTTATGCTGGGATGGACAAGAAGTGTTCAGAGAGTGGAATAAGAATTCAAAATGATCATGGTGACTTGGAGATGTGGTATGAGATGACTATTCTTTCAAGAAAAAGATTCTTTCACATCTATTTAGAATTATTCTTTGACTTCTATTTAGAAAAAGGTTGTGGTACAACATTGACTAGTGGAAATTTTGGCAGTCAGGCAGAAGATGTTAATGGTGTGAGCACAGGCTGGGGGTTGTCTGGCTGAGAATCACTCTGTCCAGCAAGGACTTGAGGGGTATAATGAATCAGAAGCTGTGACCATGAGTCAAATCAGCCTGTGGCAAATAGGGAAAATATCATACCAGTGTGTCTAAAACCAAGTATCAGCTGTAGTGATCACTCCACTCTGCTTGGAGCTCCTGAAGACTGAGACAGCAACAAGTAGCATTCTCCAATGTGTAAGATGTAGTTGTGCTTACAACAGAAGCAAAGCAATGGTCTTTAAATTGCAGTGAGGAGCATCCAGTTAGAGCTTAAGGCCAAACACCCAGCAGCAAGGATGACAGACCCCTGGAACAGGCTGCTGTGGGAATCACTGGAGCCTCAGACCCACAAGATAAACACCTGCCAAGAGCAGCTATAGCTGAACTGTCACAGGGCAGACTGGGTGACCTCAGGGTCCTCATTTCCAATGATTTCCTGGTAAAACCTGTAGAAAAGAGGAAAATACAGTCACCATTTCTTTCACACTGTGGGCAAAGTGATTCTACTTCTGCTACTGAGTGATTCTGAGGGCGATGGCAGCTCTGAACAGAAGCAGTGCAAGGGCGAGGGGAGAAGAGTGCTGGGGCTGCTGACTCAGCCTGCATGATCAGCTGTGGCTCCAGAGCCTCTTGCTGTCACAGGATGCTCAGGAGAGAGGCAGGGGTGGCATCAGTGCCCACCACTTGCTTCCAGCAGGACTGGGGTGCAGCTTGGGCCATGTGAGCAGAAGGATTCAGAGCTCAGCCTCTTTGGTTTTTGCAGCACATGTGAAGATGCAGCTCCCTGACCCAGAGAAAAACCCCCAGATACCTCCCCTTTATTCCTGGATGGTGCAAAGGGCTGCTGCAGGAAACCTTGCTCATGTTTGGCCTTCTAGCAGGATTCCTGTTTAACACCTGGAGAGAAATCCAATGTCCCACCTGCCTCACCTCCTCCTGGAGCCCTGGCAGAAGCCAGCATGGTTACCTGGAGCTTCAGCCCTCACAGACCTTGTTCTAACTTGGCTCCTTATCAAATGTTATGCATGGAAGAAAAATCTAAAAATACACTTGAACAAGCCAAAAGAAAGAGATAATGAGAGTCAAAAATAGAGCATTTTCAGGCACAGGGTGTGCACAACCCCAGGAACTCTACCTTCATTTTAGTTTTCAGTTTAGTTTTTCTAAGAGTGCAAGAAAGTTCTGGGGGAGTGGGAGGGTGCTTTGACATGCACACAAAGACTTCTTCCTTGGCAAAAAAAGTGTTGCTGGATTTGCTACTATATCAAGAGCTTTACTACACTGACCTCAGCTCATACACAGTGTTTCCTAAAGTTACATTTCTCTTCTGATTTCCCTCCTTTCATTTGGAAACGATGTAGTCAATAAATAAAACATTAGATAGGCTCCTAAACAGAAACAGGCATCAATTCAAAGAAGAGGAGTGGGTGAACAAAAGAGGTGGCAAAAAAGGGGAAGGGTGGGCTTAAGGCTGCACAGAAATTTCTTCTCTTTGAAATAATGTCCATGACATTTTCTCAGCCTATGCTGAGTTTAGCTGTGCAGCTAGAAGAAAGGTCATGTAAACCAGAGCATCTGAAACAATCAAGCATACAATAGATCATTTGTGGTCTCACAGCAATGAGAGGAAGTTTCCATAAATAAGTCCCTAACGAGCCTGAATTGCCATTAGGGCACAACAACAATCTAACTAAATATGGAGTGTAAATCCAAGGACTTTAATTGAAGGAATCACCCAAAATATTTATGAATTATGCTGAATTAATGAAAGAATCAATTACCATCTCTGTTTTCTCGTGCTGAATTATCATCCTTGCAGAGTTTAAGCAATGTTGAGGGTGCTTGAGCACATGCTGTTTAAGTTGAACTTGCCCTGAGCATCATCCTAGGCTATAGCTACCTAAAGGGGAAAAAAAACCATCTTGTAATGGAGATTTCAGCCTGTTTCTATTGTCTCCATGGAACTTGCTCTGCAGAAGCCACCAAGAAGCAGGCAGACAGTGGAGACTCATGTTTTCCACACACTGTGGGGCTGCAGGGATTAGAGCCTTCTGGTGGAAAGCTTTGTGTCCCATTGGTAGCTCCTCAGCTTTTGTGTGCTGATGGCAGAAGGACTACCTGCTGTGAGGAATTGCATTCCCACACAAAATTTTAAACCTGGAATCTTAATTTAATTTCATTTTTCCTTTAGGACTTCTTTATTGTTTCAGGACTTTTGGTGTAATTTATGCCCTGTTATTTGACTTTATTACACAAGATGCCAAGATTTATGTTAATAGAGGAAAATGCATTTAAAATGTCTCCTAATATATTTCCCTTGAAATACAGGAAGATTGCAGCTGCTGCAATAAACTCATAATCTCTGAATGCTAGAATGGAAATGTTTGACATTAACAGGCTGCTTTTAGAAATGAAATATCTGCAGCAAGGACACGGAGAACTTACAACTGACGTCTGGTTGGGACTGCATTTGAACTTTGTGTGCTGTTGGAGATTCAGAGGGGGGAAATGTTAACTTTTTACACATACCTCAACACTTCTTGATGTCAGCGAGAACCAGGGGCAGCAGAATTCCTCGGGAGAGACTGCTCCCATGTCAGTCTGGAGGTCTGGAGCTGGCAGGAGCCAAGGAGAATGTGAAGTCTGGGGAGAAAGTCTGATTCTTCCTATTTTCCAGTCTCAGTGACTTCCATGGAAAATGAATGCTAGGGAATGCATGCAGAGATTTATATCTCAACTGCAGCACAACATTGAAAAATCTGGAATGGTCTGGGACAACTTTGGGAATAACTGGGTTTGAGTCAGCCCTGAGTTTGTGACATACCCTGGTTAAAAATGTGGCTGGGGGACCTTGGAGGTGGTAAACCATTCTGCCAGCCCTTATGGCACTAAATTTCATCACTTTCAGAGCATGGAGGCTGGCTGTTCATGTTGCTGTGAAGCAGCAAATGAGAGTGAGATGGAAAGAGGTGGTCTCTGGCCAAGTTCTTCACTCTGCCACAGCACTTTTGTGCCACCTAAGATTGTACTAGCTTATCTCACTGTAAATCTGATGCAGTGGAGCAGAGACTAAGTCTAGGTTTAGAAAACCTGGGCACACTTGAAATTAAATTATCAGAGTGGAACTATAATTCTTACTGCTGTTAGCAATACTTTGGGCTTAAATAAAATGAAGCCCATTTTTGTACCCACGAAACTGCTGCTGAACTCTGCTGGCATTGGCAGGGCAGTGACTAATTGCTCAAAATAAATTACCATTGCCTGCTCTGAATTCCTTTTGCTAAGGATCTAGATCCTTTTGATATACATAGGGTTATTTAAATCATCCTTTGAAAAATGAATGTCAGAGGGTGGGTCTGGGCATGACCTCCACTTTTGGACTGGGGAGGCCTTGTCATAACAGATATTTAATTTACATCCTAGGCATTAAGTGCACAATGTATTGCACAATAAAAATGGTACCTTTCCCTTGTCCTGGAATACTCCACCAGGAGGAAATCGACATCAGAGTGGTTATGTAGCCTGAAGGAACACAATGGTTTTTGTGCTGAAAAATCACAGATACAATCCTGCCTATGTCAAGGGAAGCAAACAAAATCAAAACCCAAAACAGCTCCCAATCTGCTTTAACAAAATCAATAATTTGCTATTTTTAATAAAGGAATCATTTTAGTGTTGAGCTTATACATATGTTCCATGCCAGAAACACAGATATCAAAACTGAAACACTCTACAAACCAGCCCAAGTCACCAAAGGCCTTCATAATAATAGTAAAACTAAACAAGAATTATGCACATAATATGATATTTGGATGAGTTTTGCAATTATACTCTCTTTTTAGGGCTGCTGTGTTTAATAATTTTTTTTTTTTTAAGAAATGTGGGATCTGAATATTGAAGTGTTTCATTTGGAAGCTCATTTGATGAAGTGGAACAGAGTAAAACTAAAAAAACCAATGGGTTCATACCTGTGAATGTTCAGGTCATGACTGCAGTGAGAGTTGAGAGCTCATTCTCTCAGGTGAAGCACAGCATTGCTGAAAGCATTTTGCTGTGTAATTTTATCTCATCATATGAACTTGGTTGTACATAGGACTATTTAATACAAAATATGGCTAATCAAAAGTCAGTTTACAGGTAAAGGCTGCTTTTGATGGCAAATTTATAACCAACAAATTTATCACTACAATTAGTGTAGTCCATAAAAAAAGGAATTCACAGGTGGGAAGTAAAGACCTTCCTTTTACTAAACTTATTCACTGCCATAGCATCAAAGGTATTCAGGCCATTTTTCTCAGGTGGAACTTCACAGAATCAGATCCAGAGCTAAGCTGCATGGTGTCCACTTCTGCAACCAAGGAAACTAATCTCTGATATACAGAAACTTATTCATTATTGAGAATCTGCTCTCCACCCTCCATAAAGTACAGAAAAGTACTGGGGTCTTGGAAAAACAATACATGATCATGTACCTAAAGTTTGCATAATAGAGTAATGAGATTCCTACATAATGGACAACCTGAATGCTAAATACTTAGAGCTCTTTTCTTGCCAACTTAGCCAGTATATTAATAACAAAGAAAATGAATTGGGTGTCTATTAAACTAATATTCAAAAATGCTTGTCCCATTAATTTTATGCACCTATACATTTACATTATATTTAATGTAAATAAAGCTTTTACATGGAAAAGGTGCGGAGATGTAGGCACAGAGTGTTAGGAGATAGCTTGGTTGGTCCTTGAGCCTAATCTCTCATGTCCTTAGTGCCCTAGCAAGTATTAGCCTTCTATGTGAATAGTGTATTAAAGGAAAAATTGCCTCATCCATAAGTTGTTTTCTATTTTAGAATAACAAATATGTAGAGTCCTTCAAGAAGACATTGCTCTGTAGAAATCAATACCAGATTGCTTGGATGGAGTGAAAATAAAAGAAGTTAATTAGGAACATGAAAAACATCAGGAAGTGCCAGAGCTGCTTCTTCAGTCAAAAATTATTCCCTGGTTTAAGTGAAAAGGGAAGAAAAAGATTGCCTCAATTCTTGCCATGTGTGTCATAGCATTTTTAAGATATAATAGTGTATATTAAATAAAGCACAAGGTATTTTAGGAGTATTGTCCTACCTTTAACACCTGTGTGCTGTCTGATGAGCACTGAATCAAGCTGACTTTGCAGGTGAATATTCTCTCTGTCTCAGCTTGCTGGCTTGACAGTGATGTACTTGTGGGTTTGCAGGGGTGCTTTGCCTGGAAAAGGATGGATGAAAGTATGTGAGGATATGGCCACCATGATCATGTCAGGGATTTACAAAGGGGAGTTGTCACAGCACATTCATCTTCATGGGTCTGACAAGCAGATAATCTAAATATGCTGTGACTTCCATCCAACACTGAATGCCTGAAATGCCCATTCTAACCCCAATTTACTCTCATTTATTAGTTCTTCTATTTGTAATTCAAGAAAATTACTCTCTTTGGAAATGTCAGCTGATACCAATGCACCTGATATTTAGGTTGACTGAAGTGCTCTTCTGATGACCTGTGAGGCAAAGCCATGAGCCTGCTGTTTCACAGGATGATGTGAGCTGCAATTAATGCTGTCAGAGGAATCAGACAGTTCTGCTCATGGGCTGCCACTTAGTTGTGTAGCTTTCACAGCTGCAGAGTAAATAGCCCTGCAGCAGAGTTCTGGAGGTTATTTCTCCAGCAGGATAATTATTCAGACTCTGAATTATGCACACAGTCCTTGGTGCACCTAAGTCTCTCCTCCACGTGCCTGCTGCCAGCTCTGCACATCCATATTCCCAACACAGCCCCACAGCCCAGAATCAGGTAAAAATCAGTTACAGATGCAAAACACTCGCCATCCAAACCACTCCAGTTTGGGGGTGATTCACAATTGCCAGAACCTCTGGGTTTTTCCCTAGTTTTTCTGAAACAATTTTCTCCTTTCTTTCAGAGCAGACTGCTTACTGATTTAACAGATGGTTTCAGCCCCTCTAAAGCTGATTTTTCCTCTTATTACTATTTTGTTTACAAACCTCCTTTGGTTTCTACCTCCTCTCGTGTCCCTGGACTGATACTACAGCAAATTTCTTCATCCAGTCCATTCCCATCCAGCTGTGGCAAGTTTCTCAGCTCCCTTCACTCCCCACAGCCCATTCCAAACAGAACCCAGCTGAGCTGTTGGCACAGGTGAGAAGAGGCTTCCTGTCCTTTCCCCTCCAACTCGTGCTGTAAATATTCCTAAGTGGGAATATTTATTTCTCCATTGATTAAGGGAGGGTTTTCTGACCTCTGCTGTGTCCCCAGGATGGCCACAGCAATCCATCCCTCCCTCCTGTCCCTCAGCTAGAGGCTGCAGCACAGGATGCTCCCATGCAGCTGTGGCTGGCATGCAGCACTGCATGCAGCAGCCTGTCTGCACATCTGCAGTGCTCAGGGGACACACACACAGAGCTGCTTTCTGTGTCCTGAGCAGCAGGGAAAATAGCCTGGGCTGAACAGGGTATTTTTCACTGCAGGCCTGCACAGAGCATGAGGATGCACAGTGACCTCTCATCTTCCTCTGAGGCAGGCTGGCAGCTGGCTGTGGGGAATGCTAGGCTGGATCTCCAGACACTCCAGGCCCTGCTGAGGGCACATCCATCCTGCTCTCTCAGGGCTTGGAATGAGAAAGACTCGGGGAGGGAACACCAAAGGCAAAGCCCTGCAGCTCCAGGGCATCAGCCACATCCCAGGACATTCCTCACTCCAGGCAAAATGTGAACAAGATCCATGGGTTCCAACTAAACTGATGAGGGGAGTAAAGATAAAAAGGGAAACAAAGTATTTGCAGCTGTTTGAATAGGAAATTTCTGTGTCGTTCAGACATCAAAATGAGATTTTGTTCAGGCATCAGCACATGTTGCTGCACTGGTTTTTACAAGACACCAGATATGCTGATCTGATTTGCTTCACAGAAGCCATTAACAATCCAGGAGATTTAGGAGGCTGCTGATAAGAGAAGGAACAGCAGCTCTGTAAAATTGTCTCATTAAATGTCAATAAGGTTGAAGTGGGAGCTTTCATCTACATTTGATCTCTGACTAAATATGTGGAGTGGTTGAACCTGCCCATTTTCCTGAATAATAAAACTATTGCATTAAACCTTTCAGAAAGTACTAGATTATTTCACCATCCTTTACTGAAGAGGCAGTTGTAAAGATTTTTTTAAACTTCGTGTTTGGGTTTTTTTAGTGTTAAAGTTTTGGAGGCTACTGCTGACATTTACTTAGGTGGTTTTAATTAAGTAATATTTTCAATGCACCTGAACGTGTTGTCAAAAGATTTTTTTATGTATGCTGTATCAGCAGACCTAAACAATAATTCCACCTGAAGCTAAGGTTTAAATGTAAGTTTAAAGAGCAGTTATAGTCAAGTAAAAATATTTTCTGCTTGATTTTTTAGTTTTTCAGTTCTAACAGATCCTAAGTTGTGCTGGACTCTCCCTTGGGAAGCAGGTCCTTGGATGGAACTGCTCTAGGCTCCCTTTGATGGAAGCACTGGAGTACTCCACAGCAAGCACGCTGTCATTTAATGGGAACAAACATAATTGAGATCAGAAATGCTCTTAAATAGAGATATTACAATTAAGAGAAGCCTTTTCCAAGGAAAGGATCTCACATTTCCTGCCCCTGTGGTCAAAGTCTTTAGTTTGCTGAAATTTTGGAAGTGGGGTGATGCTGTTCTGAGTTTTATTAAAGTTCTGGTGTGTTTAGGTATTTTCCACAAGGCTTTTCTAAGTGACATTGTCAGCACAATGGCAAAGGCTAACATCCAGAGCTTGCAATAGCTGAAATGTTTCAGTACACTCAAGTGATTTAAGGGCTCTGGAGGTTTCTACCCTAATACCTTGAGAGCAGAACTTAAAATGTCACTTACAGCAGAAGAAAGTACAGCAAACACACATAAGAATATCATTTACATTACAAGAATATAATTTACAAATACACAAGAACATCGTTTACAATTAAAGGATAACTAAACATTCCTAGGGATGGATATAAACCAGAACAATTGGATCCAAACAGAAGCAGCCTTTCAGACAGACTGAGGTCTGGTTACAGTCTGTGTAGCTGAGGCATCTCTCTAAATATCCCTGAGAGGAATGTATAACAACTTGCACTGTAATTTCTGAGTCACCTAAGGAGAAGAGGTGCTGAAGACAGCACTGAATATTTGGATGCTAAGGGCGCCTTAGGAGCTGTAGAATAAACATCCAGTTTTGGGATAAGAAAGGGAAAAAGCCAATAAAAAGCTCAAAAATTCCTGTGTTGGTTCTGAAGATACAAAGCTGTTGAATTGTGTACAATTAAAATGAAGCACTTACCTAGCACAAATGGAAAAAGAGACTGAGTCAACCAGATGAGAATTCACATCATAGTTGTATACATAAAGCCCAAAAAAAAGCCCCAGAACTGTTCAGAGTACATCCACCCTGTCAAATCTGCATGCTTTGCTCCCAGATCTTGTCCTGTCTGCATGGGATGGAATAAAACAAATTAATTCTTGCCCTCCCCTCCAAGTGGGATTCAGAGAGCAGTTTCCTCTGGACAGCTCCTGTAGGATGGAGTTAAAAACTGCTGTTAAAAATAAACAACTCTTTCTGTGGGGCTCATTGATACCATGGGCTGAGGGGTCCAGAAAGTACCACTCCGAGTGCTCAAGCAAGGAAACTGCAACAGAATTTTATGAAATCAGTTATTTCTACTGATAATCTGAAGACGCAGACTTATTTTCTACACACTAAAAGGCTTGCTGGGCAGATTGGATAGAGCTCATGATTACAGATACCAGAGATGAGCTGACATGCTGGCTTTTGTACAAGGACAGGCAGACCTGTCTAGAGTAGAGATGAGATAATTACATTTAGCTATTCTAATAAGCTATTTCTCATCAGGCATAAATACAGCCTGATCAGTAATTAAACTGAATTATACTATCTGAATTATACTAACTGAATTAAACTAAATTAAACTATGAATTTGTGCAGTTCTTCTTTAAACAGGCTCAACTACATTTTGCTGCCTGTTCATTTCAGTGTCTCTTCATGTCACTGTGCCAGGAATAATAAAATTACCTTTTTGGGGGACCAAGTGTGAGCATACACACTGATCACATAGAGCAATAAAGCCTTGGTTCAGTGGTCACAGGTCACTAGGGGTCACTTCAGAAACCTTTTGTCTCCATCAGTGGTGCACATGTTGAAGGGACAAGCTGCACCTTGTGGCTGTGCACAGAACAAAGAGCACACAGGGCTCTCAAAAATAAAACTGTTAGTTTGTAATGACAATTAATGTAATCATCAGTATTTATTAACAATAATAAAATGCACAGTGATCACACATCAAGGGAAGACAAGACAATTAAATGCAATTTTATCCTAATTTGGCTGAGCATGAAAGGATAAGTCAGTGAGATTTTAGGACAGGTTGATATGCTTTATGTGAGTGCTTGTGTGAAAGAAATAGGAAATAATATTGCCAAAAGCAGTAGCTTATCCTTTTGAAACTGGGAAGATTTCAAGAGATCTTAGAGGGTATTATTAATAGAGGGTGTTGAAGAAAATAATAATTTGGTCTCTGGAAAAATGTCAGAAAATAGAGGACTGTTCATATTTTTAATTTTTTTTTGCTGGGTTTTAAAAATATTTTTGGTGGTTCATAACGGAAAATGAAAATATTTCACTTTATAATGGAAAAGGAATATGCTCCTGTTAGCACAGCCAAGCTCAGCACTAAAGCAGGTCCCCAAGTGCCACACCCATACATCTTTAAACTCCTCCAGGGGAGGTGACTCAGCCACTGCCCTGGGCAGCCTGTTGCAGTCATCAGCCACCCTTGCTGTGACAGCTTTTTTTTCTTAGATCAAATTTAACTTTTTGTGGTGCAACTTGAAGCCATTTCCTCTTTTTCTTTCTACTCAGAAAAGCTCAACCCCACCTTGCTACACCCTCCTGTCAGGGAGCCATAAGGTCCCCCCTGAGCCTCCCCTTTCTCCAGGTTAAACAACTCCAGCTGCTCCTCCTAAGATTTGTGCTCCAGCCCCTTCACCAGCTCTGTCACCCTTCCTTGGGCACACCCAACACACAAAACAATTCTCGGCATAAATAGAGCATTGGGCTGGCTCAGAAGCTCACCCTTTTTCCACTATATTGGTAGTAAAAGCAGCATTTCTCATTACCTTTCATTCTTGTAGAGGTTCTGCACAACTTCCAAGCCCATTATTTTTATTAAATGAAAGGCTTGTAATAATATATGGCATTGAAAGATTGGGGGAAAACCAATTCGATGGATCAGAGTCTGTCATGGCCTAAAAAAAAAAAAAAAAAAGACACAGAGTCCATCTTCTCTGAGTTTGGAAGGTTTTCCTAAAAAAATGGAGCCATGGAAGACAAATGAGCCACTGACTGTAAGGAAGAGTAATTACATTATAATAAATATTGCAGAAGACAGACAGTCAGCTTTTCCCTGAACATTTTAGAAGTTTCAAGATATATCACCCCTGCCATGACATTGAGCTGGGGCAGAAGAACCCACCCCCACTTGAGGGTCTGGGAAACCTCATTAAGCCAAATTCTGCTCCTTGGCACATTCCCAGGAGCTGTTCAAGGACCATATGGAGCCCTGCCTGCAGCTCACAAGGCCTAGAGTTTTGCAAATGCTTCACCAGAGTATAATAAAGATCTTGGAACATCTTGCATGCTGCAAGTGAGGAAATGGAGACACAGACAGAGACATTGTGATCCCCTCCCACACTGTTTTGAGGCAAAGATAAAACGTGCTTCACACCAGAGGCCACTCGTTCCATCTTTAGATTTTTGCTATTGCTATTTGTAAATATTTATCCATTTCCTATTCCAGATTCCTCCATTTTTTCATATTCCAAATATGGCTGAGAATGAAGGCTGTAGTAGCACAAAACAAATACATTTTTAGTTTTATTTTACTACACATGAGTGATGGCAAAACCTTCACACTGTAGAGGCATCTTTAAGAGCAATGACCACTCTGGCATGGAGAAACCATTTAAAACATGTAAGAATAGAGAGCTTGAACCTGCACATGCTGAGTGCTCACTTCCACACTGTGAGGAATTCCTCTATATGGAAAACATTCCTCATTTGTCGTGAAACAAATGGTTTCATAATCTGACACAAAATAGAGCAGAACAATTAATTGACTCAGCTGAAATAAATTAAAAAGTTTGCTGAACACTAGCAACATCAGAAGCCAGGTTCTATCCCCATTCTGTGTAATAAATGTTTGGGAACAAAGCAGAATAAAAGTGAAACATATCTTCATGCTTGTAGGATTGTAGGTAAGAAAGAGGTACACTAGAAAAACAAAGGAAAAGAAAGTACTTTTAGGGGAGAACAACTATGGAGGGAAAAAATGCATTGTCAAAGTTGGGACAAATTACTGTAAAACTAAGGGAACCTAAAGATAAAGCAGCTTCATGAAACCTGAAAATATAGAAAATAATTTTTCATAAAAATCCATCTCTACTTTCTATCGCATTATGCCCTTGGGAGTTGCTTATGTATTTTGTCTGCATAGAACAGAGTAAATTCATCTTTGGAGTATTTTGCTGCTGGCTGGGAAATCAAGAAGATGCTCATAAAGAAAAGCTACTAAGTGCATTTCCAACTCCCTGGGCTCAGCATTTTGAGTGGGAATGACTAGCTTTTAGCTAAAAGTGAACTGGAAATTTCATGCTAGGAGCTAAGAAATGGTATGTGGGAAAGCAGCAACAAGATTATTCTACTTTTCATCCTTGGTTCAGATCTATCCCACATGGCTGTTGGTCAAAAGCATTTTCCCATCCAGATGCATCTGGAGATAAGCCAGGATACTGGAGAGTCATTGCAGCTTGTGGCTGCCTGCAGCACATCCTAACTGGGGTTTGTGCTGCTGATTTGAGCAGAGAGTCTCACATTCTCTCCAGTGTGCTCAATGCAGGCAAATTCAGGCAAATACATCTCCGGTAGGAGCAGCCAGACAGAGCAATGGGAGCAGAGCTGCCTCTGTGTCCCAGCTCCAGCCCCAGCCCAACAGAAAGCCATTATTTTCCAGCCTGAAACCTCACTTGAGTTCTTGAAAATCTTCTGTGGGTGGTGATCAGGCCACCACCGTGATGGTGCTTCAGCCTGTTGTGAATTTGGAGTGGTGGCCCTGGCTCTGCTGGGTGGCACTGCTGTCCTGTTGTGTTCATAGGTCCCAGGATGAGGGAAGAGATGAATCAGACTCCATATTTCTTAGAAGACTGATTCATTATGATATGATATTAAATGCTATACTAAAACTATACAAAAAAGAATAGAGAGAAAGGATCCATCAGAAAGCTAGAAAGGAATGGAATGAATAATAAAAACCTGTGAAAATCCAACACAGCTGGGATTGGTCATGAAATAGAAGCCGCTCACGTGGACCAATCAAAGATGCACCTGTTGCATTCCACAGCAGCAGATAATTATTGTTTTTCTTTTCCTCTGAGGCTTCTCAAGAGAAAAAATCCTGGCACAGGGATTTTCATAAAATATCGTGGTGACGCTGTCCCTGCCACCCCAGCTCCTTGGGAACATGTCTCTGCCAGCACCTTCAGGCAGGGAAAGGTCCCTTGCTGGTTTGTGAGAGTCGGAAGATGCTGTACACAGTGATTTTGACTGTTTGTGTTTGCTGTGTTATAACAAACTCTGAGGCAATAATTACTTCCCTGAGGTAATATAACTGCACTCACAGCATGGGAAATTTGATCTGCCCACGTCCTGGTTTTGGCCACAGCTCATGAAATCACAACCCTCAAATGCAGGGCCTGGATGAAAGGGCCATTCTCCTCTACCTACACAGCTATTTTTGGTTCTTCAAGGCTTACAAATAAAATAATCTTTGAGAGTGAAATTGATCAGGAGTTCTTTCCCAACCACATGGCAAGCTCTTGGGGAGACAAGAAAAGTCAAAATCATTTTTGAATCACAATTCTGAGTTTGAAGTATTCAAAAATGAAACCATGTTCCTACAAAAACAGATACACAAATACTCTGAGTTTGATCCTGTCCCTGGAGAAGCATTCATAGCCTCAATGATTTCCATGGAGTTATGCCAAATTACACAAGCTGGATATTTGCTCTAGGCCGTTTGGCTATCACAAACAGCAGCTACATGATAAGGATCACAACATATTTCTGAAAGGAGGGCAAGTGTCACTGATAGACTGGTTGCAAAAACGTCATTCATTAATGAAAAGGTCACGAGTGACCACAAGGGATACAAGTGAAGTATTTCACTTCTTTGGAGCATCACTTTGAAATCCTGTTAATTGTATCACCCAAACATTTTCCTAACTTGTTCCAAGGTCTGTCTTCCTGCAATTTAAGGTCTGTGTTAGGGAACCCAGGTTAAAAAGAGCCTCCCCTTTCAGCCTCTAAGCCTGAGTATGTGCAGGGGAGGCGAGGACTAAAGCTGCAAGGGGAGAGGGAACCTGGGCATTGAAAGGTGCCCCAGACCAAAGACCAGTATGTGCAAAACACAGCTCTGAGTGCAGCAGTGGTGCTCTGAAAAGTAGGGAATTACCTGCTCAGGGAATTAGAGACTACATTTTGAAGCAGCACACGCTTAGCAGTGTGAGCCTGTAGAGACTTAAAGCACAAAGTGTTGCCCAATCCAGAGCACAGTAGCATCCTTAGGAAAAAAGAGCTCCAAAGAAAATGAAGTCAAAAGAGATGCAATCTCACAGCATCAAGCATGAAATGACTGAATACTTGACTTCCTCAGTCACTCCTACCTTAGGCAATGAAAGCAAGATTACACTACAGGGTGAGAAGGAAAAATTATGAGAATTGTGGAAATAAATCACAGTGTTTCACTTGTCCATGGTGTGCAGGTTTTTCTCAGAATCCAGAAAAAAAATTTTGTTCTTGTTCCAAACACAAACAAGGAATGTGTCCTGAATAAGTGCAAAGTTTTAAGTCTGTTTTTCCAAGATAAAGAGCTGTAGCATAAGTAAGAACACTCTAAAGTCCTACTTTAGGCGTCACAAAAACTGTCTAACTCCTTGATTTGGACAGCACCAGAGGTGAAGTTCTCCTGTTCTTGCACTGTACACAATCCAAAATGAAATTAAATTGTAAATCAATTGCAAAACACTGAAGATTTTATGAAATGTAACTTTGCCCCCTCTTCCACCCAGCTGATGTTAATGAGCAAGTATGAATGGGTAGTACCAGAATCCACTCATGGTCGGGATAACCCCAAGGTATTTGTACAGTTTTTCCTGTTCCCTGCCTGACCTGCTCTGCTTTATGTCAGTGTCTAGTTGGAGGGGGAGGATTTGTCTTTCTGTGCCATGGTTTATGTAGTGTCACAAATGCTGATATTGATCTCTTGCAGCCAAGGTTTCTGTTTGATCTCACCAGTGTAAGAGCATGTGTGTTATTTTCATCAGGGCCTTTCCAGTCACTTGATTCATTTGTTTTGCACAAAGCAGGATTGTAGCCGGGCAGTGAGAAGGGGGAAGTTGTATGTGCAGAGCAAGATTTAGCAATCCCTATATTTCCTGTAAGACAGAGGCTATTTTTAGTTTGGCTTTTTATGCTTTCTTTGGGGGGAAAAAAAGGTATCTTGCCAAAGCAGAGGGCAATGGCATCTAATTTTCCTATCCACTGCTTGTAAAATATTTGATAAAAAAAATTTACCTTCTCCCTTCTTAATTCTCAGATAATCCTGGGACAGAGTAATCTTGTTCTGAGTGTAAATGTCACTCCTCTCCCAGTCAGAGGAAAGAACTGCCTTAGACAAAACAGCACATCTCCATTTTTCACAACAGCATTGCTTTCCCACTGGTTGTTTAAAAGGCAAAACAAATGTTTTGCCTGTGGGAGCAATTTAAGATGAGATAAACTGTGGGTATTGGCCTCTCAAAGGTCATCCCACGCTGATGTTACATCCTTGTTCTGGTGGTTTGTGAACTTTCCTGTAGCAACACCCATAGAAATGGTTTAGTTATGGATCACCCAGCAGGATTATGAATCTGTACCACTGTCACAGGTGGGTATTCTCCTAAGTGGGCTCTGACTCCCTTGCCATTTGCATTCTTGGAAGGAGGAAAATCCTTAGAGAAGCAAATCAAAGGTATTAGTAGGAAACAACTCATATTCATCTGCAAGAAGCAGGAAAAAAGTAGAAATCCCAATGTTTTGAGATGACATCATCATCATCCTCAGAGGACCAGCTGAGCATTATCACAGGGCCATCCTTACTCCAAGGCTGTGGGATGCAAACTGAGGTGCCAAGTCCCATCAAAAGTCTCTCTGGAGTGGATGTTGAGGGAGATTAAGACTGGTCTGTTTCAAAACCAGAGTCCAGCGTGCCTGCACGTGGGAATGAGGGGTGCACATTCTCTGTGTCCAGCCAGGGCTCTGTGAAGTTGCTTGAACAGAGTCACCTGGTGCCACCTGGGACAGCTGCAGGAGGCTGGCTGGTGTGGGACAGGACCTGTCAGGACCTGTCAGTGCTTTTCCAAGTGGCTGCTGGAGCCACATAAGGCACTACAGGGAATTTCTAGCACCTCTTGGTACCTGAACCACTCCACTGCCCCTCGTGCAGTTCAGCCAAGCAGCAAGCACAGCCCAGGAGGCAAATGGCTCTGGATTCCAAAGAACTGAGCCAGCAGCACAGATTCTCTTACTCAAAATGTTTTCCAAGGCAGAAATTTGCCTGGCAGAAAATAATTTCCTCCCTGCAATTGACCTAAAGAGTGGGAACAGGGTATCTCAGTGCCTTTCTCTTTTCCTGCCTTCTTAAACTTTTAGACCTCCTCTGACACCATGAAACGAGAAAAATTTCAAAGTTCTCTGTGGGGAGAGTGAGTCCACCTCAAGGTCTAGAAAACAACTTGATATCCTGAAATGTTGAGCTGTGACAACCAGCCAGCCTACTTGCTTGTCAATTCCTGTCCCTGGTTCCATTTATCTTCCTCAGATATTCTCCTAGATATCATTGGAGGCCGTATTTAAATAGCAAAGACATTTTTGACATTACTCAGGAAGAACAGCATCATTATTCTAGTGCTTTACAGCCCCCAAAGGCTTCAGAACCCCCAGGCGTGGTGGTTTGCAGTGCTGCAGGTCCCTGGTGTCTAATCCTGCAAGTAAATATGTGACTCATTCATCCTACAGCAGTGTGGGACCATAAATATCAGGCATTTCTGGTAGGCCACGTTCATGTGTAACTGACAAACACAGGTCTCTGGGCAGTAAACACTCAAACCTGAAACAACCCCAGCCTGAATCCAGGAATTAAAAGCTTTGCTGTTCTGTAGAATTTCCTGTTCCAAGGTGGACTCTGTAGTCAGTACATCAAGAGTGGTCCCTGATGAGAATTATGCTGTCTGACTTTCATAACAAAAGTATATAACAAGTATTAAATGAGCTTTGTTCTTGTTCATGTCTTTGTATCCTTTTAAGGCCAAAAAAATACGTTCATTGTGTCATGAACTGTTTTCAGCCAAAATATGCTTGGCAGATCCTAATTAGTACATTCAAGGGGCAGTTTTAGCACAGTTTCCCACATACACTTCTACAGAAAGTGTGTTCCAAGGGGGCTATAAAATCAAAGGAGATTTTGCACTGAAAGAACATTTCATTGTTTATCTGTGCTCAAGGTTACCTGGGTGTTATGTGTTCTCTCCTGGCAGAGAAGAATGAATTTAAGTGGGAAAAATACCAGGAATCTTTCAGGTAGAGGGCTGCATCATCCTGGACATTTTTTCTTAGCAAATCAAATTCAGTGATATTAGCCCTAGCAGAGCTAGAAAGAGCTCAAGAACACATAAATGCTTCTTTGCACTCATTTAATTTCCACCTAAACTATTCACTACTGTGATGAAAGTCAAATACAGCCTAGAGATAGCACTCCAGAAGTACCACTAGAGACTCCAGCATTGCAGGTACATTGACAACTGCAGCATGAAAATCCTGCTAGTTCACAAATTAATGGTAGCTTTGGAAACCAAATTCTAACACAATAGCTCTTCAGGGGACAGTCTGGAGGAGGAAAAGCATTTTAATTTGGTTTTGACAAGCTCATTTGTTTCCTCAGCCCCCTTTTTGCTAGCATCCACTTCAAACCAGGCACTTTGGGAGTGCTCTCACTCTAGTACAGATCTGAGGATACATGGCACATTTCAAACCTTTAATCACAGCATTCTTCATCACCAAATTTAGTTCTTGCAATTAAAATGTCAAGCTTCATGGGTTGCACTGATTTTCTAGAACAGCCTCATGCTCAGCTACAGCTTTGACAGGGATGGCTCCTTACAGTGCTTGCTCTTCCCTTGCCCTGCTCACATCCTAGGATCAATAATCAATATTCAGAAGCAAAAGCTCTCAGCCTGAAAGACATAATCAGCTGTGTGCAAATCCTGGTGACATCCAGAGGGTGCAATAGGTGTAACTTTCCAGCAAACCCTCAAGCTCTGCTGCTCAGGAAAACACAGTTCTCTGTTACAGGAGCTGCCAGTCTCCCACTCCCCCGAGTCAGCAGCACAGCAGCTTCTCCCTGTGATGAGTTTCCTGCAGTGCAGCAACTCTTCAAGCTTCAGCTTCTAACTAGAGTATGAAATTTAATGAGAGCTGAAGCCCAAAGGAGGAGAAGCAATATCAGCAAGATGGGCAAAGAGTTCATCCTCCTCAAACCTTCCTATACTGGAAGAGAAATAGGCACTTATGCCACAGAGTTTTGGTTCCAGGGTAAATGTTGTCCAATGGATACATTACACAGGTTTAGGGTCAAACATTAAAAATACTACAATAAAATTGTACTGCACAATAATTCACTCTCAACATAATTCCTACTGAACTCAGAATTGAGATTTTTAAAAAATCAGAGAGGGGCACTACAGAAAAATTAGAGTTCACAGCAGACTCTAGAGTGCAGGATAAATATTCATTATGAATAGGAAATAGAACATGTAATTGTGAAGGGAAGGGTGGAATCTAGTCACTTCTTCATGTTTCTCTAAAAATTACAATCTGAGAACCTCACTCTCTGAAAAGATTAAAAACAGGTAGTATGTAGCTCATGCCAGTCAGAGGTCACTGACCATTTTCCCCCCTGCTCAGAGCCAGTGAGATCTTGACCTGCTCCTCCCAGGGCTTTCAAAACCCAGGCATGAAGCAGTCAGAGTGGTCACTCCCTCCTTGTAACCTCTTTGTAGACAACTGGAGAGCACAGAAAGGCACCCAGAGTGCTCTCAAATTCTGTCACTGCTCTTGTGGGACTCATCTCTGACATCAAACCCATTAAAAGTGCATTTTCTCTGGTATCCAAGAGATATTCTTTGCAACTCAGAGCTTAAAGAAACAGGAGTCAGTTTGGGACTTGGTGACCATTTAATTGTATGTGGTTCCTTTTCCCGTGTTACCCAAATGCACAAATATGAACCATGCACATGACTCCAATTTAGCTAAAATATATATATATATAGCCAAATATATATCAGAAATACATAAGCAGATTTTAAGGTAAGGTACAGCTATAGAAAAAGATTCTTGCAACATCTAGACACATCACTGCAGGCAAACTATTTTGAGCCAATATTTTTACCCCACCTGCCTCCTGAGTTTTTGGCATGCCCCCGCTGTCGTGCACCTGGCACTGCTTGCTGCTTTAAGTGAATGCTGTTGCTGCAAGAGAGTGATCTGATGGCAAATTGAAGGAGCATTTAATCTAATCAATTCTTGCTTTGAACTCCTGCCTGCCAGATTACAGTGCTTACACAGTGCAGCTGCTCCTCCCGAGCCTGCACTCGGGGCTTTGCTCCAAGGAGAGCTCGGGGCTGGGGCTGCCAGATGTGCAGAAACATCTGGGGGCTTTGCTGCAGCTCATCTCTGCTTGCACAAGGAATACCAGAACCCTAAGAGAACTTGCTGTCAGGAAAGTTCAGTGTTTTACTCCTGATCTCACTCAAAGCCAGCCAGAACAGAAGCATGTGAAAGAATTAAAGAAAAAGTAAGCAAGCAGAACTTTCCAACATCAAAAGGAGTGCTGAGCAATTTCAGCTCACTGAGAACCTTCAAGAAACAAATAGATAGATTAGTTTGAATGAAACCAGAATGGTTTTCAAAGTAAGTCTGAATGCTCTTTTTCCTCATAGAACTCTAATTAGTGAATGCAATATACTTCATATTTTATGAAACAAAAAACACAGGCAATAAAATCTTAACTTTACTAAAAAATTTAGCCCATGCAGTAAAATATCACAAAGTAGCATTACCTGATGGAGTCCAGAACTGGAGATTTCTTTTTATGTCATCTCTGCAGGGTGGCTTTCAGCAAATCATTTCACATCCATATAACCCATGTCTATCAAAAAATGGCAAAATAAAGTCTTCTAGTTAATAAATCATCTTGCAGAACTATGGGTGCAAACAAAATTATCTAAGAGCTCATACCAAATACTTATTATCAGCTTGCTTGTGTAGCTGAAAACATCACATGGATAAAGGCTACAAGCAATTAATTGGAAAGCAGGAAAGATCAATCGCTTATCAGCAATAAACTGGCAGAATATTTTGGGAGGTCTTGCAGAGTTCAGGAACCCAAAATTTAGCTTATAGAAAATCAAGGTCACAGCAGAAGGAAGGCAAAACAGATCCTAGGTAAGAAACTCAGAAAACCAGATAAAAAAGCTGCAACATTATATGATTGTAAAACACAGCAGCATGCACTTGGCTTTTTGTGAATGGAAGTTTACATTGACATAGAAAGAATGTAACAAAAATATGAAGCATAAATGTTGTTTCAGTACTTAAAATATAAGTGCATTTATGCAGGGCTTTCTTTCATTAATCTCATAGGTTACTGTAGGCAAAATGGGTATAGTGGAAGAAAAAGGACAATTAATAAGGAAAAAATTATGGGCTCAGTGAGTGAATATATAAAAAAAAGGATGAGAATAATCAGAAAAACACCAATAGTAACAAAAACTAAAGCTACTCTTTAAGTCTTACTCAACCCTCTTTTTATAAAGGGAACACACCAAGTATTTTATTTATTTATTTACTTACTCTAGACTATTCTAAATGCTATTAACTATAGAACAAACATCCCTGCGTTGTTTGTGGAAACCAAGTGAAAGAATGCAAAGCAAATATGCAAGTAAACTAATAACCAGTGTTTATTCAATTACTGTTTTGTGCAAACAAGCAGAGTGATTTAATATCAGTTTGTAAACATCTTACCCAAACTGCATTTCCAGTTGATCATCTGCATGCAAATCAGTTTAAAATAAGCACATGCAAAACCAGGCCAAAATTCAAAGGAAAAAAGCCCTCAAAAATTCAATAAGAAGGGATGAAAAAGGATGAAGAAAATCAAGTAAATGATAAAGCAATTGTTCAAACTTTTTCTCACTAAACAATGTTAGAAAACTGTCAACCAGAGAAAAACACACACACAAAAAAAATCTACTCATCTTGTATAAACTCACTTGTGAATTGATAAGGAAAGATTTTAAAGAAGACTGTCTGCCAAGAAGAGAAGTGGAAGTCCCAGCTGCAATTAAATATATCGACTACTCTTCCTCTGGAAGGAGGAGAGCCAAAGCTCCTCTTTGATCTCTCCCAAAACTTCCCCTTTTCTGTGGCTCTTCCAGTGGAGACCACCTGGCTCAGGGCAGGCTGAATTTGGAGCAGTGAGGGGCTGGAGGTTTTAGGGCTTGCAGCTGTTTCCTTCAGGTGCTTGCAATGAGGGGGAAAGGATCTGTTTGAGGAAAGAAGGAGTGTCCCAGGTGAGGATCTCCTTTCCTGCTGCCAGGGCACTCAGGGAGGGGAAAAGGGCAATAATTGCCCTCATATTATTATAATTATTAGTATTAGTATTAACAATACCATGAGAGGGTCTTACAGTGTCCATTGATGGCCTTGCTCCTGTGAAAGAGGGTAAAACAGAAGAGAATCTACTTTTCAAATGTAGAGGTTATTATTTTTGAAGAACAAACCGTGTAAACTGTAGATTGTAGTCAGGTATCCCCAGCTGCAGATCTGCTTTCCTGGGACAGTTAAAGCATGCATGAAACTGAGCACATTTTACTGAAATATTTGCATTGTTCCCCAGCCAGTTTTCAGGTTCCTGAGTTTTTCTACCCCACAGGTATTGCTTGAGCAACGATTCAGCTTTCCTATTAGGATACCCCAAGCATGGGGAATTTCTAGGACATGATGAGGCACCTCATGAAAGGACAAAGCAGCTGAGTAATTTGTTTTCAGCACTTTCCCTCAGACACACATGTCCCTTATTCTGTCCTCTCTCCTGAGGTGCACACCCCCAGAAGCTGCTGCCCCTGGAGGTGCCCTTCAGCACGTGGCCCTGGGCTGGGCAGCTGCTCTGCTGCAGGGATCTTCTTTGTCCCACATCTCCTGAGAGGAATCCGGGCTCTTCTTTGCAATCTGCCTCGTGCTGGAAATCTCCTGAGTGTTATTAGATTCTGTAAGAGCTGACCTTTAAAAGTCAGCGGTGCAATTAAGCAATCTGGGCAGCTCTAGGCCAGCAGCTCAGCTGGTCCAGGAGAGGCAGGAACCAGACAGTTCACTCCTGACTAATGCCATTACAGGAGGACAGGAGGGGCACCCAGACACTCTAATTAAACAGCAGCAGATCTGCTCAGCAGGCTGTTATGATTGAGTGCAAAGCAGAGAGACAGTGCAAGACATGACAGAATCCCTGGGCTTGGTCCAGTTATGTGTCACAGCCATTTCTGGGTGGTTGTTGGCAGTAGTTTCTCATAAAGCTGGTAAAAGGAAGGGAAGGTGTCCAGGGAAATGGGGATCCATCACCGCCAATGCTCTGAAGGCCTCTGTCTGTACTCACCTTATCAAAATCAATGTATTAAAGCACTTGCAGAATGGAAGAACAGGTGGTGTGGTGAGGGGATTGCCCTCACTGTCAGTGTGGGACTCCCTGCTCTGCTTTCAGGAATTCCTGCATGTCAGAAACAGCCCTGCATGCCACGGAGCCCCTGGGATCAGAGGAGTCACTTGCTCAAGTCTGACCCTCAGTTTCCTTGCCATAGGTCAGGAGCCTCTGGCCAGTGCTCAGTGGTCACTTCTCTCTCCCCCTGTCCCCTCTACCTTAGATATGGACTCAAACAGCAAATCAGTATCCTGCAGAAAGGTGAACCTTGCAATTCTGTTGGAGTGGTTTGCTTTTTCTGGTGTGTCAGATGGCTGGAGCTGTGGACTGGCTGCATTTGTCCGTGTCAGTGTTTGCTGTCCTTTCCACTTGGGTTCTGCTGACATTTCTTGCTTCTTTCTCTCTCCTGCTCACAGTAAATTGCCTCTGGTTCCATGCAGACTTTTTCTGTTAACAAATGAAAAAGCTCAGATTTAAAATTAACTGCTTTTTACTTGTGTCAAGTAGGGCAGGCCTGAACTTGGCTTTTATTTAGGCTGGTAAACTATTTACTCTGCAGTACATATGGAAGTCAAAGCTGGTGGTTGGGGATTCTTTTGGCCCCTCATTTCTCTCATCTCTTACTCAGAGAAGCAAAGTTTTCTGAACAGTTTCCTGTGAAAGAACCACATTTACTCACAGAGAGCCTTGGACTGTCCCTAACCTTCCTACAGTATGCCAAAAAGACCCTCCAGGAGCCCAAATATCCTTCATGTTACTGAAAGCTGAATACATTCTTAAACATGAGCATGGGCTCCTTGCAACTCTTTACCCCAGGGACAGAGGTAGAGATAAATTACAATTAATCCAGATTATAATCCAATGCAAGAACCTAATCCATCAACTAGGCAAAAATTTATTGGAGAAATTACCCTTGTGAGGCCAAAATAGCAAATAGATCCCTGACACATCTTAGATATCAGCCTAAGATTCCCAGTTTTTTTGAATTCATCCGATTGTGCAGGTGGCCAAATATACATTTGATGTCTGTTAAATTAGATGGCTGCAAAGCTTGGGAGCCAATTTATTTAGGTTGAAGAACCTTGTTCAAAATCATTTAAAACTTCATACTAATTTCCCAGTATGGAGTACCTCTCTTACTTGTCTTTTTTTTGGGGTACTGCCAGTAGAATTTGCAGCTGAAAAATATACTTCTTTCATTTGCAAAAAACATTGTTAGCACGATTACCTCTGAGGAAACAAAAACCTGTAAACACTTTGGTACTTGTTCCTGATTTATTTCTGTGGTTTTCACATCTGCTCTTCTGTCCCATATAACATACTCTTGTTCATCCAGTTCCATATTTATCCACAAAACTGCTAATTGATTTAAGTGGAAGCTGTAGGAATAATTACATGTATTGATATAAAATCTGTAATGAAGGTCTAAGCTGGCATAGATGCAGTAGAACTTGCAAAGCTAGTAGGGGGTGTACCTCTTCTTGGAAATAATAAAAATGACAGAAAATTCAAGTTGCAAACAGAGATTGAGGGCCAAAATTGTTACTATGTGTATGTTTCTAGAGCTGCAAAAAAGTGCCAGGAAAATCTGATTAGGTCCCTATTTGCATGTGAACATCTTCAGTAGATTTATATTTAAGATGAATGAGAATTTTTGACTGAGGCTAATGTTGGAATTGGACCTTTGGAAAAAACCTAACCTCACTGAAGCAATTGGGAAATCTGTCAAATACCTTTTAATGATTTCTGATTCTTTTAGGTCAACCATAGACCAAAAGACATTGTAGAAATTTGCCCAGATTGGGCTTTTGGTGACAAATATACTTCATGGTCTTCCAGAGCAGTGGAAAGATCATTTTGCTAGGGATAGGTGGAAAAGGCCCATGATGTGTGCAGCCCTGCACCAAGCCTATGGAGTGACCAGGTACTTTATCAACCCTCTTTTTATGACACTTTACTGACCAAAGGAGGGGAGAAAAACCCCATAATTCCATCAATTCAATCCTGTTGGAGAGAAACATAAGAAAGTTTATCTACTAATTTTACATAAGTCTTAGCCTTGTCCTCTGTGTGGGTGGATCACAGCTGACTTGCCTGTGCTAGAGAATCAAGACTCAGATACAGAAATCAAAAGACCTGTGGGAAATATGGCCAGCACTGTTTGGATGAGTAAGAGGAAAGAAAGGATATGAGAACATCATTACTAAGAACTAGCTTGAACCTTAGTTATCAGAGAAGTGTTCATATTTTTTTGTCTAGTGTAAAAAGAAGGTCTTCCAAAAAGGGCAGAAGAAATATAGATCAGGAAAAATAAAGGGGAAGGTTGCCATGAAATTTTACCTAAATCTGAAGTATTTCAGGTTTTTTTCAGAAAATGGGAGGGCTCACTGAGAGGGAGATAGCCTAAAATGGCAACATTTTCATGAAAAAAGTTCCAATCAAACCCCTGCTGGCAAGGGCAACATGATGCTATCAAAACTCATTTTTCTTTACATACTTTTTCTAATTCCCTTACAGAACTTCAGCCACCCTGCCTTGTCCCCAGGCTGTGATTTCACTAAACCAGTGCTCTTACCATGGCCCATTTGGCACAGATTCCTGAGTGCCACCATGACACCCCTGTGGCTTAATTCATTAATTGCCTGTTGTGGTTTACAGCACAGCCATCTGCCATTCATAAGGCACTCCTGTGGGAGAGAGCTTCAGTCTGGTGGGGCAAAAACCAGCTGAGTCTACTCCTAGCCAGCATTTATTGTCCATGTTTCCTTAGCTGTGTGGTTATGGATGTCTGTGGGATGCTGTTGTACTCCTCTGTTAGGCCATGTGCTTTCTTTAGTAATTAGGTTTAAGATCTTGAGGAGTGAATAAATGGGGCTTTGGCTTAGTGAGAAGGCACAGAGAGGCTGGTAAGCACTTGGAGTGATGCCTTGGACCAAAAGTGGACAATTGTAAAGTATCTGCATCCAAGGGATTTCCAGCAGGATCCACAGCAAGTGTCTGAACCCTGCAGCAGTTAGTGGGGAGTGGCTGGGATGCTGCAGCAGCACCATCCAGACAGCTGTGGAAGGGTCACACACACAGGACAGCAATTAAAGATTAGAGAGAAAAAAAAGTTTTTGAGGAGTTCTCCACCCAAAAAGTCAAAACTTGGCCTAGCAGTCCTCTTCCCAATGATTATTGAAGTGCTGTAGTTTAGCCAGGTCTCACAAGAGAATGACCAGGAGGCAGCCTATCCCCACAAGAGCTGCTGGCATGTAGCAGTTGTACTTTAATTTACATGCAAGATGATTTTCCAGACACAGGCAAGCTTTCCCAAGCCATGAAGAGCATAGGAAGAACTTGAAAAATCAGTGAAATATTTGCAAGAACCCTCACACAGAAGACTTTGGAGAGACGAGAAGCTCTCTCTTTTTAGGAGACTCCACTCTACAATTCAGGAACTTAAGCCAAGCCTCCTTGTTTTTAGCTATGGCAGGCCCTGGGATTTCAGTCTTAACTTCTTTCCTGTATGGTTGAGTCTGCTGCCCATATCAGTTTGAGAAGATCACTTCTCTCACTGCATCTAAACAACTCCCTGGGGCAGGAGCTTCAACCTACACAGAGAAAAGCTTTGATGACTCCAGTAGGTTGTGCCTCAGGCTGCATTGAAAGAAAGAAGAATTCAGTACAAAAGTCATGCCAGAAATATACCCAGCTGCTCTGAGCAATGGCAGGGCACTTCCCAGCTGCTGAACAATTTAACAGCCCAATCCAAAATAGCCTCCTGATGTGTGTTTCACCAGGAATAATTTCAGTGGCACGTAAATTTTCTACCCTTTCATTGTCAGCTTGATTCCCAGGAATGTTTTTCTTTTTTTTCCAGCACACAGCTCTCTGTCTCAGTGGTTTATCTGATAGTAGCTTGCATTGGGCCTGATCTGATAGTAGCTGCTTCTCTGCTTTCCCAAATTCACAGTCCTGGTCTTATCTGCCCTAGCAATGCCTGATATATCTTTATATGTTGAACTTTATCTGGTTAAAATGAGAGTACATTGTTTGCCCTGTGCTCTAAGGTATGCCCCATGCTCATGGCCTTAGAGCAGTGAATTATTCAGCTCTTCTCGCCACTTCTCTTGGGCTAAACCCTGAAGAAGGGGAGGGAAGAGAATCAGAGAATGGGGTGGAATAACAAAATTCCTGCTTGAGCTCTGATCTCCACGGCAATGGTGAGAGCAGGAGTTGCTGCTTCAACTGCTGGTTCTTCAGAGACTGCTGAAACTTCAGACCATCTCTAACACCAGGACAGCAGGTGGGGCAGACAGAGAGGAGCAGAGCAATGCTGCTGGGGGGCACAGGAGCAGGATTGCTGGGTTTGACTGTCCCCCCCTAGGGCTCCATCACATCTGCCCTGGGTGGATGAGCAGGAGGTGCCTCAGCCCTCCCAGGTGCTCTTCCATCTAAAGATAAAGCCTCCAGGGCAGGACACTAATTAGAGTAGATTTAAAGACTATATCTCTTCCTCTATATGAAACCAAAAGAGTAAAGGAGGGACTTAAGACTAGTTTAAAAAATAACCCTTGCTCCTGTAAAAAAGGTCAGCCAAGCTTTCAGCTTTGGCTGAGCTCAGCTGGAGCTGAAGAGTTCACCCCACCCACAGCAGGGTCATCTGTGAGACCACAAGGCTCATCTTTACCTCCTGGGGAGGCTGTGCCAGGATGCATCAGGAAAGTTAAAAATGCCATCTAAATTTGCTTCCTCTTTTAAAAGCAGTAAAGAACTGAGAG
Organism: Passer domesticus; assembly: GCF_036417665.1. Taxonomy (NCBI): domain Eukaryota; kingdom Metazoa; phylum Chordata; class Aves; order Passeriformes; family Passeridae; genus Passer; species Passer domesticus. The sequence goes on along the minus strand of NC_087478.1, from coordinate 79,086,206 downwards.
TTATAGACTATTCTTGCAGTCTGTAAGCAGCTTCTAAAGGTACATTTGTGAAAGCATTGTTTCAGCATCCAAGTGCTATTTATATTTGTAAAACACTTCTGCTTTGTCAGCATCAGTCTATCTGCAGTGATAATCCATTTATACCAGCAGCAATAGCATTACACACAAGTTCCAGATGAAACCAGAGAATGGCCAGGGAAACTAAAGACCAAAATTTTTAACAGCTGCTTGGAGACTGAAAAAGGAAGACAAGCTGCAAAAAAATTTCTAGAAATGCCCTAGTGTAAGGGAAATCTCCAGGTGTAGCAACAACAAACCAAATAACAACAAAACCAATGAAAACAAACAAAAAAGAACCAAGAAAAAAACCCCACAACAAACCAATTTTGGGAAAAGAGCATCTTTTGAATCAGGAGAATTTAATTAAATCCAGATAGAGTCTATCCCCACACACAAATGAATCAATATGGCTGGGTGGGTGCACTTAGAGAGCTACAGACTGGGGAGTGACAAGAGGCTTGGAGGGCAGGAATGGGTGGGACTACACTGGGAAAGGGCATCCTTTCAGCTCTACAACGTTTAAATACTTCTGGGCACCATGCTGACTACCTCTCTGTTCTGCCAGTGACACTAATAGTGCTGAAAAGTGCCCATTACTCTGGGCAAAGCAAAATGTAAAGCACAGTGAAGGAAGGAATGTAAACCACCTCTTGGACTGGTTCCCCAGGCACTGCACCAGCTTTCACCATGAGCAATTGGAGGTTTTTTAACTTGTTAAATTTGGAGTCCCAGGACTGTGTTGCTTCATCTCTCATTGTGAGCAGCTAAGAAAATGCAGATTACTGCAGCCACTCCAGGGCACTCTGCAGGGCAGTAACAGGAGAAAGAAATGTATACTGTGTTGTTCAACTGCTGTCAGAGAGACTGGAATTGTTTATGTGCTCTCTGCTCACTCTGGAAAGAGCTTGGGGTGAAACTGAGGAAGTGTTCTTAAAACAAAGCATTAGAAGGAAAACTTAGCCCTGAGAGGTTGTCACGCTGGCCTGAGAAAATAATAGAAGCTAATTATTATATGTGTAGGGAATGCCCCAATGAAGGCAGGAATGATGAATCTGATTCCATGTTCTCAGAAGGCTAATTTATTATTTTATGTTACTATATTATATTAGAGAATACTATACTAAACTATACTAATGAATACAGAAAGGATACTTACAGAATGATAAAAAGATAAGAATGAAAACTTGTGACTCTCTCCAGAGTCCCAACACAGCTTGGCACTCTTTGGCCAGAGAGTGAAAACAACTCACAGCAGAATCCAATGAAACAATCACCTGTGGGTAAACAATCTCCAAACACATTCCACATGTGAGCACAACACAGGAGAAGCAAATGAGATAAGAATTTGTTTTCCTTTTTCTCTGAGGCTCCTCATCTTCCCAGGAGAAAATCCTGGGTGAAGGAATTTTTTCAGAGAATGTGAATGCCACAGCTAATATCATCATAATTGCAAACTTCCTTGGAGCTGCATGATCTCTGAGCCCTGACACTGCTGCCCACTGTGGTGGTGTGTATCCACCAAGGTTCAGGATGGAGGGGAGGGTCCTTGAAGGGGAAGATTCCTTTGCCAAACTGCTGTGGGATCTTTAAAATCCCCCTGGAACAAACAGGAACTTGGTGTTTTCAGCCTCATGTAAAAGGAATGAAGAAAATCCCATCACTAAGGTCACTTCAAAGTGGATAAACCACTGCATGAGATAATGACTGAAAGAGCCCTGAATATATGACTTGTTATATATCTTATCTGTGTAATTTCTATGGACGAGAGAATCTCACCCAGATAACACCTCAGACTTTTGGAGTGCAACTCATTATTTAGCATGGAGAAAAGCTCCCTCTAAATGCAGGCTTTTAACTAAGTACAGCTGATTGCTCAGCTGAGACCAGAAGAGCACTCCCTTTAGCTCTTGCACTCTGGGGAGGCAGGGCCAGGTCTCCTGGCAGCTGTGATGAACATCATAAACTAAGTTATGTTAATCCTCCAAGTTCCAGACTTGAGATAAGTCAGAGGTTTTACAGCACCCATTATCTACTACTGTGGCTTTTATTTTGTTTGAAGCCATGCAATGTTTATTAGCTGAATGCCCTTAAGCATTGAGAATGAAAGCAGATATTTACCATTTAAATTTAGATCATGCTTCCCCCCTGTCACACACACACACATAATTTTAAAGTTTACTCTGAACAGTTCCCAGGATTGTGTGTCCAGATTCCAAGCAGAAGGCTAATAATAACCCCTACATTATTATAGGCACCAAATGGGTGCTCATAAAACCATAGTTGCAGCCAGAGATGGGAGATGATAGTTGTTTATCAAAACAATGAATTAGTTGAAATTCATTTTGTGCTGTCACTAGCACTGGGAGCCAAGCACAGCACTCTGTAGTGCACTGACTGGACCACTTAGCAGTATTTATCCCTGCCCATTACAGCATGGCCTTGTAGGAAATCACTGCTTCCAGGATCTGGGATTAATCATCCTCCTCCTGACAGAGGTTGTATGGGATGAGCAGTGATGGGAGCCCAGGCAGAGCACCAGCTGGGCTTCAGACATAAACTGGCTTTGCTCACTGGTGGTTTGTGAAGAGCTGCTCTCCACCCACACCCATTCCTCCAACCTGCTCCACAAAAGAAAAGTGATGCTGGGGATATACCCTGAGACACCATCAGGTACCAATTCCATCTTCCCCAGGGTCACTTTTCTGCCTCCAGGAGCAATCAGCAGCAGCACGTTAGGAAACCTTTGCTCAGACTGAGCTTTTCTTTTCATCTAATCATTTCTACACTTTGCAACACATTTATTTTTACTGTGAGAAAGATGTGGTCCGCAGTGTTTGCCTTCCATTTCACTTCAGTTGTTGATCACAGTGTTTCTATCATTCTCTTTTATCATCCTGCAGCATTGCAAACCCTACTGTGGAAATACCTCCTAAAGAGTTTCTCTGCTCCTCCTGCTGTGTCTCTTAATTCTCCAGGTGTAAAGGCAAAGCTGTTTGCTCTTTAAAAAAAAAATTAAATTCCTGGTACAAACAAAAGTTCAAGGTTCCAGGTGGCTAGCAAATAACAGGAACAAGTGTCTTTACAACACAGAGAAAAAAGGGAGGGTAAAAAAAAAAGAGAGGCATAGCTATGAGAATAATAGCTGATTTTGAAAAAGATGGGTTCCCCTGAATATTATGTTGTGCACCGTGTTTAAAAGATGTAACATTTATCAAGGCTCATGTCATCAGAGTCATAAAAAAAAAGAGGATCATTAAAAATCCATGAGTCAGTTTTCAATGTATTTTGTTGCCTTAATTCCTCATCTTCCTGGGACACAGGCCTGCATCCATCAACTGATTCAATCCTCAGTCATCAATCAATAGGGCTGGTGCAGACTTCTGGTGTTCACCTAAGCTCCATTGTCAAAGAAAGATGGAAATGGCACAGGACACTGGCACAGGACACGGATCTTTCAAGATCTTCCTGAATATCCTGCTCTAGCTGGATTGTAATCACATTGCAAAGCTTTTCCAGGTTGCCTGAGATTTCCATGGAGCCAAATCCAGAAAGCCAAGGTGTACATGCAAAAAAAAAAAAATTATCACAGCAAAAGCCAGGGAACAGTTTGATTTTAATTGGATGCAAGCTGCAGTCTCATTTGATATGGTATACATAACTGAAAGTAAGACAAGAAAATTATTATAGCCTGGCTGAGGAGAAGAGGGTGACAGCTGGTCTGTTCAGACTCTGACCACACAGAAACACCCAGTGCTGTCTACCAACATGAAATACAGAGCCCTGCATCCCTTAATGACATTTCTAGTCACCATTTGTGCTGCTCCATACAGACTGAGTGAGACAGTGGTAGAGCAAGGCACTCTGACAGAAGTACTTTTCGTGTTGTGAAGATTACAAGTACAGGCAGTGATCCAGCATTAATGCCAGTGGCTTTACTCACTCAGTGTGCCAGCTGCCCTCCCATTCAAACTGACTCACCAGAGCCTGATAAAACTGTATTTTTAAAGCACTTTGACTTACTCTAAGCTGCAAATAATAAGTTGTGCCTTTCCAGCATGACTTTATCCTTACCAGAACATACCACGTCAAACAAAACGTCTTTTGCTCCCAGCCAGAGCAGCAGAAGGGAAGATGTTGGAACTCCAGCCCTCAGAACTATCAAGTCCTAACCCCAAGAGGAGTCAGATTGGTTCCTGGAGTTCCTTAGGAGCAGCATCCCCCCGGGCAGGGCTGGGATTTGTGGCCAGGTTGCTGCTGGCAGCCAGGGTGCTCTCACAGAGCAGCTGGGCCCTGCTGACCACTCCCTACCCTGGCCAAGGTCTCACAGAAAACTCTCTTTAAACTTTGTTGGAAGCATTTCTTCATCTCCTTGGTGCTTGAGACCATGCCCCCTCTCCCAGTCCCTGGGAAAGTGGAGTAGGACATGTGCACTAAGAAGGCAACAACTTCACCTCTCTCCCCTTTCTTCCAGTTCTTCCTACTCATCTCTTGGCTTCTGAGCAAGGGAGAGGGAAGAGAGAAGGGATCAGACCAAAGGCTGGAAGAGACCCTAAAAAAACCCAAAAAAACCAAGAAAAAACCCACTTTCCCACAAAAGAAACCCCCAACACAAAAAAAAATTAACCAAAACAAATGAATAAAGCACAAAAAAACCCCAAAAAACACACCCAAAAACAAAACAAAGAACCCCCCCAAAAAAAACAAACAAAAAAAAAAACCCACAAAAAACAACCAAAAGAAAACTAAAAAAACCCAAAGAAACCAAAGCAAACCAACCAAATAAACAAAAACCTCAAAAAAGCAATATAACCACCAATACCAAAAAATCACAACAAAACAAAAAGCCGCACCTCAGCACTGGCCGTGGGTTTATGGCCACTCTTTCTGGTCCTCCACACCATCCTAGGAGCAGTTCAAGGCATCTCCAAAATATCCAAAATTACTTTTTCCTTCAGGAGTGTCATTCATGTTGGCTACACCATATTTCAGGCTCAGCTCTGATGGAGTAAAATCAATTTTGAACCCTTTTGGCACACAGGAATCTGCTGAAACCAAGGAGCTGGTGCAGGCTACAGGAAAGTGTGCCTTTGCCTTCCCCCTGGAAGTGACACCTGGATAAAAGGATCCAGTTAATCCCCCACATTTCTCCAGTGGGATACAAAACAGCAGTGAATGAAAGAATAATCAGGGGTTAGTAAAGCTGGGTTTGTTTGTTTTAAATATGCAATTCCTAAATTGCAAGTTCTTTGAAGACAAATGGTGAGGTGTTGAGTAATTTCCTTTGAAAATCCAAAAAACCTAACTTCCTTGCAAAAAATGGCCTTTCTGTTCAAAATACATTTACCAACAAAAATTCATGCATGCAAAAATTCTTTGACAATAACCAGATCATCCTGCCATTGAAAGCATTATAGAACTCCCTCCTCTATCTCCTTTCTTTCTTTTTCCTTGTTAAAGATGACAAACTAATTTGAGTTTGAGTTTTAGCTTTTTTTTTTTTTTAGGGTTGGGATTAAATGTGTGAGATGGTATTCCTTGTTTGGATTCAGATGTTTATTAGTTTTTATCTCTATTATAGTTTTCAACAAATTAAAAAATTGAGTTGCATTTTTCTCTTTATAAAGCTTTTTAAGGCTAAATTGTCTAATTAAGAAATTACACTTAAATTAGTAGTTAATAACTACTTGTGATTCACAATGTGGATTTTTATGTAATTACACAATACTGCTTAAACTCATGAAGAAGAAGGTGGAGAAGAAGGATTAGCTTCTGATTTTAAATTTTTTTCTCTTGTTTTATATATATTACTATATTTTAAAACTTCAAGTTTTCTACTATGTGATATTACACTTCTGTTCAAACTGCATACCTATAATCTCAGTTTTATCACTCAATTTTGGAAGCCTTCTCCATGGCCTCAGGTCAAATGCAGTGTTCTCTTGGGGGTCAGTGCCTGCCAGCACAGAAAGTCTGAAATTCTCAGTAACCAGGGTTCCAACACATATGTGTTAGTAACAGCACACCAGAAAGTTCAGGTTTCACAAATGGGGTGACAGAACAAGTTACACAATGAAGTCAGCAGAGAGAAATGATACAAGTGTGGATATTGCCCTAAAATGATCAAAACCATTGGACACAGCAGTCTGATAACTTACCTTTCACATGAGTGCAATAAACACTCATTTGGAATAAACAACCTTATACTGAAGTTATGTGTTCTGTAACAGGGCAATGTAATGTAAATTAAGCCGCCTGCTTGAGTTCCACATGCAGCAACCTTTGTAAAAAAAATGCCTTGAGCACAGAAAGCAGTGGGGAGAGCATTACAACAAAAATCCTCCTGTTCAGTGAGGATGGGGTGAATGACTCCTAATCAATAAAAAAGTCAGGGTGAACTGTCCACAGGAGCATACAAAGAAGTCCAGTCTCCTATGAAGATAGTTGAGATGAATATGTAAATGCACTGTGCCGTGAACTTCCAGAATTTCAGATAACTCCTTGAAACAGGTTATTTTTCCCCAGGCTCTTTCCACTCAGAAGTTCCTAAAATTGCATATTTCCCACAGAAGCAAAATGCCATTACATCTGAGATAGATGGAAAATGCCATTAACAGAAGAAATGCTCCCCAAAACCTTGTAGCAGAAATTGAAAAGTGACAGTGGCATGAAATACACTGACATTTAGTCAGGCTGGAATATGAATAACCTGATGGAGACTGCAAAAAAAGCAGAGCTGAGCAGGAGTGTGGTCTTTGTCCCTTCCACAGTAGGATACTCTTTCCAAACAACTTGTGAAAAGAAGGTCAGTTATTGACATCTAATTGGACAACCTGCTGAATTATTATCTGAAACAGCCTTTGGAGTCCTACTGCCTTCACATTCTGCATGTAAAATATTGTTCACTGTAAAGATAAATCCAACCTACAGCACTTAATATTGTGCATTTGAAAGCTTATTAGTGGTTTTGAAATACTTGAACGTGGAATGGTGGTTTCAACCATGATCCTGCAGTGGGAATTGAGATATTTGAGACAGGTAGTCCAGTCCTTTTATATTCCACCAGAACAAAAAGACATTTGAACCACTCTTGGTGCTCAGATTTGAACCCACAGCACTGAAGCCCTTTCCATCACCACTGAAGAAAAAGGCTTGCATTACACTGTAAGACCTCCTGAAAGGCAAAACCAGCACATTTCATCCCACAGCTGTTCAATCCTGGGCTGCATTTGCTACAGCAGTGTATATATACACCTGTATATACACACACACTGCTGCAGATAAATTGCTTTGTGGTATATATAAGAATATATACATTTGGTATTTATGTTTAATTGATCTTTATATATTAAAGTATACATACTTTTGAACTTACATTGGCAGTCACTGGAGGACCTCCCTGTGCTGTTAAAGAAAAATTATCATAAACAGGAATTTTTCTGAACAACTTAAGACAGTGACTTAAAAGTGGCTAAAACAGAGTTTGAAACAGCAAGGCAGTGTAAAACTACACATTTTTATACTTCATTGAGTTTTCCCATATTTTTCTCACTGATCTTGCTTTGCTCCATTAGATTTACTGCAGGAAAAGTCTAGTTTGCTGCAGCAGGTCCAAACATCAGAAGTGGCCATGGTGAGCAAACCAAGAGAGGAGGCAGAGAAGTCCTGCTGTCGATGTCTCACCAGCCCTCACATCCCCACATCACAGAATTGCCAGAGATCCCATCAGAGCTGAGTCAAACTCAGGCCCACGGGTGCAGAGCGAGGCAATGAGTGCATGCTTGCATCCCTGATGGATCAGAAAAGGACTCTGCATTTATAAGTTCACACTTTCCCCCCCACACAGACACCCCCAGAGGACCTGCATTCCCAGAGGTAAATTAAATTCTCATGGTTTTGCCTTTAAAAGAAACCATTATTTCCTGAAAGTGGGCATGGAGCTGTTTAAGGAGGCAGAGCATCACCTGCCAGAATCCAGCACCACTGCCATCCTGCAGGCTGGAACCCACCCCATCTTCCAGGGGGGCTGAAATTCCAATACCTAAAAGGCCTCTGAGAAGGTGAATGGGGAATGAACTCTCTAACAAAAATATGTATTTTAAGAATAGTGAAATGCTTAATTTCTGAAAGTGCCTTTTGATCATTAGAACCTTTGGTTTTAACCATTCTGGTGTCTCCTGCCAAGTGTGGTTTACTGATGACACATCATCGTGGCACCAGGAATGGACTTGTTGATAAGTTAAATAATGGGACTACTTTCAGACCATTTTTATAGCTGAAAATTCTCATGGCATAAAAGAGTCATCATACAGTTATTTCACTGTGGAAAACTGTTATTTTTCTTAGAATAACTTTGAACTCTGTAGCTTTTTTTGGGAAGGGGGTTGTTTTTCAAATAAAACCCTGCTTCCTTTCTTCCCCAAAAAACTCAGCTTGTCTTAGCTGGAACGATACCAAATCCATTAAGATATGTATTCAGACAGATTGTAAATTTAGCTAGAGCATTTATATGTTACTAAATCCAAACAAAGATCTCAAGCAAGATGCAAAATGTGACACACACACACAAAAAAAAAAGTTCCAAAATATATGGAATGGGATTTTTAAAGCTGAGCAAGGGACTCAGCCACACAAGTTTGAAAGAAATTGATTAATTATGTGGTTGATAACCTTGGTTTATATGCCATGATAAATTCTGGTGTAGCTTCATTGTCTTCAGTGGAGCTGCTCTGCAAATGTATTTGACAGATAGTCATGATTCTTCTCCAAGAATAACTTCTGAGGCAGAAATTTTAAAACATGAGTGAATGAAAGTCCTGTGCCAAGTCCTACCCTAATTTATGCCCTGTACCAAACAGCTGAGTTGGAAGTGACGGTGTCAGGAAAGGCAGAAGGAGACATGAGTCTGTTCTTCCTTAGCTGGGACGTTACATCAATTCCCCTTGGTGATGGTCATGTCTCCAAACAACACAGCAGGAATCCACAACGCAGCTTGTGGGAGATTCTTTCCTTCCAAGCCTGCAAGTTCTTGTATTTCACAAGCTCTAAGTGTTCAGGGAGGACCCTGGACTAGTCTCAGTGGAGAGCCATGAAATTCACTCCTATTAACTACTGCATCAATCTGAGCCTGGGCTGCTTCAAAATGAATTTGAGGATGAGCACTGGAAATGGCCATTTTAATATGAATATTGGAATTAGTCACTTAATTTAATCAGAAAATGATGTGTTTCAGACGGCTCCGTCTCGATGTTATTTTGAATCAAAACCCAGCATTTGGATTAGTTTTCTTTAGTCTGCTGGGTTATTTTTGGCTCATTATCAGCATTAAACTTGTCTAAGTAAAACTGACTGGTCCAACAGCACACACACCTTTGCTCAGGTGAGAGGGAAGCAATGCCCATCTCAACTCATCTTTTACGCAACATTACTAAGGACATGAGGGGGATTTATTATTTTTCCCAAAGCATCATTTAAGCCAGCAGCAATCTGAGTGCTCCAGCTCTAAGCCTAGCAAATTGCTCATGTCCTCACTCCTGATTCTTCTGCTGGCAGAGCTATTTTACAGCAAAGTGATGTAATCTGGCAGCGAGTGAGCTCAACATAAACAGCATGGCTCCAGTAATACCCCTGCCCCAGGGGATCATTGCTGGGGCAGGAGGAGCCAGCCAGCAAGCTGGTCTCCAGACTGACAGCCCAAGCACTTGGATGCCCTTCCCAGCTCTTCCCCCATTGTCTATTTTCAGTCAAATCAGGCAGCAAAGTCCCATACATTGCTTTAATACCCCACTGGATGTTAGAGGCCCATCTGCTGAGCACCCCTAATGAGGCAAAAGTGAAGATATTTCCCATCCAACATGGTCTGCAATACTTATAAACAGAGAACAAGCTCTGGATCAAGAGCCTCTCACGCTCACCATCTGCAAAATGCAGCTAGCTGCTAATCTTCAGCCTCATAAAAATGTGTGGAAGTGAAAAGCTTTATAGGATGCACTGTGACCACTGCCATGACAGAGAGCAGCAGCATTTTTGAAGGAATTTGACTGGGTCAGAAGTAGGGAGGCTGAGCAGAGCCAGCCTTGGAGGAGCAGCAGCCCTGCACAGCCCCAAGGTGCCCCAAAAACAGACACAGAGCACACGGTTCTGGAGCTGATTGTTCCTCACTCACTGGGGTTGTGATAAGGGGGTATTTTCTTCCCTTCACTGGGCCCAAAGAAAAGGAAAGTATTTATAACAATACTTTATTAGCAGCAGTGCCTATCAAGTGGCTCACTGTGCTTTCTGTGCTCCCCTCTGAGGTCTGCCAGAAGAGAGGCTGATTGCCATCTGACTGTGCATGGCAGCCACCTCCCACCCTTCTTTCCTTAGTTCTACACCCTCCTAAACATGTAATTATTTATGTGTCTGCAAGTGCTGGAGATAAATACAGCCTATCCTCCCCCTTCTCTCAGAGCTTACACCTGTGATCTCTAATTCTTCATCTCTGCAGCACTGCGCACCTGCACCATTTCATCCTGTGTGCATAACTGTGGGTTATGTACCTGGGGTTTTATGTAACCTGGGTTTCTCCTCCCAGGCTGGTCTCAGCACCTCCAGCCCAGTTCTACTTCTACTTCTTATGGCTTGGCCCCTTCTAATCTCTCATATTTGGGCACCTCCAAAATCAGCTCTTCTCCCTCTTTCTCTTCAGAGCTCTCTCTGTGACCTTAGTCATGCTTGACAGACTTCCAGTCCCCTCCATCATTTCTACTCCCCTCTGCAGCAATTTCCATTTACAAGTGCAAGTTTATCAAAATATGAGGAACAATTTTAAGTATAGAAACCACTGGACAGGTTTTTTCTACATTTACTCTTTCTTCATTAACTTCTCCAGGTCCAGGCACAGGCTCAGGCTTAGGCTCTGCCACACAGGTAGCCCATCAATGCTTCTCCTTCAGAGTACGGCTGTGAACACATTTTTTAATTTTTTAAAATTTATAAATATTTTTTTAAAATCTGTTTGATTTTTTTAAATCTGTTTTAACTCATTTTAAATCTGTTTAAATTTCTCAAAATCTGTTTTTAAATCTGTTCTTGACAAAGAAGCCAATAAGAGAGAATCTATTACTAGCACTTGGAGAAGAATCATGACCAAACTTTCAAAACAACAAAATGCTTGAACTATTCCAGCTATGATAAAAGGTGCAGGAAAAAATCCTGGTGCAACATCACCATGGATGGGAAATTAGCTACAAAGAGCTTATCTTGATTTGTTATGGAGTTCAAGTTAAGGACCATGGCTTTAAAAGTTACTTTGACTAAGAGTTGCCACATCTACTCTGAGGAACAAGGACAGCATTTCAGCAAAGCCTAAGCAAAAAAAATCAAAGTAGAATTTCCTAAGGAAAATAGAAACTTAAAATAACACCAAATAGAAACTTAAAATAACTTCAATTTGCTTCTTGTGTGGTGATCTCATTTCCTTAGGATCAGCTTCTTATTAGCTCTCCAAGTATGAGGAGGTATATTAATCTTCTTAAAACTAATAATCTGATTGTCTGATTAAGGAAATCTTAATTCATTTAGATTTATTCTGCAGACTCTTGCCTTACCATACTGTTGGGCATAGAAGTCTGGGATGGAGGGCATTCCTCTGGCTTCAGTTTTGAAAAGGATTAGAACTGGGTTTTGCTGTCTACCTGCAACCAAAAGATGGAACAATCATCTGAGTCTGACAAGTTTTCTGTAGGTATAATTGCTGCACTCATAGCTTGTGCAGTGATATCTCTGGCTTCATTTGCAGAAAGGATTTTGGATGGTTTGCAGGGGTGAATGATTCATTTGCATCACTAGAAATTCAAAGCACTGCTTGGTTTTAAATTCAAGAATAATCAAAGTCTATATCAGTTGTTTTTAAAGGGTTTGGAGGGATAAAAAAATTTAAATACAAGAACATAAGTAGCAAGATCTTATCATATAAACTGAAAATAAGAACTATCTGTCCAGTGCTCCAAAATCTAAACTTTCTTTTCTATTTCTGCAAATTGATTAATAGCGCGTGTTGACCATTGGTTTGAAATATTTAATCTGTTTTCTTCAAGTAGGCAAAATGTGGAAATTAAACTGTTACAAGGAAGGCATGCCAAAACAGAGAAGGAAGCTATTTAGCCAGTTATTTCTGCCTTACAAGGTTTACAATCCAAAGGCAAGTTTTCAAGAATAAAGTTATTTTGATCAACCCCTCATTTTGAAGTGTCAAAGCTGGTTCCAAAGCCGCCAACACTTTCCCCAATGGTTGTAGGATACCTAAAGCATCCAAGGCTTTAATGCTGCAAAAAGTTTTTGGTTTTGGTTTTTTGTTTGTTTTTTGTGGGGGGGATTTTTTTTTTTGTTTGTTGGTTGGTTGGTTTTTTGTTTGTTTTGTTCAGTTGCCCCCATCCAAAAGTGTGAAGTGGGCCACAGACAGCGACAAGTTCTCAAGTGCCCCAATAATCAACCCTGACTCCTGCTCACAGCTCAGGGGAGCTGCTACCTGTCCACTCACATAGAAAACTTTGCTGGGAAAGCTTTAAAACAATCTGCTGAGCTGATGCCTTGCCTTTCTGACCCGAAATCTCTTTGTCCCTGCAGCTCTCGTGGTGCGCTTCCTGACCAAGCGGTTCATCTGGGAGTACGACCCAACTCTAGGTAGGTGGTTTGTCCTGGAAGCCTGCTGTGGAATAATGGCATGGCTGAAGCAATGGAATCACAGAGTTAAAATTCCAAGCCTCAGTCAGCCTCTAAATCTGCTGCAAAAAAAAAGCTCATTTTAAGCTGGAACAAATTGTTGCCGAAGATGGCAGAACAGAGAAGCAGCAGACAAAGGCTGAGTTAGTGTGTGAGGCACATTTCTGCCCACTCAGAAATCCAGGGAATTCTGCCATTGAAACAAATTGCTTCAGCATTAAACTCTTCAAATCATTTAGTGCGAGATCAGTCTTCTCCTTTCGAATAACCCAAATGTATTCTGCTTGAGAGTAAGATGACTGGGATACAGATCTGTGTTCTGGGATAGAGATCTTAAAAATCTGTGGCCAAAAAAAGGTTTCTACAGCCAGCCTACCTAGACTTTGGTACTTTTTTTGTCCTCATTTTCAAACATATATTATCTCTGAGTTTTTGGGTGACCAGATAGGGGCACCAGTCATCTAAAGGGCATCCACATGTCCCTTCCACTGCTCCCAGTTAGCTCTGTTGGGTCTGGCATTTTCAAGAAGCTGGCTCAAATATCTCAAAGAACCTGTTGAACAGTTGCTCTGAATTAGAGGCTTCACTTAAAATTTGTGCCAAGGTCAATTTTCTTAGTGTTTCTTAAATTATCATATATTTAAATGCTCTGCAAATCCAGGCCAAGAAGTCCAAGAAAAGGCATTAACTTAGAAGGTGTCTTCAGTACCTCAGGACTAAACAATTCACACACAAAGTAAAGGGCTGGAAAATTCTCTTTTCTCCAACAGTGTGTTCCGCTCTCCTTCCTAATGTTTCTTTGCAGGCTCCAACACAGATCATACAGTTAAATACCAATTTCTTTATTAATGTTCTTTCCTTAAGAGGTTTCATTAAGGAAATAGAAAATGCCTTAAAATTGCACAGCAGAAATGAAGTTTAATATATTCTATTACAGAACCCAGGCAGCCCTTTGTAAAAAGCAAGTATCCCAGATTTTTGTTTGGCACAATGGAGAGATAACAGATATCAAAACTCCCATCTTGGGAAAATAAACCTTGGCACAACCTGAACTCAAATACATTCTTTTATCTGCTCCTATCAATGTAGTCCTCTGTGAATTATGTGCCAGCTGTCTTGTGCTGCACAGTGGAATGTTCAATAGAATGTTGCTTTGGTATTGTTGGTGTTAGTACTTCACATTTCTAGCACTAGTACATCATTCTAAGAACATGACAAGAGGTTTATAAAGCCTTCTCTATCAGTGTAGTCCAAGTTCAGCAATTTCTTACAGGGCCACTGCTTGCAAAAGCATCCTTCTTGCCTTGTTTAAGCACATAAATGAAGTTATTAGCAAGCTACAAGGTTTATTATTTTTTGCTCCATTATGAGGGCCCCATGCCCTTTTTGCTGTACAAGGGTTGACATTTGTTTCTGTTTTACAAATGAATACAATTGCAAATTACTGTGCCCCTCAGGAATCTAATTGTCTTCTCTTTGCAGCAAGGAAAGCTTTCGTGCAGGCAGCAATAAACTAAAAAATTAAATCTCTTACTGAGTTCTACATCACCATTCAGTCGAGAGAATAATAGCTTAAATTATGTATTATAGTCTTTGTGATGCTCAGCTCTCTAGGTTGCTCCGAGGAAACGGTTTGAGAAATTCAAAAACTAATAAACTATTGTCAAGGAGCTATTTCTTAATCACAGAAATCTCTGGTGGAAGCTGCTCACCAAGAGATTGTTTTGTAAAGTATTATTTTATCGAACTACAGATCACAATGGGATTCAAAAAAGGTTCTGAGGTGTTAGAGATGACAAATAATCCTGAAATTGTAACCACTATTTAAGCCTTCAGAGATCAATGAGAAAGGGACTGTACCTTGAAAAGCTTTGAAAACCAGTGCCTGAAAAAATGCATTTCTGTCTTTTAGCATTGTCATCCTGCAGTGATTTGGTGTCCAGTAAACATCTGAATTCACTGAGAAGTTTCAGCAGAATAGATTCATTTCTTCTCAGCAGTCATGGGCTGGCAGTTCTGTGGAAAGAGGGATATCGTGCTCAATCAGTATAAAAAATTAAAGTTGTGTCAGTGAGGATAATTTCCTCTGCAGGGAGAAATAAGCAGCTTTGTCAAGTTATTCTAAAAGGACAGGAGTAAAACAGATGCAAACCATCCAGCTACTAAGCAATGGGAGGTTTTGCCAAAAATCACTGGGGCTGAGACAAAAACATCAAATTCATAGTTTATTTCTTATGTCAAGTTTTCAACCACCCATTAGCCCTCTGATGCAAGCAATCCCCAGACAGTTCCTATTTTAAGGAAAGCTTTCACCAAGCTGTTCAAGGCCTGATGGAAATTCAACATTAACCTAAACTAAGCATCGTATTTAAAAAAAAATATAACTATTCCTCTTTTTATTCAAGGGTAGCACATTTTAACTGGAAGGGAAAAAACACACCTTATAAATATTCCCTACTATTCTAACCTGCCAGAAGAAAATGAAGGGCCATATTTTTAGCAGCACCTGGATAGAATGCTGTATCACCAGGAGCCAAATTACCAACCACAAAATAACATTTTCTGGCGGGAGGAACATCCCTGAGCCCTGCAAGCTTTGGAAAACAGAGCTGCTGCTGAAGTCAGGGCTCTGCAGCTCTGCCACTTTTGTGCAGATGTTGGATCTGTGCAAACAGTGGCAGGACAGCTACATCTTCACCAGAAGTACATCTCCATCTGCTTTTTATTTAACTGTTCTCAGCCAAAGGGCAACAAGCTCAGCGAAGGTCATTTTCTGGGGAGTGCTAACCACCAGCCTTGACTTGTCCAATATTTCTGTTTAACTGGCAACTCATTGTCACCATATTGGCACTGGGGTTTTGTTTGCTTTTCCAAAAGGTGCTAAATTCCTCAAGGTAAATTCCTACCTGGCATTATTGAGGCGAATGGGTTTTCACATCCATCTTCATTTACAGCAAATTGAAACTATCTCACATTTTCAACAGAATTAGATGAAAGAGCTCTATGTAGAAATGGGCTGGAATAGCACATTTTAAAAAATACATTTAGTTGTTTCCTAAAATATTAAATACATTAAGAATTCAGCATTAAATTGGTCTTCTTTAGCTAGTTAAATATGCACTGAGAAAGGGGATTGGGTTCCCACATGGTTTTCACCAAAATTCATTAATGATTACATGTTTTTAAATAGAACTAAACTTGAGAAACATATAAGCAACCTCAGTGTGATGTTAGAAAGCCTCAAAATGCTTGGCCTGGGTAGGGACCAGTGAAGTCACACTCTTGTCATGAATGTGGGACTCTCATGGACCTCAGTGACCCCTGGGCTTGACCCCATAATTCTCAGGGATTGCAGTAGGGAATAGCTGTTCTCCCCAGTCCCAGTAAATGGTAATAAGAATTTTTGAGTCTGCATCTCAGCAATTCCCCCAGGATCTGCTGGCAGCGCCCAGAATTTATGGTGCCCTCACCTGAGCTCAAAGAGGGAGAGATAGTGTGTTCACTTTGATATTTAATTGATTTTAAAATTGGAGATGCTGAATCAGAGTAATCAAGGAATCTGCAAATTTATTTTTTCCTGGGAGGCAAAAAAGGAGGAGAAACCCCAAAGAGCCATCACAGCAGCAGAGAGATAGAGGGCCTGCAGAGAACTTCGTGGGTAGCTGCAAATTTCCTGCCTCCAAAAGCCATGACATGCAGGGAGAATCTCCTGGGTAAAATGATGAAAAAGAAAATTCATCATTGCTATGGCTGAGCACTTGTAGAAATAATTTTGCAGCATTTCTCTGAGAACACATTTGTTGCTCCACCAAAAACTGAACAATTTGCTTTACTAAAAACAGAGCTGGGGTATCCAAGAATTGGGAGAAAAAAAATCAAAACAAAAGAAGAAAACCCCAAAAAAACCCAACAAAGAAACAAACAAACAAACAAAACCCCAAACAACAAAAAACCCAAAACCCCCAAACAAAAAACCCCCCAAGAATATTATAAACTATATTTTGTCATTTTTTTATGTATAGCTGGGAGAATCAAGGGGTTCCTGAGGTTCAAGGACTTAAACACCAGTTTTTGCTATATAGGAAAAAGCCCCAAACAAATAAAACCCCAGGTAAATGCAGGAGACGGGCTCCAAGTTCTTTTCTTGTTTCTCTAACTGATTTGTTGTCTGCAGCCTCTCTGCCTCTGTGTCTCACCTCCAAAATCCTTCATCTTACAGAAGGATTGCAAATCCTTAGAGTAACTGATACTCACATTTAAGTCATTCATCAAAGGCACACAGAAACACCAAGCAAAGCCTGGATTTGAAACAAAAATCTACTTCTATCAGCAAACAAGGAGATGATATTTTTGTTGACCTTTCTAAAAGTGTCTTGGCTTTCTCACACTGCCCCTAGATGTCATTCTCCAGCTATTCACACATTTCATATGACTTTGGCAATCCTCGGAAAAGAAAACTCTCTCTCAGCAGATGATCAGTAGAGCAGGACATGACAGATTGTGTATGAAGGCAAAGAAAGACAGAAAGCAAAGTTTATTTAGTTTGAAAGGGATAGAGAGAAGACTCTTCACTACTTTAAAGGAATAGAGGTAACTGTAAGAAATGGTGGTTTTAAGAAAAATTATAATTTTGCCAGGACTGCTAGATTAATAGTGACATTTTTGAAAAGTATTTCTTGTGACTATTACAATTTCCTTACAGGTTTTTGTTCACTCTTTTTTCTCCCCTGGCAGAATAAAACACTTGAACAGTGTTTCTATAAAGTCCTTTCTAATGCCGCATACAGACAATCCATAAGAGGCCCCCAAACATGGGCAAGGTGTGTAGGGATCAGGAAAGCAAGAAAGATAGGAGACAAAGTTGTAAAAATTGCTTGAAGGAAGGAAACAGGAATGTCTCTTAGAGCCCTGAATTCTCCCACAGCAGAAAACTAAATCTCCTACAGACGAGCTCAAGACTTGCAAATGACACCACAGTGGCAAGAACAGCAGAAACGATTTTGTGAAGGTATTTACACTGGCAAGGAGGCTTTTCCCACTGGAAAACTTCTTGCAAGGATGATTATTTTTACATTAGAATGGCAGTTTTTCTTACATCTATAGCTGGGGGGTTCTGTTAGCAAAACAGTATCAATCAGGAATCACAAGGAAAGGGTAGAGGTCCCATAGAGGATATAAATAATATGGCAAAACTAGCAAATAACACTGGCCTGAGTTTGTTTTCTGCACTGGATGAATACAGGTCTGTATGAACAGCATAAACAGCAAAGTAGCAATATATCCAAACTGGCTTTCATCAAAATGGCTGAGAACTGGAAACAGCTTAGCTGTGGGAATCCAGACCTCACTAAAGAGTAGAAGTGTAGTTATTTAATATAATTTATTATATATTTATTAATTTTAAAAATAAAATAGAAATATTAGATTTAATATAAATAAATAAAACCATATAAATATATATCTATAATATATAACCGTGTAATATTATATAATTATAATATTGTATTACTTAAATAATTATATATTATTTAGTATAATTTAGAATGTGTTATAATATATTCTAGCAAGAGTATATGACACTGAAGCTATGACAAAGAGCTCAGGTCCAAATACAGCTCTCCAGGATTATCTTTGCTGTCTGGTTTATTCAGCTTTGTCTGGACAGCTGGAATACCATGTGAATACAAACTCCTGATCCCTGGGCTTCCATCCCCGCTGCAGATCCTAGGTTAAAGAAACATTGTGCATTGTGAGCTTTTTTTTTAGTTTTCTTGGCTGGTGGCTTACTCAGCAAGTTTGCCCTAGCACTCCTGAAGGTTTCACTGCCTGTCCCCAGCACAAAAACCCTGCAGCAGAGGGAGAAACTGCCCAGCCAGCAAACAGAGCAGCCCAGAGTGAAAGAGGTGTTCATAAATCATGAACTGATGGCCCCTCCAGCCCTTGGGTGCCAGGGCTGACAGCCCTGCAAGGAAAGCAAGCAGCCCCACAGCACAGTGCAGTCTGCAAGCAGCTCGTGATGGAAAATAACCATTTCCTACATGGAGCAGAGGAGCAGGGAGTTCTGCCACCCTCTTGCAGAACTTTTCCTTCTGCATATTTCAGCTCAACGCCCGTGCTGACGACTCCAGCTTGTCCAAGCACAGGCTGGCAGTGACACTCGTGGTCCTGAGTGGGCTCTAATGGTAACCAGCATTTGGAGCTGGGAGGAAGGGCTGCCATGACAAACGTGTAGGCACTTCATAAATCACTGGGAAACAGCCTTCTTCTCCAGCCAGACCCCAGCTAGTCGTGTCCTGGATTTTTATTGACAAAATTACTCATTCCTTCTGCCTCGGTGCTTAAGGGATTCAGTCCTCAGCAGTCTAGGTTTTGCCTTCCTAGGCATCTTCCTGTGATCACATTTTTCCTGCATCAAAACAGCAGAAACTTTATTTAACTTGATATACTTTTAATATGCTGCATCATTTTTACTGAGCTCTTCAGCAGGAGGAATTGATACTGAATGTATTATAGCAATGAGCCATGAAAGTATTCCCAGTTTCTCTGAGGTGTTTCTAAGGAAATGGACTCATATGGCCTAAAGCACCTTAAAACAACAATTCTGGTTTCTAAAATTCTCAACAAAGTCTTGAAATGATGAAATTGTAATTGAGAGCAGCAACAGAAGATGCTTACAATAACAAGGGAAGCAGTTATCTGAAAATGTGGTTTGTTTTCTTTCATATGAGTCTCAAGATGAAGATATTCCTGATGTCAGTAATAAAAATACTGCTTTTTTACAGTAGCTCAGCAGACAGCAAAACTCAGGAATGGCAGTGGTTGTTCTTGCTATGGCTACAGCTGCAAAATATTTTGCCCCTACTTTTGTTGCTCATCATATTCTGAGATGTTTCCCAGATGGGCAGAATTTTCCAGTGCTTGCCTGTGCTCCTCAGGAGAGAAGGCTTTTTGTGTTACTTGTTTTGGGTGTGAGAAAATTCTCACTGGTTAGCTTTCATTTTTGTTGTCAGAAGTAAGGTGAAACTCCAGCTTCACCAACAAAGACTTGCTGCAATCAGACAAAAAGGCATAGCAAAATATTATTTATTTAGGCTTAAATTTATCAGGGACGTATTTCCTACCAAGAACCAACATCCCTTCCAAGCATTGGAAAGAAAATTAAATGAAAACCAAAAAACCAACAGACCAAAACAACCAACAATTGTTTACACCTTTGAGCTTACTCCCTGCTTGTTAGCACTGCTCTGGCTTTATTGGTTTGGTTTTAGCATGCCTTGATGAATTCTGTTCCAGGTACCTGCCCACATTTTCTTTGCCTACCCCAGTAAAAGCTGAATGAGGATAGAACTTGTAGGAAAGGAGAAGAAACACCACCTCACTTCCCAAAAGAAACCCATTCTTCCCATGCAGCAGAAAAATCATATTTGCATTCAGCAGGAGGTATCAAACAAAGATATTTTTCATTGTTTTTAGAGTCCTCTTCAAGAAAACTATTCTACAATTTCTGTTTGGAGGCCAAAATATTATTTATTGAAAATATCAACACATCAAGAAAAAATTATTTTCTCTAGACTAGGTTTATATTACCCATGTGTTCCACCTAAAAAGAGGAAATTCCAGGGATGCAACAGAACCTCTCACACCAAGATGAGAACTTTATATCTACTGGGGCTATGTACACACTAGCCATCTACTACCTTCCCACTTAATTAAAAATAGGAAAACATGATAAAAACCAAACTTATCACTAAGCAGCAACCTGATCAAGCCTCATTCCTCCTGGATTTGTTCTCCATATTCCCCACTACAGTAGCTGGGTTTTTTTACACGTGTCCTTGTGCTCCATGAAGCATCCTTTGCCCCATGAGTCCCCACAGCACCTGAAGCTCTGCTCAGGTCACCCACAAATATTCTCTGCCCATCTCCACAGAGCAGGGACAGCCCCAGATCCTGCCTGGTGCAGAAGCTCTTGCATGCTGACTACCCTGTGCCTCCTTAGGTAATGGATGTTTTGGGTTTTTTTTGGTGGGTTTTTTTTTTTTTTTTTTTTTTTTTCTAAGGTTGGGATTAAATGTGTGAGATGCTATTTCTTGTTCTGACTCAGATGTTTATTAGTTCTTATTTATATTATAGTTTCACAAGCTGTGAGTTCTACAGCACTTCACTTAACAAACCAAAAATGGAGCCCCATCTCTCTTTCTACAAGGCTTTTTATGGATAAACTGTTCAATTAAGAAATGACACCTAAATTATTTTTACTTTTAATTTAATAACTAACTACTCATGGCCCACGATGCAGACTTTTTATCTAATTATATAATACTACCTAAACCTATGAAGAAGGTGAAGAGGAAGGACTAGCCACTGCCCTAAAACTTCTATTTTGCTTTATATATATTACTACATTCTAAAAGTTTAAACTCTAAGTTATCTACTATGTAATATTACACACTTCTATTCAAACTGCACACTTATAATCTTAGTTTTATCATTCAATTTTTGAAGATTTTTTTACAGCCTCAGGTCAAATGTAATGTTTTCTTGGGGGTCAGTGCCTATTAGCACAGAAAGTCTAAAATTCTCTGTAATTAGAGCTCTAACACTTAGGGATGTGAATAGGGTTGCTGTGCCTCACCCAGCCTTGATTTATGTAGAACAGAAACCTCTGAGAGCTTCACCTCAGAGGTGAAAAAGGCCCTTGGAGCAGCTGAGCCAGCACAGTGCCCCCAGTGCCTCCCACCCGGCTCCCTTTGTGCCCAGCTTTGACCTGACCAGCTTGGGAACATCTGCAGAACTGCAATCACAAATCTGAGTTTGGCATAGGTGGCCTTGGAGAGGGCAGCCAGAATTGAAGTTTGGAAAGAAACCTGTTTGCACATCACCATGTGAACTCCAGAAGCAGCACCCACTGCATGGGAAGCAGGCTGCAGACTCCAGACCTGGGTTAAATATCTCTGCCAACAAGTATCTTCTTTCATCCATGTTTGGGTTGAAATTTGTAGCTTGACACGAGTGTTTGTGTAGCTTGACAGCTGCACTTTAAGAGCACACAACACCCGTGGGGAGTGTACAACCTCCTGGAGCTTTTCCTTCCCTATTTCCTGACTCTTGGGGCTACATGGGCACAGTACAACCTTGAAGAATTATCAGTCACAAAGTCACATTATTTTTACTAGTTTTTCTCCTTTTACACATGATAAAAATGATGCAGTGGCCATTTATGGCCTCTTGTTTGATGGTATTATTAATAAACAACCCCCCTTTTCTCATTTGGGGGTCTGTGATATTAATGAATAGAGAGACACATGAGGTTATGCTGCATTAACATTAGAAATATGTGCTAAATACACAAGGTACTGTGTTATACTGTGGTACTGTAAAACCACTGCTGGTGGCAAAATAAAAACCCTCCTGTAAGGTAAACAACAGAGGGAACACAGCCAGAGGCAAGCAAGAAAAATAAATTCCACTGTGCTTTGAGAAAAGCTGGGGCTGAGGAAGGAAGAAGGCAGGAGAGACTTTCTGAGTCAGGAGGATACACTCAGCTTACAGGGGCTTTCTAAAATGTGAAAAGCTCCTGCAGCAGCAGAGAAATACAGAGGGGGACAGACCTCACCATGGCTGGGGCAAGGAAGGGTTGGGAGAACAACACCACGGTTAATATTAATTTATTTTTCCCCCCAATGGGCTGTCACTGTTCTCAAACGTGACAGACAGGTGCCCCTGATGGGTGTCAAAGATTGCAGGAGTAAATGAGTAGTGAGGTACCAGCAAAACCACCCCAAACAATAAACAAGAACACTCATTCTGTTAACAGAACTAATTATGGGGAGTTTTAGTCTTTTAGACATTGCCATCCAACAGGAATTTAACCACGATTTTAAAGTTCATGTCTGTTAGCTGAGGTTTTTGGTCTGAACACTCTCCTGTAATCAATACACAAAAAATCTTTCTCCGGATCTCTTGCATTTCTCAGATCCACCTGGCTGAAAATCATCATTAGACCAAAGTTTCTTAAAGCATTTTTATGGCCTTGTTTTAGTAACCTCTCTTGACAAAAAAAAAAATCAACTAAAATTCTGTATGGAAAAAGAGGTTGTGTCCCTCTGTATTTAAAAGCAACCAAGAGACCAGGCTGGCTTCAGTTTGCTGTAAAATATTATTGCTTCAT